>NC_044565.1:31114878-31446662 GCF_007565055.1 Rhinopithecus roxellana
TGGACTTCTTTATTGCCTGTGCTGCTTTCATGTTACAATGGCAGAGTTGAATAATTATGACAAAAATGGTATAGCCCACAGAGCTCTTTACTGTCTGGCTCTATGTAGAAGTTTGCTGACCTTTGTTTTAAAAAGTGAAAATAGGAGGGCGGAGCAAGATGGCCGAATAGGAACAGCTCCAGTCTCCAACTCCCAGCGCGAGCGACACAGAAGACCGCTGATTTCTGCATTTTCAACTGAGGTACTGGGGTCATCTCACTAGGGAGTGCCGGACAATCGGTGCTGGTCAGCTGCTGCAGCCTGACCAGCGAGAGCTGAAGCAGGGCGAGGCATCGCCTCACCTGGAAGCGCAAGGGGGAAGGGGATCCGTTTTCCTAGCCAGGGGAACTGAGACACACAACACCTGGAAAATCGGGTAACTCCCACCCCAATACTGCGCTGTAAGCATACAGGCACACCAGAATATATCCCACACCTGGCCGGGAGGGTCCCACGCCCACGAAGCCTCCCTCACTGCTAACACAGCAGTCTGCCGCGATCTATCCGCAAGGCAGCAGCGAGGCTGGGGGAGGGGCGCCCGCCATTGCTGAGGCTTAAGTAGGTAAACAAAGCCGCTGGGAAGCTCAAACTGGGTGGAGCTCACAGCAGCTCAAGGAAGCCTGCCTGTCTCTGTAGTCTCCACCTCTGGGGACAGCGCACAGCTGAAGACCAACAGGGGAAGTAGCGGGAGCCGGTGCAGACGCGAACGACTCTGTCTGACAGCTTTGGGGAGAGCCGTGGATCTCCCAACGCGGAGGTTGAGATCTGAGAACGGACAGACTGCCTGCTCAGGTGTGTCCCTGACCCCTGAGTAGCCTAGCTGGGAGAAATCCCCCACTAGGGGCAGTCTGACACCCCACACCTCACAGGGTGGAGTACACCCCTGAGAGGAAACTTCCAAAGGAAGAATCAGACAGGTACACTCGCTGTTCAGCAATATTCTATCTTCGGCAAACTCTGCTGCTGATCCCCAGGCAAACAGGGTCTGGAGTGGACCTCAAGCAATCTCCAACAGACCAACAGACAGTCCTTCTGACTGTCAGAAGGAAAACTATCAAACAGGAAGGACACCTATACCAAAACCCCATCAGTACGTCACCATCATCAAAGACCAGAGGCAGATAAAACCACAAAGATGGGGAAGAAGCAGGGCAGAAAAGCTGGAAATTCAAAAAATAAGAGCGCATCTCCCCCTGCAAAGGAGCGCAGCCCATCGCCAGCAACGGATCAAAGCTGGTCAGAGAATGACTTGGACGAGAGGAGAGAAGAAGGCTTCAGTCCATCAAACTTATCAGAGCTAAAGGAGGAATTACATACCCAGCGCAAAGAAACTAAAAATCTTGAAAAAAGAGTGGAAGAATTGACAGCTAGACTAATTAATGCAGAGAAGATCATAAACGAAATGACAGAGATGAAAACCATGACACGAGAAATACGTGACAAATGCACAAGCTTCAGTAACCGACTCGATCAACTGGAAGAAAGAGTATCAGCGATTGAAGATCAAATGAATGAAATGAAGCGAGAAGAGAAACCAAAAGAAAAAAGAAGAAAAAGAAATGAGCAAAGCCTGCAAGAAGTATGGGATTACGTAAAAAGACCAAATCTACGCCTGATTGGGGTGCCTGAAAGTGAGGGGGAAAATGGAACCAAGTTGGAAAACACTCTTCAGGAAATCATCCAGGAGAACTTCCCCAACCTAGTAGGGCAGGACAACATTCAAATTCAGGAAATACAGAGAACGCCACAAAGATACTCCTCCAGAAGAGCAACTCCAAGACACATCATTGCCAGATTCACCAAAGTTGAAATGAAGGAAAAAATCTTAAGGGCAGCCAGAGAGAAAGGTCGGGTTACCCACAAAGGGAAGCCCATCAGACTAACAGCAGATCTCTCGGCAGAAACTCTACAAGCCAGAAGAGAGTGGGGGCCAATATTCAACGTTCTTAAAGCAAAGAATTTTAAACCCAGAATTTCATATCCAGCCAAACTAAGTTTCATAAGTGAAGGAGAAATAAAATCCTTTACAGATAAGCAAATGCTTAGAGATTTTGTCACCACCAGGCCTGCCTTACAAGAGACCCTGAAGGAAGCACTAAACATGGAAAGGAACAACCGGTACCAGCCATCGCAAAAACATGCCAAAATGTAAAGACCATCGAGGCTAGGAAGAAACTGCATCAACTAACGAGCAAAATAACCAGTTAATATCATAATGGCAGGATCAAGTTCACACATAACAATATTAACCTTAAATGTAAATGGACTAAATGCTCCAATTAAAAGACACAGACTGGCAAACTGGATAAAGAGTCAAGACCCATCAGTCTGCTGTATTCAGGAGACCCATCTCACATGCAGAGACACACATATGCTCAAAATAAAGGGATGGAGGAAGATCTACCAAGCAAATGGAGAACAAAAAAAAGCAGGGGTTGCAATCCTTGTCTCTGATAAAACAGACTTTAAACCATCAAAGATCAAAAGAGACAAAGAAGGCCATTACATAATGGTAAAGGGATCAATTCAACAGGAAGAGCTAACTCTCCTAAATATATATGCACCCAATACAGGAGCACCCAGATTCATAAAGCAAGTCCTTAGGGACTTACAAAGAGACTTAGACTCCCATACAATAATAATGGGAGACTTCAACACTCCACTGTCAACATTAGACAGATCAACGAGACAGAAAGTTAACAAGCATATCCAGGAATTGAACTCATCTCTGCACCAAGCAGACCTGATAGACATCTATAGAACTCTCCACCCCAAATCAACAGAATATACATTCTTCTCAGCACCACATCACACTTATTCCAAAATTGACCACATAATTGGAAGTAAAGCACTCCTCAGCAAATGTAAAAGAACAGAAATTATAACAAACTGTCTCTCAGACCACAGTGCAATCAAACTAGAACTCAGGACTAAGAAACTCAATCAAAACCGCTCAACTACATGGAAACTGAACAACCTGCTCCTGAATGACTACTGGGTACATAACGAAATGAAAGCGGAAATAAAGATGTTATTTGAAACCAATGAGAACAAAGATACAACATACCAGAATCTCTGGGACACATTTAAAGCAGTGTGTAGAGGGAAATTTATAGCACTAAATGCCCACAAGAGAAAGCAGGAAAGATCTAAAATTGACACTCTAACATCACAATTAAAAGAACTAGAGAGGCAAGAGCAAACACATTCAAAAGCTAGCAGAAGGCAAGAAATAACTAAGATCAGAGCCGAACTGAAGGAGATAGAGACACAAAAAACCCTCCAAAAAATCAATGAATCCAGGAGTTGGTTTTTTGAAAAGATCAACAAAATTGACAGACCGCTAGCAAGGCTAATAAAGAAGAAAAGAGAGAGGAATCAAATAGATGCAATAAAAAATGATAAAGGGGATATCACCACCGACCCCACAGAAATACAAACTACCATCAGAGAATACTATAAACGCCTCTACGCAAATCAACTAGAAAATCTAGAAGAAATGGATAATTTCCTGGACACTTACACTCTCCCAAGGCTAAACCAGGAAGAAGTTGAATCCCTGAATAGACCAATAGCAGGCTCTGAAATTGAGGCAACAATTAATAGCCTACCCACCAAAAAAAGTCCAGGACCAGATGGATTCACAGCTGAATTCTACCAGAGGTACAAGGAGGAGCTGGTACCATTCCTTCTGAAACTATTCCAATCAATAGAAAAAGAGGGAATCCTCCCTAACTCATTTTATGAGGCCAACATCATCCTGATACCAAAGCCTGGCAGAGACACAACAAAAAAAGAGAATTTTAGACCAATATCCCTGATGAACATTGATGCAAAAATTCTCAATAAAATACTGGCAAACCGGATTCAGCAGCACATCAAAAAGCTTATCCACCATGATCAAGTGGGCTTCATCCCTGGGATGCAAGGCTGGTTCAACATTCGCAAATCAATAAACGTAATCCAGCATATAAACAGAACCAAAGACAAGAACCACATGATTGTCTCAATAGATGCAGAAAAGGCTTTTGACAAAATTCAACAGCCCTTCACGCTAAAAACGCTCAATAAATTCGGTATTGATGGAACGTATCTCAAAATAATAAGAGCCATTTATGACAAACCCACAGCTAATATCATACCGAATGGGCAAAAACTGGAAAAATTCCCTTTGAAAACTGGCACAAGACAGGGATGCCCTCTCTCACCACTCCTATTCAACATAGTGTTGGAAGTTCTGGCTAGAGCAGTCAGGCAAGAGAAAGAAATCAAGGGTATCCAGTTAGGAAAAGAAGAAGTCAAATTGTCCCTGTTTGCAGATGACATGATTGTATATTTAGAAAACCCCATCGTCTCAGCCCAAAATCTCCTTAAGCTGATAAGCAACTTCAGCAAAGTCTCAGGATACAAAATTAATGTGCAAAAATCACAAGCATTCTTATACACCAGTAACAGACAAGCAGAGAGCCAAATCAGGAATGAACTTCCATTCACAATTGCTTCAAAGAGAATAAAATACCTAGGAATCCAGCTTACAAGGGATGTAAAGGACCTCTTCAAGGAGAACTACAAACCACTGCTCAGTGAAATCAAAGAGGACACAAACAAATGGAAGAACATACCATGCTCATGGATAGGAAGAATCAATATCGTGAAAATGGCCATACTCCCCAAGGTTATTTATAGATTCAATGCCATCCCCATCAAGCTACCAATGAGTTTCTTCACAGAATTGGAAAAAACTGCTTTAAAGTTCATATGGAACCAAAAAAGAGCCCGCATTGCCAAGACAATCCTAAGTCAAAAGGACAAAGCTGGAGGCGTCACGCTACCTGACTTCAAACTATACTACAAGGCTACAGTAACCAAAACAGCATGGTACTGGTACCAAAACAGAGCTATAGACCAATGGAACAGAACAGAGTCCTCAGAAATAATACCGCACATCTACAGCCATCTGATCTTTGACAAACCTGAGAGAAACAAGAAATGGGGAAAGGATTCCCTATTTAATAAATGGTGCTGGGAAAATTGGCTAGCCATAAGTAGAAAGCTGAAACTGGATCCTTTCCTTACCCCTTATACGAAGATTAATTCAAGATGGATTAGAGACTTAAATGTTAGACCTAATACCATAAAAACCCTAGAAGAAAATCTAGGTAGTACCATTCAGGACATAGGCATGGGCAAGGACTTCATGTCTAAAACACCAAAAGCAACGGCAGCAAAAGCAAAAATTGACAAATGGGATCTAATTAAACTAAAGAGCTTTTGCACAGCAAAAGAAACTACCATCAGAGTGAACAGGCAACCTACAGAATGGGAGAAAATTTTTGCAACCTACTCATCTGACAAAGGGCTAATATCCAGAATCTACAAAGAACTCAAACAAATATACGAGAAAAAAACAAACAACCCCATCAAAAAGTGGGGAAAGGATATGAACAGACATTTCTCAAAAGAAGATATTCATACAGCCAACAGACACATGAAAAAATGCTCATCGTCACTCGCCATCAGAGAAATGCAAATCAAAACCACAATGAGATACCATCTCACACCAGTTAGAATGGCAATCATTAAGAAGTCAGGAAACAACAGGTGTTGGAGAGGATGTGGAGAAATAGGAACACTTTTACACTGTTGGTGGGATTGTAAACTAGTTCAACCATTATGGAAAACAGTATGGCAATTCCTCAAGGATCTAGAACTAGATGTACCATATGACCCAGCCATCCCACTACTGGGTATATACCCAAAGGATTATAAATTATTCTACTACAAAGACACATGCACACGTATGTTTATTGCGGCACTATTCACAATAGCAAAGACTTGGAATCAACCCAAATGTCCATCTGTGACAGACTGGATTAAGAAAATGTGGCACATATACACCATGGAATACTATGCAGCCATAAAAAAGGATGAGTTTGCGTCCTTTGTAGGGACATGGATGCAGCTGGAAACCATCATTCTTAGCAAACTATCACAAGAAGAGAAAACCAAACACCGCATGTTCTCACTCATAGGTGGGAACTGAACAATGAGATCACTTGGACTCGGGAAGGGGAACATCACGCACTGGGGCCTATCATGGGGAGGGGGGAGGGGGGAGGAGGGAGGGATTGCATTGGGGAGTTATACATGATATAAATGATGAATTGATGGGTGCTGACGAGTTGATGGGTGCAGCACACCAACATGGCATAAGTATACATATGTAACAAACCTGCACGTTATGCACATGTACCCTAGAACTTAAAGTATAATAAAAAAAAAAAAAAAAAGTGAAAATAGAGAATATATTTGTCATTATTAGCACTGAATTCAGATTTCAGAGACTGCAAAATGTTGCAAATTGCATATCCTGAAATCAACAAAATATACATTTCCATAAGTAGAGGAAAGAATACATAGTTTAAAAAAATATTTATATGAATAAACACTCCATTGTAGTTAAAATCAATAAATTAGAAATATTTATCTCAATGTAGATATATTTTAAAAGCTAAGATTGAATAAAAAAAGAATGTTATGTAAAATGTAAATGATACATGTATGTAAATATGTAAATATAAAAGAAAATCATACCATACATAGTTTGTGATATATCTATGTAATGTAAATGATTAAAAATATAAATTGGTGGCTACTCTCTTTGGGTCTCCTCCCTTTGTATGCGAGCTCTATTTTCACTCTATTAAATCTTGCAGCTGCACTCTTCTGGTCCGTGTTTGTTACGACTGGAGCTGAGCTTTCTTTCACTGTCTACCACTGCTGTTTGCCACCCTCACAGACTCGCCTTTGACTTCCATCCCTCCAGAGTCGGCAGGGTGTCTGCTGTGCTCCTAATTCAGCAAGGCGCCCCTTGCCGCTCCCGATCAGGCTAAAGGCTTGCCACTGTTCCTGCACGGCTAAGTGCCCGGCTTCGTCCTAATCGAGTTGAACACTAATCACTGGGTTCCACGGTTCTCTTCCATGACCCACGGCTTCTAATAAAGCTATAACACTCACCGCATGGCCCAAGATTCCATTCCTTGGAATCCGTGAGGCCATGAACCCCAGGTCAGAGAACACGAGGCTTGCACCATCTTGGAAGTGGCCCACTGCCATCTTGGAAGCTGCCCGCCACCATCTTGGGAGCTCTGCAAGCAAGGACCCCCCAGTAGCATTTTGGTGACCACGAAGGGACCTCCAAAGCAGTGAGTAATATTGGACCACTTTTGCTTGCTATTGTGTCCTATCCTTCCTTGGAATTGGAGGACAATACCGGGCACCTGTCGGCCAGTTAGAAACGACTGACACGGCCTCCAGACTTAAGACCCAGGTGTGACGCTGTCTGGGGAAGGGCTTTCTAATAACCCCCAATCCTTCTGGGTTGGGAGCATTCATCTGCCTAGAACCAGCTTCCGCTTTCAATTTTCCCGGGGAAGCTGAGGGCCAACTAGAGACAGAAAGCTATTGTCCCAAACTCCCAGCACTAGCAGGTTGAGATCATGGCACAGCCAGAAGTCTCTATTCAACAGTCACCCATCCGTGTGCCCCTACCTTTCCTTCTGACCCACACCTCCTGGGTCCCGACCACGACTTTCTTGAAAGTGTAGCCCCAAAATTCTCCTTACTGCTGAATCTACTTCCTCTGATCCCTGCCTCCTAGGTACTAATGGTTCAGACTTTCATTTCCTCTAGCAAGTTCTATCTCCAAAGGGATCTAGGGGGGATCTAGGGAAGCTCTACGCTGTGTCCTTAGGCATCTAAATGATATTTTAGATATCTAAATGATATCTTAGATACATCAAAGGCATGATCCATGAAAGAAATAATTGATAAACTAGACTTATTAAAATTTAAAATGTCTGTTCCAAGAAAGATAATGTCAAGAGAATGAGAAGACAATACACACAGTGGGTGGCAAGACCAGGGGCAGACCACTGCCAACTCAGGGCCAGGGAAAGGCCATGGCCAGGGCACAGCCAGGAAAGGGTCTGGGTCAGGGCCAGGACCAAAGCAGAGCAGGGCCAGGGCCATGGCAGAGTCGGGGCAGGTCCTTGACAGGACCAGGTTCCAGGCCAGGGCCAGGGCAGAGGCAGGGGCAGGGCCCGGATAACGGCAAGGCCAGGGATATGGCAGGACCAGGGATATGGCAGGACCAGGGCCAGGGCCCGGGCTAAGCCAGAGCAGGGCCAGGGCCAGGCCATAGTGAGGGCAGGGCAAAGGCCAAGGCAGGGTCAGAGCAGGTCCAGGGAGACGCCAGTGCCAGACAGGGCCAGGGCACAACCAGAGCAGTGTAAGGCAGGTCAATGGCACCACTGTACCATGACAGGGCAAAGTCAGTGCCAGGAGAGGGCAGAACAGGCAAGGCCATGGTGAGGCCAGGGCAGGGATGGGCCAACGCAGGGCCAGGACAAATCTGGGTCAGGAAATGCCCAAGGCCAGGTCAAGGCTGGAACAGGAGCAGGACCATGACCGTTAGCAGGGCCAGTGCCATGACAGGACCAGGGTCAGGACAAGAGGCTGGGCCAGAGCCGAGGCTGGGCCAGCACAGGTTCAGGGAAGGGCCAGTGCAAAGGCAAGACCAGGATGGGACCAGAGCAGGGCAGGGCCGAGACAGTCCAGTAGGGCAGGGCCAGGGCAAGGCAGGGCAGTACAGGGCCAGGTCCACGGCAGTGGCAGGGCAAAGCTAGGCCCATTGCCAATGCAACAGCCCTCCCTACAAGGCTTCTACCACCTGGCCACTGTCGCAGCCCGGCCATCGCTGTAAGCCTGACCCCCAACCCTGGCTGCAGCTGCCTGACCTCCTAGCACGGTCACTCTCCTACCGTTCCAGCACGCTGCAGTCTCCGTCGCTGCCACCCACCCTCAGCGAGGCAAGCCATGGTGTCACAGGCTCCAGGTGTCTCCTCCTCCTCCTGGCACAGAGCAGCTGGGCGGGCAAAGCCAGAAAAGCCTAGAGGAAGATGCGAGGGGTGGTAACATTAAGAGCCTCAACTTGTCATGCCAGGGACTGGGTGGCAGGGGCCAGTTTCAGCAAAGGCACTCGCACCCACCCTGCAAAGTTCAGCCTCTCCTTTTGGCCCAAGCTGGCCAGGAACTGGGGCTGGAGTAGGTGCTGGAGACACCACAGCGCCCAGCTCCCCACTCCACAGGAACCACTGGGCCCACCGGGGCTGCACTCCTCAGGGAACAGGAGCAGCAGAAAAACTGAGACCCAGCCAGCCCTCCACACCCAGGTGCCAATTCCTGTTCCGGATGCCTCCACGCACAGGGCCCTGTCCCCCATGGTGTCTGCTACTCCATACCCGGGGCGCCTGGCAGCCTCTAAGGCACAGTCCCAGAGTGCATGGGCCCAGGAGCCACGGTGGGTGTGGGGTCTCTGCCACGCTCAGGATTCCCACAGGAACACGGTGCGCCTGCCTCCATAGGCACTGCGACCCCAGAAAGTGCCCATTACCCACCCCCCGCACCGTAGGCAGTGTAGCCCTCTACAGTGCTACCAACTAATACCCCCAATGCAGGCAATGACACCCTGGATGGTGCCCCCAACCCACCCCACACTGCGAAAAGTGTAGCCCCGATAGCACCTGCCCTACCACTCTGGTCATGCTGCAGTCTCTGTCACCGCCACCACCAACCACAGTGAAGGAAGCCACTGGGCCGCACGCTCTAGCACTCAGCAGCCAGGCCCGGAGCAGCTCTCGCTGATGGCCGGCTCCTACCACTCCAACCACGCTGCTGTCTCCATGGCCATCTTCTCTGACTACAAAGGAATAAAACTAGGTATCAGTAAGAAGAGTAATTTTGAAAACCATACAATCACATGGAAGTTAAACAATACGCTCCTGAATGAATGACTGGTAAGTCAATGAAGATACTAAGACAGAAATTGAAAAATTTTATGAAACAAATGGTAATCAAAACACAATACAGCAAAACTTACATTACACAGAAAGCAGTGCAAAGGCAGAGATTTATAGCTATAAGTGCCTACCATCCAAACAAAAGAAAAACTTCAAATAAACAATACATCTTAAAGAACTAGTAAGGACAAACTAAACCCAAAATAAGAAAATAAGATCACAGCAGAAATAAAATTTAAATAAAAAAGTACAAAAGATTAAACAGAAAGTTGGTTTTCTAGAAAGCTAAACAAAATCGACAAACTTTTAACCAGGCTACGAAAAAAGACAGAAGATTCCAACAAATAAAATCAACAAATAAAAAAAGAAGACATTACAACTGATATTTCAGAAATTCAAAGGATCATAACTGGCTATCATATGCCAATAAATTGGAAAGTTTAGTAGAAATTGACAAATTTCTAGACGCATACAACCTACTTAGGTTGAACAGTCAAAACGTGCAAGACCAGAACAGATTGGTAACAAGTAATGAGATTGAAGCCGTCAGAAAAAGTCTCCCAGTAAAGAAAAGCCCAGGAACGGATGGCTTCACTGCTGATGGCTTCACACCAAACGATATAAAGACCTAGTACCAATCCTACTCAAACTACTTTGAAAAACAGGAGGGAATACTTCCAAACTTATTCTATGAGGCCATTATTACCCTGATACCAAAATCAGATAATGACATCAAAGAAGGAAACTACAGACCAGTATCTCCAATGTTGATGCAAAAATCCTCAACAAAATATCAGTGAATCAAATTCAGCAATAAATTGAAAAAATAATTCATCATGATCAAGTGGGATGTATCCCTGGGATGCAAGGGTCATTCAACGTACAATGTCATACATCATATCAACCGAATAAAAGACAAAAACAGTATGATCACGTTAATTGAAACTGAAAAAGCATTTAATGATATTCAACATCCCTTCACACTATAAATCCTCAAAAAAACTGGAACAGAAGAAACATATCGCAACATAAAAACCACATGAGAGACACCCACAGCCAGAATCACAGGGAATGGGGAAAAATGGAAAGCTTTTCCTCTAAGATCTGGAACATGATAAGGATGTCCACTGTCACCACTGTTATTTAACGCAGTACTGGAAATCCTAGCTAAAGCAATCAGTGTAGCCCCTGATACGGTTCCCAACCCACCCTGCCCCCTGCCACCAGCAGTGTAGCTGGCACCCAACACACCCAAACCGCCCCGCCTCCCCGCACCATGGGCTTGGCAGCACCCCACAGCGCCCTCAACCTGAAACCGCCACCCTCCCCACAGCCGCGCAGTGCAGCCCTGGATAGCACACTTAGCCCACCCCACTGCTGCCGGCAATACAGTCTGGTATAGTGCTCCTAACCAGCTCCCCGACAAGGGCACTGCAGCCCTGGTTAAGGCCCCCAACCCACCCCCCGGTGCAGGCAGCACAGCCCCAGATTGCACACCCAACCAGCCACCCAAGGCGGGCAGTGACGCCTGAGATAGGGCCCCCAAACTGTCCCAGGCCACAGGCAGTGCAGCCCTGGATAGCGCACTTACTCTGACGCCGTTCTATGCTCTGGCCAGCTGCGGTGTCCGTGGCTGCCACCAACTGCAGCGAGCAAAGCACACCAGCGAGGCGAGTCAGCAAGGACAGCCACAGCTCCACAGGCTCCAGCGTCCAGCATGTGGCAGCCAGCACCTCCTACTCCAAGCTGGGAACGGAGCAGCTACGAAGTCAGACACAGACAAGGCTGGAATAGGGAGATTCGCCCACTTAACATGCTTTATTTACCAAGATTATAAACTACGTGTTCTGATTGGATGAGAGGAAAAGGCTAGGCCTACTCTGATTGGACTTTATTTTCACATTCTCATTGGTTAGTCTAAGACTTGCTCTCATCCAATCAGAACGTGAAAATAACGTCCAATCAGAGTAGGCAAAGCAGTTTTCTCTCATCCAATCAGAACACAAAGTCCAGGAACCTGGCCTGCACAACCTCAGTATATAAGGCACACTAACGGTAGTCACGTCATTGTGGGCTCTGCTGTGTTAGTCAGTGAGTTTCCTCCACTGGTAGTTTAGAGCAGGCAGAAGCCGTTTCTGCCCCCCACACTGAAAGCTGGAGCCTGTGGCTAGGGCTTGCCTCTGCTTGGTGTGTGGCCCGCAATGGAGTAGAGGCAGCTGGTGGTGAGAGCTGCTCCATGCCTCGCTACAGGAAGGGAAGGAGGAGGAGGAGGCACCTACCACAGGCTGGAGGCTAGAGCCTGTGGGATTGTGGCTGGCCTCGCTGGCCCTCACCTCACTGGGTCGCCTCGCTGTGGTTGGTGGCAGCGATGGACACTGCAGCTGGCCAGAGCCTAGAAAGGCGATGGGGTAGGTGCGCGCTGTCCGGGGCTGCCCGCAGCGGGGACTGGTTTGGGTGTTATTCGAACGTCACTGTTTTGGCGTACTAGAGTGTTATTCCAGGGGTCACTAGTTTCAGGTGTGCTGTCGGGACTGCACTGCTCTCAGCAGCAGGGGTAGGTGGGGGGGGGGGTGTGGGCGGGATGGCGGTGTGGGGGGGGTGGATTGGAGTCACTATCTTGGCTGTATTGCTGGCAGCAGTAGGGCTGGTTGGGAGCGCTATTGGGTGCTGCACTGCCCTTGACAGGGGCCGGGTTGGGGCTGCTATTGTGGTTACACTGCCCGCGGCCTGGAGATGGGAGGACTGGTCGGGGTCCTGACTTGATCCGGCTTCATTGCCCACAGCAGGGTGGGGATGCTCTCCGAGGCTGCTCTGCCCATGGCGGGGGGGCTTGTTGGGGGCACCATGTGGGGTTGCAATGCCCGTGGCAGGGGGATAGGTTAGAGACTGTATCCGGTGCTACACTGCTGGTGGTGGGGCAGGGGAGTGAGGGGTGCAGGTAGGTGCTTGGAGGGTGTGGTTTCAGGCGCTGTCGGGGCCATACTGCCCACGATAGAGGGTGGGTTGGGTGTGCTATTGGGAGATACACTCCCCGCAGCAAGGGGCGGTTTGGGGGCGATACCTGGCCGGTGGCAGGCAGGGTGGTGGGGTGGGTTGTGTGCACCGTTCGGGGGCTGCTCTGCGGTCAGTGGGGGCGAGTTAGGGGCTCTATCAGCTGCTGCACTGTTTGTGGTGGGGGCCGGGTTTGGTGCGCTATGGGGACTATAGTTCCGGCAGCGGCATACCGCTTAGGGGTGCTGACAGGGGCTACACTGTCCACGGCGGGATGCGGGTGGGGTGCGCTGTCCAGGGCATCATTCTCTGTGGCTGCGGGAGTGTTGGGGGTGCTGTCTGCTATGTGGGGCTGCACTACCCATCCTGGGGAGGGGGTTGCGGGCCTTAAGGATCCTTGGCTGCACTATTCACGGCGGGGAGGAGGTTGCTGTGCTCTGCCTGGGGCGTCACTGCCTGCAGTGGGTTAGGGGTCCTCTCAGTGGCTGCATGGCCCACGGCAGGGGGTAGGATGGGGAAGTGTTCTGGTGCTGCGCTGTCCGAGGTGGGGGCGGGTTGGGGGCGCTATTGGGTTCTGCAGGGCAGCGGCAAGGGGCGGTGTTAGGGGCACTGTCCCGGGGCCAACAGCAGGCAGCGGGTTAGGGGCGCTATCAGGGGCTGCCCTGCCAGTGGCGGCAGAGGTTGCAGCAACAGCAGTGGTCTCCAAGGAAGGAGCTTTCCTCCTCTCCCTGGACTCCAGACTCTAGAGGGCGATCTCCTCCTGCTCCTGCTCCAGTGCAGCAAGCGCACAGCCTTTCCGCAGGAATCCTGAGCAAGGCATAGGCCCCAACACCCGCTGTGGTTCCAGGGGCCACGACCTTTCTCTCTGTGTTGCGGAGACCACCTGGGACCCGTAGGCACGACAGACACGGAGTAGCGGACACCACGGGAGGACAGGGCTCTGTGGGTGGAGGCATGAGGATCGGGAACCGGCGCTTGGGTGGGAGGGCTGGCTGGGTCTGAGTTCCTGCTGGTTCTGCTCCCCAAGGAGTGCAGGCCTGCTGCGCCCAGCGGTTCCTGTGGATTGGAGCCAGGCAATGTGGTGTTACCAGTATCCACTCCAGGCCCCAGTTCCTGGTCCGCTTGGGCCAAAAGGAGAGGCTGGACTTCGGAGGGTGGGTGTGAGTGCCTTCACTGAGACCAGCCCCTGCCATCCAGTGGCCAGGATGACAAGGTGAGGCTCTAACGCTATCACTTTGCTCCTCTAGGTTTTTTTGGCTTTGCCTGCCCAGCTGTTCCATGCCAGGAGGAGGAGGAGTTACATGCTGGCAACTTGGCAGTCCTGGGGCTGCCGCTCCCCTCGCTGCGGTTGGTGGCAGCTATGGAGACTGCAGCGGCCCAGAGCGGTAAGAGGACAGCCAGCTGCGGCCATGGCAGGGGCAGGGCTGCGGGGTGGCCAGGTAGTAGGAGCTTTGCAGGGTGGGCCAGTGCATTGAGGGCAACAGCAGCAATGGTTGTATTGACATCCACGCTAGTGGTGGCAGCAGCAGCAAGTCCAGGGGCTGGGAAGAGGGAGTAGGAGCGCTGAGGGGCCTGCCCGGCCAGGACTGGGCTGGGTAGGAAGCTTCGGGTGCTGTACCACAGTCTCGGTGGAAGTGGTGGAGGAACAGCCAGGGCAAGGAGGAGTTCTACCCCTTCTCTTGCAGTCTCTGGAGGGCGACCTCCTCCTGCTGGATGCATGAACCAGGTGGGAGTGTCAGCATATTATCTCTTTCTTCCAATGTAATATAGTCATGCACTGCATAACAACATTTTGCCAGCGATGGGCCTGCATGTATCAGGGTAGTCCTATAAAATTATAATGAAACTGAAAAATTCTCATTGCCTTGTTACCTCATAGCCATCTTAACCTCGTAATGCAACGCAGTATTCACGTGTTTGTGGTGATGATGGCATAAACAAACCTACTGAGCTCCTCTTTCTGTAAAAGTATAACACATACAGGCCAGGCATGGTGACTCACACCTGTAATCCAAGCACTTTGGGAGGCCGAGGCGGGCAGATCACCAGGTCAGGAGATCGAGACCATCCTGGCTAACACGGTGAAACCCCGTCTCTACTAAAAATAGAAAAAATTAGCCAGGAGTGGTGGCAGGCCCCTGTAGTCCCTGCTGCTTGTGAGGCTGAGGCAGGAGAATGGCGTGAACCCAGAAGGTGGAGCTTGTAGTGAGCTGAGATCACACCACTGCACTCCAGACTTGGCGACAGAGTGAAACTCAGTCTCAAAAAATAAAAATAAAAAAGTATAGCACATATAATTACACATAATACATGAAAGTTGATAATGATAATGAACAACTATGTTACTGGTTTATGTATTTAATAACTATGGTTTTTGGCATTTTTTTAGAATGCATTCCTTCTACTTATATTTAAAAAAAAGTTAACTGTAAAGATCCTGACCCAGTGTAGGCCTAGGCTAGTGTGTGTGTATTTGTGTCTTAGCTTTTACCACAACGAAGTTTAAAAAATTTGTATGCTTATTTTTTGTTCCGAATACTTACCAAGATACAACTTACAAAGAGAGGAAGCGTTGGGGCACCTCAGTGTGTCTTTTTAAAGCTAACGTTATCATTGAGAAAAAAAATAAAACACAGAAAAAGCTATTCTTCAGAAAAAGTTTGAGTGTTTTATGAATTGATTTGCAATTTCATGGTATCTTTATTGATAATGCACCTTCAACAGTACAATCATGTGCACATATTTTACTGAGGAAGCACTTAACGCAGGCTGAATCAGCTATAGATATATACAACTGATGACCTGTGCCTGTTAGAATACACACCTGGTTCTTAATTACCTCTCTTAAATTCTAATGATGGTAAGTAGAAAGCTATGAAGCAAATTAAGACAATTATCTACATCCTAGCAAAAATTCCCTTTTTACCTGGAATACTCAGTGAATAAAATATCATTAATTTCTGGAACTTGGGAAGTTTTGCCTCAGTTCAGTGAATTAGGAAAATGAGTCTCTAAACATTAATAATGTAAACCAGCAGATTGTGGTCTCCACAAAAGTCAAGGGCAAGTAACTGCTGTCAGCTATTTGTAAATCCAGTCAAGGAAGAATAGTTCTGTCATAATAAAGCCCATCTTATTATAAAATTTGTTATATGATGTTAATTATATAAAATAACATCACATTAAATTAATGTTATTAAGGGAAATTAGATTTTGAAATATTTTATTTTCATTGCTCTATCTTAACTACTATGTTTACTTGAATGTTCTAGTAGCATGTAGAATCTTGTAAAATATTAACTATATAGGGAAATACATTGTAGATATTACTTACCTTTGAGTTTTCAGTGTCAGAAAGTTCATTGTCATAGGTAACCTAGTAAGCATAAATTAATAATTCTTCTGCATTTAAGTAATTAATTGTATCATGTACATTAACCAGTTCATGTAATCCAAGTTAAATTTTACATGCCTATGGCAGGAAGTTCTAAATCCCCAATGTACATCTCTAAAAGACCTGATTTCTTTCCCCAGACTTATCTCATCTTTTTATCTATCCATCTCTTTCTTCCACTAACAAAATATTCTATCTTAATAGCTGTAAATCAGTTGTATTACTAGTCCCATTCCATCTATGGGAAAACTCCAGTTGAGGGATGTTAAGTGACTTTGTTAATGCCACACAGCTAATCAGTAGGAAATAACCAGGAGTGGAGGCTAGAAACAACTCCAAATCTATAGTCAGCATTGCACTATGTTGGCCATGTACTCTCAGGTATACAAGTCATAAAAGTGTTTCTCAATTATCTGGGAAATTTCTACACTCCGCTCTTTCTCACGGTGTTCCACATACCCAGAGCCTATCACTTCTGTCAGCCTTTTGAATTTTACAAATTTTGTTAAAATAAGATACCATTCCTGATGCTTTTTCCAATTCGTCTAAATATAGAGTGATTTTTATTTTTGTGCACTTCTTAACCATTCGACCTATTCCCTTATGATGCCATTTGTCTTTACCAGCATTGTTTTTACATTTTATAGGTATTCTCTCCTCCACTAAATTAGGGGCTCTTTGAAGATAATAATTCCTTGCTGTACTTTAAATACAGCCAAATTTGTTTTTGGCGTATTGATTGCTGAAGAAGTAAAAACGGAAAGTATAAGCTACCAATTGTATTCAGTTCAAATAGTGGCATACCTCAGATATTGTGGATTCAGTTCCAGGCCACTGCCATAAAGCAAGTCAGACGAAGTGTTTTGCATCTAAAAGAAGTTTTGCATCTAAAAGTTATGTTTCTGCTACACTGTAGTCTAGTAAGGGTGCAATAGTATTATGTCTACCTTATCATTTCTGCCTATTCAATATATTGGCTATGGGTTTGTCATAAATAGCTTCTATTATTTTGAGATATGTTTCACCAATACCTGGTTTATTGAGAGTTTTTAACATAAAGGATGTTGAATTTTATCCAAAGCCTTTTCTGCATCTATTGAGATAATCATGTGGTTTTCGTCCTTGGTTTTGGTTATGTGATGTATTGTGTTCATTGATTTGCAAATGTTGAACCAGCCTTGCGTCCTAGGGATTAAGCTGACTTGGTGGTGGATAAGCTGTTTGATGTACTGCTGGAATCGGTTTGCCAGTATTTTATTGAGGATTTTTGCATTGATGTTCCTCAGGGATGTTGGTCTGGAGTTTTCTTTTTTTGTTGTGTCTCTTCCCAGTTTTTGGTATCAGGATGATGCTCGCTTCATAAAATGACTTAGGGAAACATTTCCCCTTTTCATTTGTTTGGAATAGTTTTAGAAGGAATGTTAGCAGCTCCTCTTTGTACATCTGGTAGAATTCAGCTGTGAATCCACCTGGTCTTGGGCCTTTTTTGATCAGTAGGCTATTAATTACTGCCTCAGTTTCAGAACTTGTTATTGGTCTATTCTGGACTTCAACTTCTTCCTGAGTTAGTCTTGGGAAGGTGTACCTGTCCAGGAATTTGTTCATTTCTTCTAGATTTTCTAGTTTATGTGCACAGAGGTGTCTATAGTATTCTCTGATGGTAGTTTGTATTTCTGTGGAGTTTATCATTTTTGATTGTGTCTATATGATTCTTCTCTCATGTTTTCTTTATTAGTCTAGCTAGTGATCTGTTGATTTTGTTACTTTTTTCTAAACACCAGCTCCTGGATTCATTGATTTTTTTGGAGAGTTTTCATTTCTGCATCTCTTTCAGTTCTGCTCTGATCTTAGTTATATGTTTTCTTTTGCTAGCTTTTGAATTTGTTTGCTCTTGCCTTTCCAGCTCTTTTAATTGTGATGTTAGGGTGTCAGTTTTAGATCTTTCCCACTTTCTGATGTGGGCATTTAGTGCTATAAATTTCCCTCTTAACACTGCTTTAGTTGTGTCCCAGAGATTCTGGTACACTGTATCTTTGTTCTCATTGGTTTCAAGGAATTTCTTGACTTCTGCCTTAATTTTGTTGTTTATCCAGGAGTCATTCAAGAGCAGGTTGTTCAATTTCCATTTGATGGTGTGGCTTTGAGTGAATGTCTTAATCTTGAGTTCTAATTTGGTTGTGCTGCCGTCTAAGAGACTGTTATGATTTTAGTTCTTCTGCATTTGCTGAGGAGTGTTTTACTTCTGATTACGCGATCAATTTTAACGTGCCACGTGGTACTGAAAAGAATGTATACTCTGTTGTTTTGGGGTGGAGAGCTCTGTAGGTATCTATTGGGTCTGCTTGATCCAGAGCTGAGTTCAGGTCCTGAATATCTTTGTTAGAATTCTGCCTCAATGATCTGTCTAATATTGTCAGTGAGGTATTAGTCTTCCACTATTATTGTGTGGGAGTCTTAAGTGTCTTTGTGACTCTTTGCTTTATGAATCTGGGTGCTTCTGTATTGGGTGCATATATATTTTAGTGTAGTTAGCTCTTCTTGCTTAATTGAACCCTTTGCCATTATGTAATGCCCTTCTTTGTCTTTTCTGATCTTTTTGGTTTAAAGTCTGTTTTGTCAGAGACTAGGATTGCAACCCCTTCTCTCTGATTTCTATTTGCTTGGTAAATTTTCCTCCATCCCTTTGTTTTGAGCCTGTGTGTCTTTGCATGTGAGATGGCTCTTTTCAAGACAGCATAGTGATGAGTCTTGGCCCTTTATCCAGCTTGCCTTTCCGTGTCTTTTAATTGAGGCATTAAGCCCATTTACATTTAAGGTTAGTATTGTTATGTGTGAATTTGATCCTGTCATCATGATGCTAGCTGGTCATTTTGCAGAATTGTGTATGTGGTTGCTTCATAGTGTTACTGGTCTGTGTATTTCAGTGTGTTTTTGTAGTGACTGGTAAAACTGTTTTCTTTCAATTTTCAGTGCTTCTTTCAGGAGCTCTTAGAAGCCAGGCCCGAGGGTGACAAATTCCCTCAGGATTTGCTTGTTTGTAAAGGATCTTATTTCTCTTTTGCTTATGAAGCTTAGTTTGACCAGACATGAAGTTCTAGGCTGGAAATTATTTTCTTCAAGAATGTTGAATACTGGCCCCAATCTCTTCTGGCTTGTAGGGTTTCCACTGAGAGGTCCACTGTTAGTCTTGTGGCTCTCCCTTTGCAGATGACCTGGACTTGCTCTCTGGCTGCCCTTAACATTTTTTCTTTCATTTCGACCTTGGAGAATCTGATGATTATGTGTCCTGGGATTGATCTTCTAATGGAGTATCCTACTGAAGTTCTCTGAATTTCTTGAATTTAAATGTTGGCCTGTCTTGCTAGGTTGGGGAAGTTCTCCTGGATGATATCCTGAAGTATGTTTTCCAGCTTGATTCCATTCTCCGCATCTTTTTGAGGTACCCCAATCAGTCATAGGTTCTGTCTCTTTACATAATCCCATATTTCTTGGAGGTTTTGTTTACTCTTTTTTATTCTTTTATCTCTATTCTTTTCTGCCTGTCTTATTTCATAAAGATAGTCTTCCAGCTCTGAGATTCTCTCCCCCACTTTTCTTCATTTTTCTCAGGAGGTATTTTAATAAAATTTAAAGAAATTACCACACTGTTTACAATTACTGTGTATATTTGTGTTTATGTGTGCACATGTGTGTATGATGAACCCAAGGAAAAAATATTCTAAAATGAGGACCAATAATGTTATTTTCTATGGTTTCTTCTTAGTACTGAACCCAATAAAGGAATATCAAGAATGTTTCAGACAGTAGAGTAAGATAGAGATAAATCCTACAATTGCCACTTAAAATCTGGGTAACTTTGGGAAAATTCCCTTTCTTTGACCTTTATTAATGTTTAGAATGAGAATAATAAAAATACTCTCCTCATAGGACTGTGGTGAAGGTTAAGAGAATTAATATAAAACAGCATGGGGCCAAGCATATGGTAAGACCTTAAGGAATTTTGTTTTATTAATTATAAAACACACATTTCTCCCCTACATTTTAACACGTCAGTAGAGAAAATGTATCTTACAATTTATGCTCTTATAGTTGATGAAGCAAGTATTCATATTTAAATACATGATTTATAATTGAAACATAGTTTTTTGTTTTAAAATGTTAGAAATCAACACTATGAACTCAGATGCCAATTCTCTCAGTGGGGGTAGTTTGCAGTGAAGGAAATAAAAGAGAGAAATGTGCAAATTAGGGAAAAATTAATATATGTTCTCTTTATTTTGCGTTTATTCATATTTATTCCACAAACATTTGAATAGATAACCATGTGCCATGAAATGATGAAATGAAATGAGGACATAAATTGAAATGAAATGATGAAATGAAATGACATGATGAAATGAAATGAGATGATGAAATGAGATGATGAAATGAATGAGATGAAATGAAATGAGATGAAATGAAATGAAATAATGAGGATTGCTTGAGACAAGGAGTTCAAGACCAGCCTGGGCAACATTGCAAGACCCTATCTCTACAAAAAAAATTTTTTTTTTCTTGAGATAGAGTCTCACTCTATTGCCCAGGCTGGAGTGCAGTGGCACGATCTCAGCTCACTGCAACCTCCACCTCCCGGGTTCAAGCAATTCTCCTGCCTCAGCCTTCTAAGTAGCTGGGACTACAGGCCTGTGCCACCACACCCAGCTTTTTTTTGTATTTTTTAGCAGAGATGGGGTTTCACCATGTTGGCCAGGCTGGTCTTGAACTCCTGACCTCAAGTGATCCACCTGCATGAGCCTCCCAAAGTGCTGGGATTACAGGCGTGAGCCACCATGCCTGGCCAAAAAAAAAAAAATATTTTTTTTAGTAGCCAGGTGTGGTGACGCATGCCTGTAGTCCCAGCTACTGGGCAGGCTGAGGCAGAAGGATCACTTGAGCCCAAGAAGTGGAAGCTGCAGTGAGCTGGGATCACACTACACGCCAGCCTGGGTGACAAAGTGAGACTCTGTCTCAAAAGAAAGATCTTTGCTGGCCGGGCGCAGTGCCTCACACCTGTAATCCCAGCATTTTGGGAGACCGAGGCAGGCGGATCATGAGGTCAGGAGTTCGAGACCAGCCTGGCCAATATGGTGAAACCCCGTCTCTACTAAAAAAATACAAAAATTAGCTGGGCGTGGTGGCACATGCCTATAGTCCCAGCTACTTGGTAGGTGGAGGCGGAGGTTGCAGCGAGCTGAGATCGCATCACTGCACTCCAGCCTGGGCAACAGAGCAAGACTCCGTCTCAAAAAAAAAAAAAAAATCTTTGCTTTGTCTTTGGTTTTCAGGAATTTGACTGTGACGTGTCATTGTGTGGATTTCTTTGGGCCTCTCCTGTTTGAGGTTAGCTCAGCATCTTCAGTCTGTAGGTTTGTGTCTTTTGCCAAATTTGGTCAATTTTCAGCCATGATTCCTTTGAATACTTTTCTTCAGCTCCACACTTTGTCCTCTCTTGTGGGATTCCAATGATACAAATGCTATCTTTGTTCATTTTTAAAAATCTTTGTTATAGCCTCAGATCTCTAAGGCTCTGTTCATTTTGGTTTTTGCTCTTCTGTCCCTCTGTTGTTCATATTATGTAATTCTGTTGTTACTGTCCCATATTCAAGTTCACTGATTCTTTCCTCTGCTGTCTCTGTTCTCCTGTTGACCCCATCCAGAGAGTTTTTAGTTCTAGTTATTCTATTTTTCAGTTCTAAAGTTTCTATTTGGTTATTCTTTATATCTGCTGTTTCTTTACTGAAACTTTCTATTCTTTCATTTTTTCAAAGTGTATTTGTGCTTAATTGCTTACCAAAAGCATTTTATGGTAGATACTATAGTCATTTTCTGTCATTGCTGTAACAAATTACTGCAAACCTAGTGGCTTAAAACAACACAAATTATGATCTTATAGTTTTCTAGTTCAGAAGTCTGACTCAGGTCTCACTGAGAACCTGTGTTCAAGATCAAGGTGTTGGCAGCACAGTGTTCTTTTTGGAGGCTCTGGAGGAGAATCAATTTCCTTGCCTTTTGCAGCTTCTAGAGGCCACCTCCATTCCTCCGTCTTCAGGAGTGGGGGACCACCAGGTGGCCTAAGGAAGGGTTCCCATCTAGGGGTGATAGGAAACAATGACAGATCATCAGGCATTAGATTCTCATAAGGAGCTCACAACCTAGATCCCTCCCATGTGCAGTTCACAATAGAGTTCACACTCCTATGAGAAACTAATGCCACCACTGATCTGACAAGGAGGTGGAGCTTGGGTGGTGGGGAGTGGCTGTATATACAGATGAAGTTTCACTTGCTCTGCAGCCCTGTTCCTTTTTTTTTTTTTTTTTTTTTTTTTTTTTTTTTTTTTGAGACGGAGTCTTGCTCTGCCGCCCAGGCTGGAGTGCAGTGGCCGGCTCTCAGCTCACTGCAAGCTCCGCCTCCCGGGTTCACGCCATTCTCCTGTCTCAGCCTCCCGAGTAGCTGGGACTACAGGCGCCCGCCTCGTCGCCCGGCTAGTTTTTTGTATTTTTTAGTAGAGACGGGGTTTCACCGTCTTAGCCAGGATGGTCTTGATCTCCTGACCTCATGATCTGCCCGTCTCGGCCTCCCAAAGTGCTGGGATTACAGGCTTGAGCCACCGCGCCCGGCCTCTGCAGCCCTGTTCCTAAAAGGCCATGAGCCAGTGCCAATTCATGGCCTGGGGTTGTGATATATATTATATAGCTCTGGATCATATATATCAATAGTATAGATGGCCAGGCACAGTGGCTCACGCCTGTAATCCCAGCAGTTTGGGAGGCTGAGGTGGGCAGATTGCTTGAGCTCAGAAGTTTAAGACCAGCCTGGGCAATGTGGCAAAACCCCATCGTGGGAGCAAGCCCTAGTGCAGGGGCTCAAGAGTCCCTTTACAGAGTTTTCTGGGATTTTATTACCCTCTAGAGGTTTCCCATTGGTTACCTGGTGCCATTCCCAAGTAACCATTGGTACATTTCCCATTGGTTACTATGTAAATGAAGTAGTGGCCTTGCAACGGATCAGAGGCTGAAGTGTAGTTACAAAGGTTACACCCTATTCAAGCATCTGATTGGTTGTCGAAAGCAACCAATCAGAGGCTAAACTGAAGTTACAGAGTTATACTCCTATGCAAATGTCTGGTTGGTTGCAAAAAGCAACTAATCAGAGACACTTTCAACTTTCCCTCTACCACGCAGAAAAAAGGGGTGGGGGTTGAAACGGAAGTAGCCTCTGGTTCTTTTGTTACTGAGGTGTGGAAAGTTGGGGTTTTCCTTTTGATTTAGTTTTAGGAGGTCAGCATGAATTGACCTTAGGCTTCCTGCCTCCCGACCCTATTCTACTGCCTTAATTCTACAGTCATTTTCCAGTGTTGCAAGTATCTCAAGCCTGCTTTCACTATGTAGACCCAGTCATTCCTCGAATATGTGCTTCCTTCTGGGGCTTCTGCTCACCAATTACCTGCTCAGCACTTCCAATTTGATGTCTTAGTGTGCTCAAGGATGAACTCAATGTGCTCTTCTTGCCCCATTTACCTAACTCCAATGTCACCAGCTCTTTCGTCAGTGTTCCCCATCTCAGTAAATGGTGCCCCCCTCCTGCTATTTGCTTATGTTGGAAACGTTGGAGTAGGGCTGCATCATTATCTTCTGGGATGCTTAGCACCAAAATGTGCCTTACTGTATTTTGAAATAAAAAAATGACTGCGTATCATAAAGTAAATCTTTAAAAATTCTAATTTTCCCATAGTAACAATTATGATGCTCTAAAAATGAATATCAAATCCTTTTCAAAATAATTTAAGGTCCCATCTTTGCTGTTGCTCTCAGAACTATTTGGTAGTCCAGCAC
The DNA here is from genome assembly GCF_007565055.1 of Rhinopithecus roxellana. Classification (NCBI taxonomy): domain Eukaryota; kingdom Metazoa; phylum Chordata; class Mammalia; order Primates; family Cercopithecidae; genus Rhinopithecus; species Rhinopithecus roxellana. The sequence continues at coordinate 31,139,035 of NC_044565.1, forward strand.
TGTCTAGGAGTCAAGAGTCAGAAACCATTTCCTGTTTACTCTACGACCTAAAATATTTTCAAATCTTTCTACTCCTCTCTGGCACCAATGAACTGTACTCCAAGTCATCCTGACCACATATCTGAAATTCTGCAATAGCCTCTGAACCCGTCTCACTGCTCTAGTTTATTCTCTACATAGCATCCAGACCAGGCAGAATGATTTCAGGGACACACATAACTGATCCTGTTCTGTTGTTCTACTGCCTAAAACTTCTCAGTGGTTTCACAGTGCTTTTAGTATAAAATCTCAGATCCTTAATAGGCCCAAGACCTTGCCACCTTGCTAGGAACCAGCCTCGCCTCTTGGTGTTCCTTTAAAGAGTCAAGCTCCTTATAAACATTTATACACAATTTACTCTCTGCCAAGAGCTCTCTCCCCCTCCTGGCTTCTTTTTCTCCAGTTCTTAGATTTAATGTTCTTTCTTCAGATAAGCCTTTCTTAACCTCCTACACCAGGTCAATGCTTCTTGTTAAACACTTCCTTAGTAACCTCCAGTTTGCTTTGTAAGTGAAGGATTATTTGTGTAACGAATAGTTTAATGTCCCCTCTTCATGTTAATGCAAACTTCCTGAGAAAGAGTTGGTAACACACACGAGTAATTCAGGTATCGCTGAATCCAGTTGTGTCTGATTCTAGAGCTCATGTCCACAACTACCAAGTGTACATAAATCTGCTCATCCTGGAGGATGGCTTTTTGCTTCTTTATTTCATGATAGCCAAATGTTGATGCACGGGAAACCCTGCATCATATAACATCGCTGAGCAAATTCTACAGCAATGATGTTGTGCTGCTGGTGAACCCCTTTGTGCATGTTCTGTGAGTAGTGGACCATATACACCTCAGCTTTTACTTTCTGTTGACCACAGGCTGGACTAGCTGCACTAGATTCCAGATCTCTTATTGTATAATCTCCACATGCTTAAACAGGGGTGACATTAACCACTTTACAGGGTTGTAATAGTACTCATTTGGTCAATAAATACGTAATGAGTATTCAATATAGGCCAGACCTTGGTTTAGATGCTGGAGATGCCTTTAGCAGAGTGCTTATCTCCTTTAATGTTCCAGCTGGTCACTATTACTAGTAGTGTCATAATTGTGTGTGGATGTTTGCTTATGTCACGGGGTATGAGATTTGTGACGTCTGCCACTCATGACAGGGTCCCTGCGGCGCCTGGACCTCCAGTGGCACGAGGGCTTTGACTCCAGGGCATCACTGCGCGGCGTGGCCGCCTCTCTGCTCCAGGCCGCCAGAGGCAGCCTGGTCTCTACCGCCCCTCCGCTGTGCCTGAGTTACCCCTTACCCCTTACCCGGCCTCCGTTCCCCTCCCCAGCAGCGCCTGCCCCGCCTTGCATTCCCAAGCTCCGCCCCCCCCCCCTTGCCCGTAGTGGCTGTTTATTGACTTCTGGGAGCGCGGTTGTAGTTGATCCACGGAGTTTCGCCATGCGCAACTGGGGGGCTTTCGCGGCCCGCGTCTGGGCGGAGTAGCTGTCTTAGCCCCGACCAAACCGTCCTCTACAGCCTCCTGGCCCAGGCGCAGGCTGCCCCTACCGTCCTTGGGATGAAGGAGCCCAAAGAGCTGTTGCCCGGTGAGTCGCGCCCGCGCCGGTGGCGGAAGGCTGGGAGGGAGGGTCCGCGGGCGGGCGGGCGGCCTGGCCCCGCCTCCGGATCGGCCCTGTAAGGGGACAGGCCCGAGGCCTGGCGGCCGGACTGTGGCGGGATCGATGGTTGCTCTTTCAGGAATGAGTGAGGGCAGAGGACCACACGGGAAGAACAGGATGGGGGAGAACAGGAAAGAGGGTGCCTGTCTTTCTTATGCTTTTAAAATAAGCTTTTGATGAGATTCTTGAAGGCGGGACACTTTTTTTTTTTTTTTTTTTTTTGAGACGGAGTTTCGCTCTTGTTGCCCAGGCAACCTCCACCTCCCGGGTTCAAGCGATTCTCCTGCCTCAGCCTCCGAGTAGCTGGGATTACAGGCATGCGCCACCACGCCTGGCTAATTTTGTATTTTTAGTAGAGACGGGGTTTCTGTATGTTGGTCAGGCTGGTCTCCAACTCCCGACCTCAGGTGATCAGCCTGCCTCGGCCTTCCAAAGTGCTGAGATTACAGGCGTGAGCCACCGCGCCCGGACAGGCAGGGACACTTTTTACCTATCTGTAAACTCCCCAAAGTGCAGACTCCAGACTTGTGCACTTTGGAGGTCCTGAGCTCCTGGTTATGTATTGAATGCGGTAAAGAGTGAGTGATCAGGGTTGTGGGGGTAAAAGGAGATACAGGAAATAAATTGGATAAAGAGGAAGAAGAGGGACCCTTTAGCGAGTGTTTTTTAGCCTTTTTTTCTGAGCTCTATAGTTAGAAATACTTTTGACATTGTGCCCCGATACCACATACATACTGTGTAACAGAAATAGATGTCTCGTGATGCAGTCCTTGTTCTAACCACTTAGATTCCACACACAGCTTTTTGATAATGCATTCTTTTAAAATGCTAATCGTGATCCACTGAATTGATTTTCTGACCCACTAGTAGGTCACGACCATGTTGAAAAAACACTGGGTTTGAGCAGAAATTATACCTTCACTGAAATATGTATGTTTTCTTCCATGCTCCTGGCCGGAACTTAGATTCCTGTCCTGCAGTTCACAATTTAGTGAGACATACAGGAAGGTGAACAAAATGATCATACAAATTGACAGTAGATGTTACAGGGCCAGAGCAGAGCCACCAAACCTTGGCTTGGGATGAGGGTATCAGGGAAGCCAGGGAAGCCAGGACAAAACAGTTAAAATGTTAAAATAATTCATTCTGGGGAAACTCAGAGTCTGTTCTAGATCCTAGTCGAACTGAGATGCCTCACAGTGGTTCTCAAAAAGTTGTCCACAGTGGCTAGTCTTTTGCATATTAATATTTATTATTAATACTTATATTCGCCATGTTTTCCTTTCTGGTACGAATTACTTTATGTGTGATCACCCCCCTTGGGATTTCCCCAGAAGCTGGACCTGGCCTACTATTTGGTGTATGTGTGTGTTTAAATGGTTTTTGGGAACTGGTAGGGGTTTTTATTCTCTCTTCAAAATGATGCTGTGCCACAACAGTTTGTGAATACTACTCAGATCAGGTAATGACTTGATGTTAAATCTCAACATCCCGGTGTACTCCTCTCCCAATCTCCTAGGGCCGTGGCATTTTGTGATGTTTTGGGGGGAAAGATAAACCATCCTTTCCCATGTACTGTTTCTGGAAAGAGAAAAAGACATCTCTATGACTGACTGTAGTGCCTGAGTAAGATGAGAATTAGGAACTTCCTGAGTAGCTGTGTTGAGAGGGTCTTTTCATTTTGTACTGGATCCCTAAACATTCTGAGTTCTCAGAAATCAGGAAAAACTGAAGTGCTCCTTTGCTGACGACTTGGGTAACCTGTCTTTTATATTAACAATATCGAAAGTTATATTCGATTACCTACTCACCATTATGATGAATTCGTAAACAAAACATTGAACAGTTACGAATATACATGTGTGTAAGGGGGACCCTTTCTGTGTGAAAAGTAGAACACACAATGGCTACTTTGTGCCAGGCAATATGGGTAGTGCAGACAGTTTATACTTTCTGTAACCTTAGAAAATAGTTGGAAAAAAACAACATTTGGGATAACAAATGGTGAACTCTGTCTGTGTTTCAACACAGAAAAGCAGTGACTTTTTTTTTTTTTTTTTTTTTTTTTGAGACGGAGTCTTACTCTGTCGCCTAGGCTGTAGTGCAATGACGCTGTCTTGGCTCACTGCAACCTCTGCCCCTGGGGTTCATGCAATTGTCCTGCCTCAGCCCCCCAAGTAGCTAGGATTACAGGCGCCCACCACCATACCCGGCTAATTTTTGCATTTTTAGTCAAGACAGGGTTTCACCACGTTGGCCAGGCTGGTCTCAAACTCCTGACATCGAATGATCCACCCGCCTAGGCCTCCCAAAGTGCTGGGATTACAGGCGTGAGCCACCACACCTGGCCAACATTTTTAAAGTATAGCTTTTTATTGCTTTGTGAGGACCTCATCTTACATATTATGCTGCCTACCAAGCTCTCTAATCAAACTGTTACATAAATCTTGCTGACATTTGTAATTTTGCTGATTTGTGTAACAGTTTAATTAGAAAGATTGCTAGGTAGCACAATTATTTGCCATATAAATTCTACAAATCACATAGTTCAGAGAAGCCAGTGATCATTTCCAACTCTTGTGGAGGAAGAGTTTACAGAGGCAGCTATGAGCTAACACTTTGAGGATGCTAGGCTCTGAGCTAAGTTCTTTATTCATGTCATCTCGTTTAATCCTTACAACAACCTTTGAATACCTAGTTGCCTTTAAAGCCTGTTTTTTTTTTTTTTTTTCCTAGCTGCTTTCCCTTGGTTCAAATGAAAGAGATAGTGGTGGAGTAATTTGTTTCTCTCTGTGCTGTCTCTGGTTTTATGGGTATTCACTGGGATTACCAACAAAGAAATTAAGAGTTCACCATTTTGGCCAGGTGTTGTGGTTCACGCCTGTAATCCCAGCACTTTGGGAGGCCGAGGCAGGAGCCCAGGAGTTTGAGACCTGAGCCTAAGCCCAGGAGTTTGAGACCAGCCTGGACAACATGCTAAAACCCCTGTCTGTACAAAAATTACAAAATTTAGCTGGACATGGTGGCACACGCCTATAGTCCTAGCTTCTCTGGAGGCTGAGGTGGGAGAATTGCTTGGGCCCAGGAGGTTGAGGCGGCAGTTAGCCGTGATTGGGCCACTGTGCTTCAACCTGGGTGACAGAGTGAGACTCTTTCAACAAAAATAAAAAGAGTTCATCATTTGGGCTAACGTCGTTTCCCTTGCATGAGAACACTGGAGGTTCCTTGGAAAAACTGGACCAGAGAAAATCCAAATTGACTGATAGAGACTCTCCCCATAGATATCCTGATGAAGTTAATGAGGAAGCTAAATACTGTCCTGTTTCTGTGTTTGGAGAAGAGCTCTCAGTCAGAGGCCAGACCATGAGGTGTTAACCAGAGCAAGACTAGCACAAATTGTACCATTTCATTCCAGGGAATAGACATCTACTTGTTGACAGCAGAACTATTAGTAATAGATGACTGCCTTCCTTGTGATAGTATATTTCTTACTTTGTGCCAGTATATGAGTAATACATGTTCAATCTAGTAGATTTCAGAGATAAAACTATAATGGAGTCTGAGGAATAAGAAAGACTGATTTAAGGTGGAAGAAGGAAGGCCTAAACATTGCCAGAGTGGGGGCAAAGCTGTCATGAGACAGAGGTTTGTATGGATAAATTACTGAAAAGGTATTTTAATAACAGGCAACATAGTAAAAGTTATAAAATAGAGACCGTCTTATATTTGCAGATTCGGGTGCTGTGTTTACATTTGGGAAAAGTAAATTTGCTGAAAATAATCCCAGTAAATTCTGGTTTAAAAATGATGTCCCTGTACATCTTTCATGTGGAGATGAACATACTGCTGTTGTTACCGGTTAGTATTACAATCCTGAATGAGGACAGTAATACTTAGAAAATTGTAAATATTATGTTATAGATACGCTGCTGTGTTTTAAACATGTTGAAAATATATCAAAAGTGTTGTTTTTTACTTTGCCAGAGAATTCTTCACAAAATAAGTCATCAGGAGTGTCTTTTAAATTTTAAGTTTCCTTAGTATATTTAAGTATGGTTTTCTATACACACAACTTTCTTGAAATGAATCTATTTCAATATAATTAAAAAACTGTTACTGTATAATTTTAGAAACTCTTTCCCACCTAATAGAATCTGGTTATATATAGATGAACAAGGTAGCTTGTTTCAGCACAGAAAAGCAGTGACATTTAAAAAGTATAGCTTTTTATTGCTTTGTGATGACTTATCTTACATTGTGTGAAAAATGCTTCAGTTGATTATTTCTTTTTCCCTCCCACCAGGAAATAATAAACTTTACGTGTTTGGTAGTAACAACTGGGGTCAGTTAGGATTAGGATCAAAGTCAGCCATCAGCAAGCCAACATGTGTCAAAGGTTTGGGATCTTTTTACCTTTTCACAAGCTGTATAAAGTGTTTTTATGTTGACCGTGTAGTTCTTTAATGTCATAAATAATAAAGCCTTTAGTTGTTTATTTTCTGACATTTGCTTGAATATTATTAGCATTTAACTTATCTTTTATGTGATATTCAGAACCGCTTTTATATGTTAGGGTCTAAAAATCAGATTGATTTTAAATCCAGGGACCACAAAGGAAGTAATGATTTTACAGTATTGCATTTGAACATCCCCCCTCCTTTTTTTTTTTTTTTTTTGCTTGTTTGTAAAACTACCTACGTATTACTGTTATTGTATATACAGAGAACAAACATATGTTAGAATTTTGAGCTTTTCTCATTTAATAGAGTTGTGGACATTATGCTTCTATTTAGTTGCTGGTTTTATAAAACATACTTATCCTGCTTTATATAGTGACTAGGTGAAGTAAATAAAACATCGAGACTAGGGATTGATTAGTACTAGTGTAAAAGAACAACAGGACAAAATATTTGAAATCAGGAGTGTTCCAGAAAGTATTAGATATATAATACCCTTACAAAGCTTTCTGGATGTTATATGCAAAATCTCTGGGTATAACCTGTGAACATCAGCTAAACTTGAAAGGATGATGGAGATTCCTTGAGATGTAGTAAGAGCAGTATTTTTTATCTTCCTGGCTAGATTTTAATTTCAGCTCAAAATGTCAGTGTAGCTTATCATATTCATGCTGTTTATGGGAATTGTTATGGAACTTTTAAAGTATTCCATGTGTTCAAAAGTATTTATTGAGCACAGTCTAAGCACTTGGGGATATTCACAGTGACCATGACCCTTACTCTCAAATATCTTATCTAATAGAGAAGCTAACAGAATTGTTTAGACTATGGGATCCTTGAGACCAGGAATTCTATCTTAGTCATCTTTTTGCAGCCCCTATGCCAAGCACTTAGGAGATGTTTTCTTTAAATGTTTTTTGAATATGTAGATGAATGAATGAACAACTTTGATTCATACATGTATACCTGTCAATATTGGTCTTTCAGTTTTTCATTGAATGTGATAGAAGGTGAGCTTGATAACGGTGATGACAGGTTGGGTAATGGATCAGATTGGTGAGGAGGCAGCATAATAGAATGCAGTGAGTCTCAGCACATATTAACTACCTGTGAAGTTGTTTTTGTTTTTTTTTTTTGTTTGTTTGTTTGTTTTTTGAGACGGGGTCTCGCTCTGTCGCTCAAGCTGGAGTGCAGTGGCGTGATCTCTGATTACTGCAGCCTCAACCTCCTGGGCTCCAGCCATCCTCCCACCTCAGCACCCCCTCTCTGAATAGCTGAAACTACAGGCATGCACCACCACACCCAGCTAATTTTTGTATTTTTTTTGTAGAGATGGGGTTTCACCATGTTGCTCAGGCCGGTCTGGAACTCCTGAGCTCAAGCCATCCACCCGTCTCAGCTTCCCAAAGTGCTGGGATAATAGGTGTGAGCCCCCGCACCTGGCCTACCTATGGAGTTTAAAAATATACATATATAGATGCCTAGCCCCTGGGGCTAAGCTATCTATATTGTATTCAAGCTCCACTGGTTATGATGGTACACAACCAGTTCTGAAAACCTCTGGTTTGCTAGTTAAGAACATTGACTTTGGAATCAGACAAGCCTGCTATTAAATCTCGGTTCTATCACTTAGTTACCATTTGTCCTGGACTACTGTTCATTTTCATTGCTGTAAAATAATTGTCCCATTTTTAAATATTTTTAGCTCTAAAACCTGAAAAGGTGAAATTAGCTGCCTGTGGAAGGAACCACACCCTGGTGTCAACAGGTATAGTGCTCAACCTGTATGATTTCCTGCCTGACTTTGAGAACTGAGGTCTCATTCCAGTAACGTGGTTTTGTAAAATTAATAGAGATTATACTTTGGCAACAGTAAAATTAGGGTTTTTAAAAATGTCAATGGCTAGTACACGTTTGCCTTTGCAAATATACACATAAATGTCAAATGGCTGAAGAAAAAGCTTCTTTTCTTGGATTATATCATGGGACAGCATCTCCTAACCTGTGTGTCCACCTTAGGGGCTGGTTATTCCTGTTCTTGCTCTTCTAGAACTCTTCCTTACTAAGGTTGAGAGGAAGGCACCCAGAAGGCTGTTGATGTGAGCGAGCACAATTCCCATCAAAATCCATACCAGCTTTTGTGTGTGTATGTGTGTTTGTAGAAATGAACAAAGTGCTTCTAAAATTTATATGGAAAACAATTGACATAAAAGAGCCAAAACAATTTTGAAAAATAACAAAATTAGAGGACTGGCACTACCTGATTTCAAGACTCACTGTAAAGCTGCCGTAATCAAGACAGTGTGGTATTGGCAAAAAGATAGACAAAGATTAATGGAACAGAATAGAGTCTACAAGTAGACCCATATATATGCCCACTTGATTTTTGGCAGAGATGCCAAGGAAATTCAATATAGAAAGGGTAGTATCTTCAGCAAATGCTGCGATAACAATTAGACCTCCAGGACCTGACCACTGAGCAGTTCTTTCTACCACCTTCCCCCACCCCTGCCCCGCGCCCCCAACCACTTATTCTGTCTTCAGGATTTTTCACTGCGTCAGCTGCTCTCCACCTCTCCATACCTTTCCCTTTCTGAAGTGTCTTTTCTCTTTCTCTTCGGCTTTTCAGATTATCTTTTGAGATCCCATTAAGTGTTACTTCTTCCATGGAACATTTTGTGACTGTTCAACTTTGTGTTCATTTATTTGTTTGACTTATTTCAATCTCACCAACTCAGGTTTGCTCCATGTGTGTTAAATTGTGCACTCCAATTTCATGTGACCTTGTATGTATTTTCCATTTGAAAGCTAGTCTTTTTTCCCCAATTAGGTTTCCTCTTTTCTTAAAAACAAAAAATAAAAATAACAATAATTTTAAAATTTTTACTAACTCAGGCTGATTCTGCCCTCATTTCACCCTATAATTTAGCAAGGCTTTAACTTCATGTATATATTTATGATGTAGATAACTAATTGTGTGTTAAAAATCTTCATTAATTTACAACTTACTGGAAATGTTTGTAATCTAGGCATGATGTACTTTTTATTTAATTAGCAGAGTAATTAACAAACATTTTTACGTACTTTAAATGAGCCAAATGCTGTTCTAAGAGTTTTACAAATCTCAACTAATTCAATCTTCATAACAACTCTATGAAGTAGGTACTATTATTATCCCCATTTTATAGATGAGGAAAATGAGGCACACAGAGGTTATGGCTTGCCCAAGGTCCCACAGCTTTGGTAAGTGGTAAGCGAGAATTTGCACCCAAGCAGTCTGGCTCTGGAGTCTTTCCTCCTAAACAGAGTGCTATAGTGACTTCTTATTTAGCTAGGAAGTTAAAATGAATACAACATAGAATTATCATGTTTCTTTTTTTTTTTTTTTTTTTTTTTTGAGACGGAGTCTCGCTCTGTCGCCCAAGCTGGAGTGCAGTGGCCGGATCTCAGCTCACTGCAAGCTGCGCCTCCCGGGTTTACGCCATTCTCCTGCCTCAGCCTCCCAAGTAGCTGGGACTACAGGCGCCCGCCGCCACGCCTGGCTAGTTTTTTGTAGTTTTTAGTAGAGACGGGGTTTCACCGTATTAGCCAGGATGGTCTTGATCTCCTGACCTCGTGATCCGCCCGTCTCGGCCTCCCAAAGTGCTGGGATTACAGCCTTGAGCCACCGCGCCCAGCCAGAATTATCATGTTTCTAATTAGATTCTTCTTGGATTTGCCTCGTTTTACTTATTTATGCTATATCTTAGCTTTACTGGGCACAGAAGTTAAAATTAATGGACACATCTCTTTTAAAATAGATTTGCATTTTAAACTAGTTTGGAAGTTACTTTCCTTGTTTTTACTCTGAATTAATAAAGTACTATATTAGCAAGAAATACGTTCCATTCATTCTGTTCATTTCAGTTGCTAGTTACATTCTAGATTGATTTCTAACATCTCACAAAAATATGTGACTTTGCTTGTTTTGCTTTATTTTGACGATGAAATGAAGTTGTCTCCCAAATAATAGGATAATGATAGCTTTCAGCTTTCTTCACTGTTAATAGAGGAAATCGCTGCTATACACTGACCTGTCTCATAAAAAGGGGGACTCTATAGTATATTGATGTTTTCTTTTCCATGTGCAGAAGGAGGCAACGTATATGCAACTGGTGGAAATGATGAAGGACAGTTGGGGCTTGGTGACACTGAAGAAAGAAACACTTTTCATGTAATTAGCTTTTTTACATCCGAGCATAAGATTAAACAGCTCTCTGCTGGATCTAATACTTCAGCTGCCCTAACTGGTGAGGCTTGTTTCCTTTCCTGTAGATCAGTATATGCCAACTCAGTAAACTGAAGGGAGCATTGCTATTTAGTTTTCTTTCATTGACTATCTATGTGTTTACAAAAAACATTTAAAATATAACTTTAAAACTTGACATACTGCAATTTTATGCTTATTTATGCTTATTTTATGCTTATTTGTGATTATTTAAATGTACATTTAAAAAGTAATTGGCAAATAAGCTCTAAGCTATGCTCTCCGTCTACTCCTTTAGATATTCTTAAATATTATTTTCATTGTGTGCTCTTAAAGTTATACTTACAGTTTTAACTGAAGTTGCTATCAGAAACATCCACAGAAATCTATTGTAGCACATGATATTAAAATGTGATTTGTAACAGTCATTGTACCTCTCTGCCCTCCCTACCAAAAGCCCATATGAGACATTTCTTTAAAATTTGGAGCCAAGATCAGCTTGATCTCACTGAAGCTGCTGGTTAGCTGCTTTGTTTCAAGCAGGAGACTGTGTAACATCCGGTGTTACTCTATCAGGAAAGTCAGAGTTGTATCTGAAGCTCAGTCCTTTCAGTTGTTATTTTCATTTATTTGTTTTGCATTACTAAACCACTTCAAAATTTAAATTATTTAAAATATATAAATAAATCTTGAGAATTCCTTTCTAAAATATTTTTCCTAGATTTTTTCTTACATCAAAACCCTTATCAGAAATTATATAAGTTACCTATTTTTGAGATGTTTTACGTGATATTATATCTTCATTCTCTAAGGCTAGATTCTGTGTTTTCAGGTTTAAATTATAAGGAAAAAAATAGGTAGTGAAATACATTTCTTCTGTTCTTTTTTCCAAAACATCATTTCCACAGTGCTCTCAAGAGCAAGGTCTTCCAGGCTTTTTTGACCTGCGGGTGTCTAATGTGACCTGTGCTGTCTTTCAGTTCAGTTGCAGGTAGACTGCTTGGAAGGAGGAGAACATTTCTGTTTAGAGACATTAGAATGGGAAAGGCTGATTGTAGGAAAGGGCATTCTGTCTTTGCTATTGAGATAAAAATATGGCCAGGACTTAAGTGATTTACAATCAGGCTGTTCTGTGTTCTTTATCATTATAGAAGTATTTCACAATATAAATTGAACTCTTAAGTAGCTAACTGATGTAAATGTCTTAGTAGTACTTCATTGTTAAGATACATAATTTTTATGAACTATAAAATAAATGGTCTTTTGGAAGTGTAATAGCTTCAGAGCCTGACTACCTTGTAAAACGTTTTCTCCCCTTGTATTTTTCTTTATAGAGGATGGAAGACTTTTTATGTGGGGTGAAAATTCCGAAGGGCAAATTGGTTTGAAAAATGTAACTAATGTCTGTGTGCCTCATCAAGTGACCATTGGAAAACCTGTCTCCTGGATCTCTTGTGGATATTACCATTCAGCTTTTGTAACAAGTAAGACACATTTTGAAGTCATCATGTTATCTCCCACTTCTATGTTATTATTAAGTTAATAATGAAATGATGTAACATATTCTCTGGTTCTATAGAAATAATGCCATGGTTGTCTATGTAATGAAATTGTTTTGGTCTGTTTTAGGTCACAGTATTTCCCCATTTATATAATAAGAGTTCATAATTTCAAACTGTGTCTGACATGATCACTTTTTAGGTGAATATAGAGGGTTCAGCATGGGATATGGTTTCCTTTGGTAGGACCTTCTCAGCATTCCCAACTTCTCCCTTTCCTGGACCTACTGGCAACCTTTTCTATCTTAGTTAAAATATTTGAAATGTTGGGCTCTAGCTGTTATAGTGTATATCTACACTAGTAATAACAGGAAGTGTGATTATGGCTTTGCATCTAATTGATGGGATTTTTTTAATAGTAAAAATACCTAGAGGAAATAGTTTATGGACCTTCTTAGACAAATCTTTAAAGATTTATTTTATACATTTGCTCTTTATTTCATGTACCACAGACTCAGGGTTAGAAAGTGGTAATTCACCCATCTCAGTGCCCCCCAGAGTTACCAATGAATTGGCAGCAGCATGATACCAAGACAGAGTAAACCTGACTTTGTCAGTATTTTTCACCACTGCATCCCTGGTGTCTTGAACAAACCGATAATCAATAAATATTATTGAATGAGGGAGAAAGTGAATGAATGATGAATTGATTGCATTCCTTGGGGCAACACTACCTACCAACTTATTGGCAACTTTTGGCTCCTGGGGTTGGTATAGTCTGTACTTGCTTTGTTCATGAAACAAAAAACAAGAAACAAAAACACAAATGGAAAAAAAGCCAGCCAAACAATAAAAATACCAAGCAAAAGCATTGTTTTATATTTGGACTTTCAGAAAACTGCCAGAATGAATTGTGTGAATGAACTCTGCATTAGCCATTAGGTGAACAAGTGGAATAGTTCATCTTAACCAACAGGCATTACACTGAGCTTTTTTTTGGTGTGTTTTTATGCTTTTTTTAAAAATTAAAACCCAGCTTTATTGAGATATAAGTCACATACCCTGCAATTCACCCATTTAAGGTATATGATGGAATGTTTTTTAGCATATTCACAGGTTTGTACATAAAATGAACTTTTATACCAAGCATTTTGCTGAGATTTATTTACATCAGCTGATATGAACTGTCAGTAATTTTCACACTAGCCATTATTTTATGACTTTAATCACTTAAAGCAACTTTTTACAAATTTTGGAAATAACTCAAGTATAAGGGGTTTTACTTAATATGTATTTTATGATAGATGAAAATGTTATATAGAAAAGCATTTTTTTCTCTTTGTATGTTGAATTTGTAGATCAGAAAAAACAGATTAATTCTTTATTTTTAATTTTTAGTATTTGTGGGTACATAATATATATATATAGTAGGTACATTTTATATATATATATATATATATGTATGGAATACCTGAGATGTTTTTATACAGGCATGTGATGGGTAATAATCACGTCATGTAGAATGGGGTATCCATCCCCTCAAGCATTTACCCTTTGTGTTACAAACAATCCAATGATACTCTTAGTTATTTTAAGATGTACAGTTACTTTGATTGTAATCATCCTGTTGTGCTGTCAAATACTAGGTATTATTATTTCTAATTTTTGGACCCATTAACCACTCTCCTACACACACCCCACTCCCCTTTCTAGCCTTTGGTAACAATCCTTCTACTCTTTATTTCCATGAGTTTGTTTTGATTTTTACATCCCACAAATAAGTGAGAACATGCAGTATATGTCTTTCTGTGCCTGTTTTATTTCATTTAACATAATGACTTCCAGTTCCATCCATGTGATTGCAAATGACTGGATCTCATTCTTTTTCATGGCTGAATAGTACTCTGTGGTGCATAAGTACCACATTTTTTCTTTTTTTTGACACAGAGTCTTGCTCTGTTGCCCAGGCTGGAGTACAGTAGTGCAGTCTCAGCTCACTGCATCCTCCGGCTCCCAGGTTCAAGTGATTCTCCTGCCTCAGCCTCCTGAGTAACCGGTATTACAGGCGCCAACCATCATGCCCAGCTAATTTTTTTGTATTTTTAGTAGCAACAGGGTTTCACCATGTTGGTCAGGCTGGTCTTGAACTCCTGACCTCAGGTGATCCACCCACCTTGGCCTCCCAAAGTGCTGGGATTACAGGTCTGAGCCACCGCATCCAGCTCCATGTTTTCTTTATTCAGTCATCTGTTGATGAACACTTAGGTTGCTTCCAAATCTTGGCTATTGTGAACAGTGCTGCAACAAACATGGGAGTGCAGATATCTCTTTGATATACCGGTTTCTCTTCTTTTGGGTACATACCCAGCAGTGGGATTGCTGGATCATATGGTAGCTCTGTTTTTAGTTTTTTGAGGAACCTCCAAACAGAAGTTTATTTCTTAATAAAAATGCAGAACATATTACTAAGATAGTTATGTTTAAGACTTTCTACAGATTTTTCACCTACTAGTATGTTTAAATGCTCATGTTCGTATTTTAAATTCATGTTCTCAATTCAAGTTCATATTATAAATTATATAAAATATTCAATTTTTAGATGTTATAGGTAAAATCTATGGAGTTTTCAGGTATTATCCCTGATTTCTGTGTCTTTTCATCTGATATGTTAATGGTTGGGTCTGAGCATTTCAACCAACGATTCACTGATTGAGGTGTAGTACAATAGGGGATATAAGCAAATGAGTTGGGGTCATGGGAACTGGGGGCAGGAATTTGTGGAGCAATCTTCAGAGACTGGAGAATAGAGACTTGGCATTGTGCTTAAGATCAGAATCCTGGGGAAGGTAGCTATGAGAGCCAGGTAGATAGTTTGAAGAATCCAGATTTTATAAAAATTAATAGACCTAAGTGAAGTAGATATAATTGATATGAAATGACCTATTTGTTCTTCATGATAAATGTTATTTTATTTTTTATATATAAATAAGAAAAAGACCTTGAAATTAAATAAAACATTTTATATGGATTAAAAGCACTCACCTTCCCCTTTAAGGAAGGTCCTACTGATAAGCTACAGGAAATATCTTTTCTTACCCTTTATAGCAAGCTCGTCCAACCCGCAGCCCAGGATGGCTTTGAATGTGGCCCAGCACAAATCGTAACCCTTCTGAAAACATGAGATTTATGCACAGACCTTTTCTTTTTTTAGCTCATTAGCTATCGTTAGTGTTCGCGTATTTAATATGTGGCCAAAGACAATTCTTCCAGTGTGGTCCAGGGAAGCCAAAAGATTGGACACCCCTGCTTTATAGGTAAAACATTTTACTTTAAAAAGTTGACACTGTGAGAAACCTCAGCAACTTACCATGTAAAAGTCATTTTAAATGATATTTCTTACAATACCAAGTTGATTAAAATGTAGTACCTGCCCTTCTGGAGTTTACAATCAAACTATAGGATGTATAGTTTTCCATGTACAAAGCATTTTCAAGTATAAATATATTTCATTTCATCTCCCAACCACTCTGAGAGAGAGGTGGTGGTGTCTCTCCGTATATGCAGGCAGGATTCGAGCACAGTTTTATTCAAGGTGATGCTGCAATTGAGTTGCAGAATCAGAATTTGAACTCCAGTCTTCCAGCTCTAAAAGCCAGAACAACTTCTACTGACATGCAGTTTCTCTCCATGTACAAGAGGAAGAGGAGGATGTGGTAGCAACTAATAATGACCAGGCACTGATTGTGTTCTAAGTGCCTTTGAATGCATTAATTCAGTTATTCCTATGAAACAACGCTATCACATAGGCACTTTTATCCCCATGTTACAGGCCTAGCGACTGAACAACTTGCTCAGTATGATTGAGTAAGTGGCAGAATCCAGATGCAAACAAGGCAGTCTGACTCTGTAGCATATACTTTTCACTACTGTGCTAGACCAATAACTGCAATATACAGCAGACCATGATTGGTAACATAAGACATTTGATAGCAGAGTCTTACGTGAGATCAAGAAAGAAAAAATATTATTTCTTGTTAAGGACATCAGGACATATTTCAGAGAGAGGGTGGTATTTGAGATTAACCATGAAAGATGGAAGCAACTCTGAGAGAGACAGAGAGGAGGGAAGAACAATCCAGGCAGAGACAAAACACGTGCAGAGATAAAGAGACAGAAAAGTAAATCATGTATTTGGAGATTATTGCATAGTTGAGTTTGTTTAGAGGTTGTTTGTTTAGAGGCTAGGGATCATGGATCCTAAAGGAATGTGAACCCCTAAAATGATATGCTATTGTTTTTTTTTTTTTTTTTTTTTTTGAGCCAAGTCTCAGTCTGTTGCCCAGGCTGGAGTGCAGTGGTATAATCATGGCTCACTGTAGCCTAGACCTTCTGGACTCGAGTGATCCTCTCACCTCATTCCCCTGAGTAGCTGGGACAAAGATGCATGCCACCACACCCGGCTAATTTTTGTATTCTTTGTAGAGACTGGGTTTCACCATGTTGCCCAGGCTGGTCTCAACCTCCTAGACTCAAGCCATCTGCCAGCCTCGGCCTCCCAAAGTGCTGGGATTACAGGTGTGAGCCATCACACCCTGCTGGGATGTGTACTTATTTTATAGAGCTGTCATCAAATTCTCAAGGGAGGATGTGACTCAAAAGAGAGTCACCAGCTTGGGAGTAGATAGAAATACGACTGGTTAGTAGTCTGGGGACCTAATATGGAAGGTCTCTTGTAACAGTCTGCAGTTTATACTTGATACATGTATTTTTTTTTATTTGGAAGTGTCATAATTAGAGCCTTGTTTTTGGAAGATATATCTGATGTTGTGTGGATATGTTAGACTAGAGGTAGGAAAGACATTTGGAAAACTTGATCCAGGTGAAAATTCATGTTAAGATGTAAAGGGAATCAGGAATCTATAGACAGAAATGGAGAGAGACTCATCAGGACTTAGGAACCAGTTTCCTATGGGAGGCAACAAGTGTGGGAGAATGGAAGGGTGCTGACTTACTGGGCACCACTTTTGTGTCAGTGTTTGCTAAATACTTAATAGAAAACTGTGGTCCATAAAACTTCATTTTCTGTGCAGATCAATTCAGAAAATCAATATAGCTGTGTTTATAGTATTTGAGCAAGTTTCAAGTGGTGCATATCTTGTGCATTGGCTGTCCCACACCTTCCCAAAGTTCCGTGATTTTCTAGAAGAACTCAGTCTTCAATAGCAGATTATACTTATGAATAAGATTTATTACAGCAGAGGATACAAAGCCAAAAGAAAAAGTGGGGAAAAGATAAGCATCTACAGTGGAGTCCAGAGAAGTCGTGCTTGGACTTCCTAGTACTTTCTCTTAGGAAACCACACAGGGCATGTTTTCTTCTTAGCAGTGAACTACAGGGACATGTGTGGAATGTCTCTGCCCAGGGAAACCCATTCTGGTGCTTCCAGGGGATTTAGGGGGCTGGTCATATAGGCACCATCTGCTAGCAACTGGCCACAGCAGCTGAAACTCAGGACCTTCAATAATGAAGCCAGGTGCACATCATCAATGTTAATGTTTGTGCAAGCAGTCCTGAGAAACCTAACCTGGCATAGTTCATTGCTCTGGTATATATAACAAAGTCATTAATCATTCATATAAAGAACACTCCAGGGGCCACCTTCTCAGGGGTTGGGCAAGGATCAATCATAGTTCTCTCAGAGACTTGCAAAGAATAAGCAAGCAGATCTGCTCTGTTGTCTCTTTGCTTATACCAATGGTGATGTGTTCTATGTCATTCTTGAGATTGAACCATATACTTACACAAGGTTTTTAAATTCTACTTTATAGAACTGAGTTAATTGCATAGAAATGAATAAGAAAGTTCTTTATTTCAAGAAGTTCACAGTCATAATACAGTGTGATAAATGTAATAAAGAAGCAAATTAATAGTGTTAGTATGGACAGGGCAGTGATTAAGTGTCAGGAACTCTTTGGTAAGCGTCTTTGGAGGAAATGCCATCTAAATGGGTAAAATCTGCTATCTTAAAATTTACTTAACATATTTACTACACACATAAGTGAGTTTTCTAAACCAGTTTCATATATAGAGCAATTATTCATTCATTTATTCCACAAATATTAAGTGCTTGTTCTAGACACTGCTAGGTTTTGGGGATACCATAGGAAGCAAGACAAAATTCATGTTTTTATGGGAGCTTTAAGTAAGTAGAAGACACAAGATATTCTTCACTTTTGTGAAAGCACTAAAATGATTTCTAGTTGTTTATTAGTAATGGTAGTCATGAATTTTTCATGAAAATTACTGGATTAAAATAAGGGGAAAAGAAAATCTAGCTATATTTCCTTATACAGTAAAAATATCTCAAGAAAGGTCAAATGTATTAAGTTATCCTTGTCAAAACATTTTTTGAAGGTAAGATCAGCTTTTTGTTCATATGTATGTCATCATTAATCACTGTACTTTTCCTTCAATAGCAGATGGTGAACTATATATGTTTGGAGAACCCGAGAATGGGAAGTTAGGTCTTCCTAATCAGCTCCTGAGCAATCACAGAACACCCCAGCTGGTGTCTGAAATTCCTGAGAAGGTGATCCAAGTAGCTTGTGGCGGAGAGCATACTGTGGTTCTCACAGGTATGTGTGGAGTCCACTGTTCTGTTCCCTGCTTTCTGTAGAGACTAATGAAACTTTTTTAATGTTCATTTTTTTTTTTTTTTTTTTGTGGTAAGAATACTTGCTATAAGAACTACCCTCTTAATAGATTTTTAAGTGTATAATACAGTATTTTTATATGTAGGCACAACCATTGTACAGCAGATGTCTGAAACTTACCTTGAGTAACTGAAACTCCATGCCCACTGTACGGCAACTCATCTTTCCCGCCTCCCCTCAACTCCTGGCAACCACCATTCTGTTCTTAGCCTCTATGAGTTTGACTCTTAGATACCTCGTGTCAGGTGGCTTTGCATCTCTTTCCATTAAGATTCTCACTTTTGGGGCCTGGTGCAATCGCTGACACCTGTAATCCTAGCATCTTGGGAGGCCAAGGCGAGCAGATCTCTTCAGCCCAGGAGTTTGAGACCAGCCTGAGCAACATGATGAAACCCCAACTTTACTAAAATTAGCCAGGTGTGGTCTCAGCTAGACCTTGTCTCCACAAAAAAAAAACAACCCAAAAAGATTCTCACGCTTTATTTCTATACTTAATATATATTTCTGGTCTATGGAATAATTTTTTTAAGTAGAAAAAAATGAATTCTGCTAATGTAATTTACATTTTCATGACCTTAACTTTTTTTTTTTTTTTTTTTGAGACGGATTTCACTCTTGTCATCTAGGCTGAAGTGCAACGGCCCGATCTTGGCTCACTGCAGCCTCTGCCTCCTGAGTTCAAGCAATTCTCCCACGTCAGCCTCCTGAGTAGCTGGGATTACAGGCACCCACTACCATGCCCGGTTAATTTTTGTATTTTTAGTAGAGAGGGGGTTTTACCATGTTGGCAAGACTGGTCTCGAACTCCTAACCTCAGGTGATTCACTCGTCTCAGCCTCCGAAAGTGCTGGGATTACAGGCGTGAGCCACCACATCTGGCCTGACCTTAACATTTTTAATGGCAACATATTCCATTATTTTTAGTTCATTTTCAGGGACAAACAATTTTTCTTATATATATGTTTTCTATATTTATCTAAAATTGACATTCTTCCTGAAATGCCTTCTTTTGGAGAAGCTTTTTCAAGCTATTTTCTGCATGACATTGATAATTCTTTCTTTTTGTGATATTTACAGTGTATAACTTGGGAATTTCTTTGTAGTTGTATGTTCTGTTATAGTAATTCATTAAAAACTGGTAAGGTCTTAAATTATAGATAATAAAATAAAGTTAGGACTTTAATAGTAATGTTACTTTTGGGATCTGAATTTCATATTTGTTATGACATGTCATTTCTCAGAATTCTAATCAGTATATTGAAATATACTCACTACTTGCTAATATGTTTACTAAATTGATGCTTCCAAATTTTTTTCAACATTAGATTTATTTTAGATGAGTAACGTACATAATACAATTAGGTAGTGAATTATTATATTTTTTGCACAAAAATTAACAGTTTGTGAAGTCACCACTTAATCTTTAGTAGCCCAAAGTTAGAAATGTTGCAGACAAATTTTGAATAATATCCAATTCTAAGATGATATGCCTAATGTTGCCAGGTAAGGGAAGAATATTTTATCTTTATATTTTTTTCTCTGATGTTACTTTTCCTCAACTTCCTATTCCAGCCCCAGTCGTGGTTATTAAGCTTTAGTTACTAGATGGAATCTTTTCTAAGTTAGAAATAATTTTTTTTCAAAACTTATACTCTAAATTTGGAAATAATTCTGAGGTTTAAGATTTTTTTTGAATTCCTGTTGAAAAAGTGAATTTTTATATAATTTCGAAAATGTCCTAAAAATTAAACTTTGAAATTAATTTTTAAACATTATCTGAAAATTCATTCTATAGACAGAAATGCAACTTTGTATGTTATATATTTTCTCTAGTTTATACAAAGATTATAGAAAGAATGAATAGGTCATTCAGGGTTATTTTAACAGATACAAATGCTGATTGTATAATAATAGTGTCTTCAACCATTCATTATAAAATATTTTTCTATAAAGTGAGCAACAAGATGATCTATGATACTTTTAATGAAAGCTTAATTCTTACTTTTATATTCTTAATTTAAAATAAACGCACTTAAGGATGATATTTTCTTGTGGTTTTAAAGACATTTAGCTTTCTGTGGTCTTTGTTCTGAGCTTAAGTATAATCTTTCCAGAAATTGATTGCTCTCTCCAGATTTTTGCAAGCTTTGGGATCTCATACACCAGGAAAGTTTTTTAAATTATGAGATGCATCTATTTGACAGACCTGGAGTAGTTATTGTTTGCCACTAAGATTTCCACTACAGATACAAGAAAGTAGTGTCCTTGCATTTCCTGTCTGATTGTGGCAGCCAACATTGAATGGGGGAATACAGGAGAAAAACTTGGCAATACATGGAAAAAAACATGAAGAGATAATTTTTACAGTTCATAAATAATTTTGTAAACAGTGAAGAGCTTGTGTTACAATCCAGAGAATAACCTAAAATTTGAGTTTAAAAAATTATGAGAACCGATAGATGGTTGTCAGCTTCTGATTCACATTTGCCTAAATATGGGCATTGAAAAAAATGACTGTTTGCACTATCATATCATAAAATAAGGAATATTTTCAAAATAGAAAGCTCTTAATTGTATAATAAAGGACACCTTAAACTGTATAAACGTATCTGTATGGAAATTTTACTACTTTGCCTGTTTTTCACATTTCTCCATGGACCTGTGCAAGCTTTATTATGAGCCAGCCCTGGTGAGGAACCTGGTTCTGGAACACAGTATAGGCAGAATTTTAAAAATATTTAAACCTAGCTGATGAAGAAATGGACCTGAAGAGTATATTGATCATCAGTGTGACTAAATACTAAACTGGATTGCTAAGAGAGTTATGGAATATTTTGTAAGACCTTAAGGAAAGAATAGCTAATCACCTGTTCCAATTTCTTTCACTAAAGAAAAGCACTTGGATTAGATTATTCTATGAAGGGCCTTCCCAGCCTTGTTTTTCTATATGTCTATAACTCTTACCTTAAAATCTATTAGAGGATCATTCACTAAACTATTTTTAAAACAATTTAGTTCATATCTGATGGATTTATTTCAACTATAGTATTTGCACATGACCACGATAGGTTAGAAAATAAAACTGGTTGTAGTGATAGGGTGATTACAGTTTCTCCTTGGGATCAGGGAAACCATGGACCACTGTGGAAAAAGTCTGAGGCTGGAACTTGGTACACACTAAGTGAGGCAGAGTGATATTTGTAATTTTGTAAGTCATCCACAGCAGTTACCAACAGACAAGAAAGGCCAGTTGTAAGATGGGGTTCACAATGAAGTCTGGGTCCTGAGGCAAATGAGAATTTATCTTAACTTCTAAGATTATGTTTGGATAAACTTAAGTTTTCTACAGGTTTAACAAATTATTCGTTCTGAAATCAAATATATTCTGTGAAATTACAGTAATATTGATCTGAAGCGAACTGATCAAATCTGTTTTCCTAATGTAATATTACTTATTAACATTAAATTATGTTGTTAAATGTCACAAAGGTGATATGGCCAAAAATTCTCTTGGTTGTTAAATATAATGTCCTTAAATAAGAGCACCTTAGATCATTTTTGTAAAATAGAAACTGCTGTCATCACTAATATCCAAGCAACTGAATGGGAACCTACCAGGATACTGAACAAAACTTTTGTAACATGATTCAGACTGCCTAAACAGCCTCATTTCACAGGCTAATTAAAGTCAGACAGCCTAAAAAATGTAGAGTAATTGTTGGTCAGCTAGAGATAGATAGTTGTTTTAATTTACCCAGTATTCTACTGTTAAGCTGAACATGTAGAACTGGAAATATGCCATGTGATTATTAATTAAACTAAGATGGTTTTTTAATATTAAAATAAAGATCTGTTTTGCCATTGCCTCAATATGGCTTCATATCCTTAATACAGCATATTTCTTTAAGGAGTAATATCTATTTGTCTTATTTATGAAGCAAACATTTTTATTAGAAGAAATTGTAAAACCACATGACCATAGACAGTTATGTTTTCATTTGTAACCCCTATTGATAGAATGAGTTGATTACTTTTTAGAAAAATGTTCTTTACAACAGTATGTCATGTTTTCTTTTTTTTTTTTTTTTTTTTTTTTTTTTTTTTTTTTTTTTTGAGGCGGAGTCTCGCTCTGTCGCCCGGACTGGAGTGCAGTGGCCAGATCTCAGCTCACTGCAAGCTCCGCCTCCCGGGTTTACGCCATTCTCCTGCCTCAGCCTCCCGAGTAGCTGGGACTACAGGCGCCCGCCACCTCGCCCGGCTAGTTTTTGTATTTTTAGTAGAGACGGGGTTTCACCGTGTTAGCCAGGATGGTCTCGATCTCCTGACCTCGTGATCCGCCCGTCTCGGCCTCCCAAAGTGCTGGGATTACAGGCTTGAGCCACCGCGCCCGGCCTACAACAGTATGTCATGTTTTCAAATCTGCCTGAATGTTTTCTCTTTTAATCCTGTCAGCAACTCTATTAGATAGGGATTATAACATCAGAGAATCTAAGTAACTCACCTGCTTGCCACAGCTAGTAATAATGAAGGTTTGGGTTCTGGCATGAATACCAAGCTCTTACCCTTCCTCCTGTGATAGGAGAAACTCAATGTACTAAACTCAGTGTACTAAAGAGAAGTGACTAATGTAATCGACACTGCGCATCCTAATGCAGCAGCCAGGAGCATGATGTCTCTAAAACGACCCTTTCATCACCACTCTTGTATCCTGTTTTTGTACTTTTTCATTTCTAGAAAACATATGACATAAT
The DNA here is from genome assembly GCF_007565055.1 of Rhinopithecus roxellana. Lineage (NCBI taxonomy): Eukaryota > Metazoa > Chordata > Mammalia > Primates > Cercopithecidae > Rhinopithecus > Rhinopithecus roxellana. The sequence continues at coordinate 31,162,407 of NC_044565.1, forward strand.
ATTTAATGAGTTACTGGAAATCCTTTGGAATCACTTCAAAATATCAATATAAAGAAAAGCTTTTCCCCTCCTATTATAGTTGCATTTCCTAGTAAAGAAACTTTACTTGTGAATAAATGTAGCATATGTACTATCAGTTTTAATTGTCAAGACAATTCTCTGAAATTGGGTTTTATAAAATAGATTACTAAACTACTTGTATTTTGTTTTATTTTATTTTTGAGATGGAGTCTTGCTCTGTTGCCCAGGCTGGAGTGCAGTGGCGTGATCTCGGGTCACTCCACCTCCTGGGTTCAAGCGATTCTCCTGCCTCAGCCTCCCTAGTAGCTGGGATTACAGGTGTACACCACCACGCCCGGCTAATTTTTGTATTTTTAGTAGAGACAGGGTTTCACCACGTTGGCCAGACTCTTCTCCAACTCCTGACCTTAGGTGATGGGTAAACTACTTTTAAAAGGAAGAAGTTTTTCTGTAGGAGACACTGTTCACTTTTTATTTGACATAGTGAATTAGCTTAATGACAGTTGGTACTTTCTTTTTTATTGTTTGAGATGGAGTGTCACTCTATCACCCAGGCTGGAGTGCAGTGGTGCAATCTTGGAATCTTGGCCCACTGCAACCTCTGCCTCCTGGGTTCAAGCGATTCTTGTGCCTCAGCCTCCCTATGTAGCTGGAATTACAGATGCGTGCCATCATGCCCAACTAATTTTTGTAATTTTAGTAGAGATGGGGTTTCACCATGTTGGCCAGGCCAGTCTCGAGCCTGGCCTCAAGCAATCCACCCACCTTGGCCTCCCAAGGTGCTGGGATTACAGGCGTGAGCTACCAGCCGATAGTTGGTACTTTTTGAGCCAATGTAATTATGGGGACATTTCATGGAGTTCCCTGACTTATGTGCCTTGTATCATACCTGTTACTTACCTAACTTTTATGTTTATGTATAAAAGATAAAATCATACCCATGTCATAATTTTTATAATTATGTACCTTTTCATTTTTCTCTTCCTTCGTCATTGAAAGATTTATTCTTCAATGTTAAATATTCTTAAATGGGTTTTTTTCCCCCCAGAGGCACTTATTAACTTCACTATAAAAGGTTGAATGTCACAATTTTTCCAGATATGATGGTAACAGTGTCTGCTTCCATAATCCTTCTCTTGTATTTGCCCCTTTCGTTTCAGAGAATGCTGTGTATACGTTTGGCCTGGGACAATTTGGTCAGCTGGGTCTTGGCACTTTTCTTTTTGAAACTTCAGAACCCAAAGTCATTGAGAATATTAGGGATCATACAGTAAGTTATATTTCTTGTGGAGAAAATCACACAGCTTTGATAACAGGTATGGATTAGAATTTCTGTTATATATTTATAGAACGGGGTATATTTTATTACAAAATAAATTATATATGAAATGAATGTATCTAACTTAAGTAAAGGAATTAATGACTGAGAAAAATGGAATTCCATGTTTACTATTCCAAAGTATAAAGTCGTGAGTTCCTTTTTATTATTTTAATTCAATTTAGAGCACATGTAAATGATCCCAAGATTTAGAACCTCACAATAGCCTGCTGATGTCAGAAGTTAGACTATAGTATTATTCTTTGGCAGAAAACAGGAATCTTTTTGAAATTATATCAGTTTGAAGGCTCTTAACTCTGCTCAGGCCAAAAGGAAAAATCCCACAAGCAGAAACTTATTTTAAAACATTCTTCCTATTCAGTCTGACAGAGCTGCATTCAGGCCGAGTCGATTCTTATGTTTTTACCACCTGGAGGCGTTTTCAGGAATGACTCCTTTCCTTCTCTTTCCACAGTGTTAGAGAGAAAGGCCCCTCAGAGACCACTAAGTGGATACCTTCTTCCACTCTGTGGTATCACCTTCATGCAGGGAAATGTTCCTTTGAGCCCACTTCTCAGCCTCAAAATGTAGGACTCTGTAAAGATTCTCCCCTAAATGATTCAGTCACATATATGTAGGTAATGGATATAGTCCACAGTTTTCAATGCTTTGTAACAAAAGGGTGTATAATTTCACTATTTCTGTCTAAAAATGGAGTGAATCATCGGAAAGTCAGAAATCATCTAGTATATTGACATAATCCATGTTTTAGCATTTCTACTTTTTTCCCTTCTTTCTGAAAAGCTCCTGCTATGAAAAAGCTCCTGAAAAAGCTACTGCTCATCTAATGGTATCTGGCTAGGGAAACTAGGAATCAGCAAATGCAAGACACAGTGTTCCTTCTTCCCCAAAGAACCTTTCAGAGAGGATGACCTGCCCATTATCAAGTATCAATGCTCTTGAGAACATATCATGAAATAGCATTATATAGAATATGAAAAGTATTATTCATTCGTCATCCACTAAGAGTTGTTGATGTGTATCCCTTAACTATAGGGTCCTAGTGTCACTTTCTCCGTCCTTACTGTCATTTTTCATCAACTCTAAACTGCCACTGATAGTAAATACTTAGTTTTTAATCTGTCATCCTACATACAATTTGATTATTTAGTTAAATTTTCATAGTACCTTTACTCCTGATAAAAAGAGTCATTGAACATTAACTTTGTTTGCCTTTTTGTTCATCAATTGTCCCTAGAGAGCAAGTGGTATGGAATCTTTTTTTTTTTTTTTTCCTCCAGGACTAATGAGAAGTACGTACTGGGTTATCTGCAAGGCCTTGCCAGTTCCCCATTATAGCCAGTGGCTCTTATTTTTAAAAGCTCTCTGAAATTGGAAGTGCCATCAGGCAGCTTGGATCAGGGTTTATTTTTTTTTTCAGGCAAAAGACAATCAGATTTAAAAGGCAAACCTTAAAAAAACAGTTGGGTAAAGAAATCAGGTTGAAAAGAAGGAGGAAGAAGGGATAAAGATGATAAGGAGTATATATAAAAGAAGGACGTAAATACTTAACAGTAAGAACTATAAGAGTCTACAGCCTGGTCAACATGGTGAAACCCCATCTCTACTAAAAAAAAAAATACAAAAATTAGCCGGCGTGGCAGCGCGTGCCTGTAATCCCAGCTATTGAGGCTGAGACAGGAGAATCACTTGAACCCAGGAGGCAGAGGTTACAGTGAGCCGAGATCGTGCCACTGTACTCCAGCCTGGGTAACAGAGCGAGACTCCATCTCAAAAAATAAATAAATAAAGAGTCCAAACACTGACTATCACTTATTTACAGGGAATCTACTTATTTTTATAAATTTATTTTTATACTTGCCACCTTACTGAATTATATTATTATTTCTAATGATCTTTCAGTCAGTTCTCTTGGATTTGCTTAGTATGCAGTCACTTTCGCCATCTTAAATCAGAGGTCCCCAAAGGTAACCCAATTGTTTCCCAGCTTAAAACCATTCATTTTCCTTCTTAATGTCCTTAAGATAAAAGTTGAAAAGTTCTTCATCTGAACTAATAGGACACTCCCTTTTCACCTCTTCAGACTCATCTCCTACCACTCTGGTGCTCCAGGCATATTAGTTGCCTTTCAGTTTCTTGCCCAAGCCATGTTTGCTCTTGATTCAGAGGCTTTCTATGTACTGCTGACTGCCTGAAGATTTTTTGCTCCCTTCTTCGTGCCGCTAAACCTTACTCATCCTTTAGGTTTCCCTTTGAAAGCCTTCCCTAATCCCCAGACTAGAGGAAAATTCCCCTGCTTTGCACCATATTAACCGCCCCCTTACTTCTGCTTCCCTGGCACTTACCCCAGTTGAGATGGAGGGTATGAAGGAGTGGCTTGAAGAAAGGAGTGTGAAGGTTCGTAATAGCTGCTATGTCAGTAAGCAAAAGGGCTAACTGGCGAGAAGTGACAAGATTAATCATCATCATTGTGGGCCCAGTTTCAGAGGGGACCTAAGTTTTGGTATAGGAATTAGTTAGCATTGTTGGCTTATGGCATTTACTTCAACAGTATTCCACAGCCCAGGAGCCAGATTAGTTACGCTAAGCCAGTTGTAGAGATTTTATGCACATCCCACTCCCCAAGTCACATTTGACAACGTTTGGAGACATTTTTTAATGGTCGTGGCTGCAGAGTGGTGTTGTCCTACTGGCATTTAGTGGGTAGAGGCCAAGGATGCTGCTGAACATTCTACAGTGCACAGGACAGACTCACACGACCATGAATTCTCTGGCCCCAAATGTCAATAATGCCAAAGTTGAGAAACTCTGATCTATCAATGACCTCAGGAAAAAGGAAAATAGACTGTGTTGGGATGTAGGGGTCAGAATACAAGCATCTCCTCCTTCCCTTGGAATATATGATGTGTGTATCAAGCTCACATGCTGTATTGCTGCTGCTCCACACACTGCCTTGCATGACAGATCATCAGCTTCACAAACCACCAAGGTTAATTGATTTATTCTCAGAATATTTGTTGCCTGATGTTACATGAAGGACCACAGAGACCATAGAGAGTGTGGAAAGATCAATAAAGTAAATTCAATGCAGAATTTGAGGGGGATAATTATAATTGCAGTATGAGTTAACATATTTATCTGTTTACAAATAGATCCATACAAGTAACTCTTTTATAATTCTCTTCATTATTTTTGCATTTTAGATATCGGCCTTATGTATACTTTTGGAGATGGTCACCACGGAAAATTAGGACTTGGACTGGAGAATTTTACCAATCACTTCATTCCTACTTTGTGCTCTAATTTTTTGAGGTTTATAGTTAAATTGGTAAGGCTATCACATTTCCCTGTTTATATTTTCGTATTACTGTATTTGAATCTTTCAGTATTTCATAGAAAATAGGTACTTTTATGTTTGTATGGAAGAGTATCATAGATATATCTAATAAATATACTTGTTTCCTAAAAGCCAAATGTCAGACATTATGCCAGTCAGAAAATGTGTTGCACCTAATTGTCCTCCTTTAGCATCTTCCTTTTTGCTGAAATCTTGACTGTTCTGCTTCGTTCTCATATATCTGTTGAAAGCTGGGACTGTGCCATGCCTGCAAGCTTTGTATCTTGTGTGGCACCCAGCAGAGTACCTTGCTCACAGTAGTCTTTAGTAAATATTTGCTGAATTAAATGTTAGACTCTCAAATCCTGCTCAACAGAAAGTCTGATAATAAACAAAGAGTTTTGGTGGGACACGGTGGCTCACTCCTGTAATCCCAGCACTTTGGGAGGCCACAGCAGGCGGATCACCTGAGATCAGGAATTTAAGAACAGCTTGGCCAACATGGTGAAACCCCGTCTCTACTAAAAATACAAAAATTAGCCAGGTGTGGTGGCACACGCCTGTAATCCCAGCTACTCGGGAGGCTGAGGCATGAGAATTGCTTGAACCCAGAAGGTGGAGGTTGCAGTGAGCTGAGGTCGTGTCACTGCACTCCAGACCAGGTGACAGTGAGACCCTGTCTCAAAAAAAAAAAAAAAAAAAATTTTTGAAGATACGGTTTTTTGGCTAAATTTTCGTAGGTTAAGGATGTATTATTTCGGTGTCACATCACCATCATGCATCATACCTGTGTTGTTTCTTAATTTTTTTGCCAGTTAAGTTTTGACTTTTGAAAATTCTGTTGACTTGATAATAATATTGAAATTTTGTCCTTCAAAGACTCAGTGTCTCATAATATGGAACACTTTCATTTATTGATTTGATAGTCATTTAATGAAAGCCTACTATGGGTAAGATAGTGTGCTAAGTATAAGAAATACAAAGTACTGGTCAGGTGCGCTGGCTCACGCCTGTAATCCTAGCACTTTGGGAGGCCGAGGCGGGCAGATCACCTGAGGTCAGGAGTTCAAGACCAGCCTGGCTAACATGGCGAAACCCCGTCTCTACTAAAAATACAAAAATTAGCTGGGCATAGTGGCAGACGCCTGTAATCCCAGCTTCTTGGGATCCTGAGGCAAGATAATTGGTTGAATCCAGGAGGCAGAGGTTGCAGTGAGCCCAGATTGTGTCATTGCACTCCAGCCTAGGCGACAACAGTAAAACTCCATCTCAAAAAAAAAAAAAAAGAAAGAAAAAAAGAAATACAAAGTACTGTGTACAGTGATGAATGAAATAACCATGCCCTCATTCATTGAGGACTTATTCATTATAGTCTTACAATTTTTAAAAGGGATATATAAAATATATATAAATTTTAAAATTTAAAGTGTTATGAAGGAAAAATAGAACATTATAAAGTATCTAGAACCTATGTACAGAAAATACTGCACTATGGGTTTTTTTAAGCATTTTCTTGAAAATGACTTATTTCTCAAAATTCTTTGAATGCTGATTTCATTTTTTATTGTTCTGTCATCATGCATACCTGCATTTATTTTCCTCTAAGGATTTACTTTTAAGCATTAAACTTAGAAAATGTTCATATAAAGAGGACTTAGAGACATAATTAGCCCAAGAGACTGATTTATACTTAAAAAAAAAAATTATTCCAGTAGAACTTCTCTGAGCAATTTTTCACGTTTTTAATGTCTCTCCCAGATTAAAATAACATTTTCTAACTGTAAGGAGAAATGTAATCTGCCAAGTATTTTTTCTCTATATTATTTTAAATTGAAAGTTAAATGGTGGATTAAACTTGTTCTAATTTTCAATCACAGTGTTTAAAGAATATGTATGGTAATTATGTACTTTTTTTTTTTTTTGAGACGGAGTCTTGCTCTGTCGCCCAGGCTGGAGTGCAGTGGTGCAATCTTGGCTCACTGCAACCTCCGCCTCCTGGGTTCACGCCGTTCTCCTGCCTCAGCTTCCCAGGTAGCTGGGACTACAGGCACCCGCCACCACACCCGGCTAATTTTTTGTATTTTTAGTAGAGACGGAGTTTCACCGTGTTAGCCAGGATGGTCTCGATCTCCTGACCTCATGATCTGTCCACCTTGGCCTCCCAAAGTGCTGGGATTACAGGCTTGAGCCACCACGCCTGGCCAATTGTGTACTTATTTTATACATATTGTATACACATTCTCGTTGTGCACACACATACATATAGACAGATTCACCAAGTCAGTCTGTCTGGGAAGCCTACCACTAAGTAAATGTCTTACAGCTGATAACTGTTAAAAACTCGTTTGTGTTTGAAGCCAATGTTGATTAGTTTTTCTGGATTTATGCTGCAGGTCGCTTGTGGTGGATGTCACATGGTAGTTTTTGCTGCTCCTCATCGTAGTGTGGCAAAAGAAATTGAATTCGATGAAATAAGTGATACTTGCTTATCTGTGGCGACTTTTCTGTCCGTATGGCAGTTTAACCTCAGGAAATGTACTGCAGAGAACTCTATCAGCACGTATGCGGCGAAGAGAGAGGGTACAATGGTGGCCTATTCTGTATAATAGTATTATCTAGCACTGCAAAGAAAACTAGAAGAAAAAGATCTGTCTTCTTTTTAAGTCAAAGGGTCTTCTTAGATAAATTTGCCAAATAAAATTATTAGAGTTGAGTGCTTACAAACTTCTAGAGTTAATTCAGAAAAATGCAGAAAAGCTTAATGCTTTTTTAAAAGACACAAATTAGAAAATTTAAATTATAGAAAACCTTTGCATATAGACAATGGTGCTATAAAAGCATCCTTTTATAGTCCTATTTTATCACCTCACATAGAATGCTGAATTGTTTTTTCAACTGCATGTGGCTTGACTTTCACCTTGTTACATGCTTTTTTTTATTTTGGTAGTAAAAATACAACAAATATACCCACTTAACAGATTTTTAAGTGTGCAATACAGTATGGTTGACTATAGGTACAATGTTACCTTGTTCAGAACTCTGTAGAACTTATCTTATATAATGCTACATTCTTTTGTCTTTCAGTTAAGCCTCATGAGCAGTGGAAGATTATATACTATAACCCTATCATGGGGAGGGGGGAGGGGGGAGGAGGGAGGGATTGCATTGGGGAGTTATACATGATATAAAAGATGAATTGATGGGTGCTGACGAGTTGATGGGTGCAGCACACCAACATGGCATAAGTATACATATGTAACAAACCTGCACGTTATGCACATGTACCCTAGAACTTAAAGTATAATAATAATAAAAAAAAATAATAAAATAAAATAAAATTAAAAAAAAAAAAAAACAATGAAATGGGAAAACAAAGGAATAAGGACTTCAATTAGAGAGAGGAAATATTCCCTCTTAATTAAATTTAGAGATTTTTCTTCTGTGTTTTAAAATTGTTGTTCCAATGACATATATATATATGTGTGTGTGTTTTGTTTTTTGGTTTTTTTGTTTTGTTTTTTTTTGAGATAGTCTCACTCTGTTGCCCAGGCTGGGGTGCAGTAGCGCAATCTTGGCTCACTGAAACCTTCACCTCCTGGGTTCAAGCAATTCTCCTGCCTCAGCCACCTGAGTAGCTGGGACTACAGGCGCACGCCACCATGCCCGGCTAATTTTTTTGTATTTTTAGGAGAGACGGGGTTTCACCATGCTGGCAAGGCTGGTCTCAAACTCCTGATTTCAAGTGATCCACCAGCCTCGGCCTCCTAGCATGCTGGGATTACAGGTGTGAGCCATCAAGCCCGGCCCCAATGGCACATATGTTTTCTAAAGTAAATGGTAAATAATTTTTGAAGGTGACATTCCTTTTTTGAAAATTACTATAAGTTTCAAAACATGTTTTTTTGAAGGTTCCTAGCAGTTTTATTTGTAATAGCCAACATATTTCTTTTGAAGTAAAAAGGTTAAATCTGGTGTTTTGTTTGAAAAGCATATATGGAAAAGTTGAGAAATACCCCATCAGTGTTTTGTAGTTGTTGTTAATTTACATCTTCTAAGTAATTTTTTGTTTCTTAGGGAGTGTGGAGAAAATGCACACACACTTTTCCCCCGTTATGTGAAAAATAAAGCTTCCAAATTGAAATTTAGAGCAACTAAGATACAGAGACAACAGAACAAAATGTTTTTGAGCCTTTGGGAATTATTAAGAAGTAAATGCTGTGGAGTGTTGGCATACTTTGAACTCTTTCTCTTAAATATTTTTGTAACTTTTAGGAAGATTTATATCAATATTAAGTATATAATATCATTTAATAGTTTGTTTAACCTGCTTATTTTAAAGGAGAGGTCTCCAGATTCGATTTCAATGATGAGAACACTACCTCCAATAGAAGGGACTCTTGGCCTTTCTGCTTGTTTTCCCCCCAATTTGGTCTTTCCACGTTGTTCTGAGAGTAACCTAGAGAGCGTCTTATCTGAACAGGACCTCATGCACCCAGGGGAACCAGGTAACATTTGCTACTCTGTCTGCTCTCAGGGTAAATGTGCCTTTTACTCCTGTTGTTTTTATGTTTATCTTAAGATGTTTTCTCCAGTTATATAAATTGTTCTCTCCCTGGTTAGAGCCTAACATTCCTCATTTGAACTCAAATCCAGGAATATCCTTACAAATAGAACGCATCATCAGTGCCCCAAGACTGCCATGTAACCACAGCAGCATATCTTTAAGAGCAGTGGGTAACAGTCATACTACCTTCCTTAACTATATCCCCTTTAAACCCTGAAATCACTCGATGAACTTAGGAGGGAGTTACAGTCCTCATTTCAGAGAGGAGAAAAGCAAGACTTGAAGAGATCAAGTGACTTGCTCAAGGTCACTCAGCTTATAAATGAAGTGGTCAGAATTTGAATGCAGGTCTTCTGGATCTATGTGAAATTCTATATTTAGGCAGTATAACGTAATGGTTAAGAGCATGGAATATGGAGTTAAATTGATCTGGGGTCAAATGCCAGTTTTAACATTTACTAGCTGTGTGACTGACTTTGGGAAAGTTACTTAACCTCTCTAAGCCTCAGTTTCCTTGTCTTTGAAATTGATTTAATAATACTGACTTCAGAGAGTGATTGAGAGGATTCAGTGAGTTCAGGCATATAAAATAATTAGCATTGAGCCCAGCACCTCTAGAAACACCTCACTAAATGTTGTTATGATTAATGTTAATACCTTTACCTCACTACCTGTTAGATACAGATTTCATGTTTTAAGTTGTAATCCCAGCTCTTTCACTATTCTATACCTATTCTAAGTAATTTTCTTTACAGATATTTGTGTATCTTAGGAGTGTCTATATGTTACTGCAGGATGTCTAAAGAGGGAATATTCTCTCTTAATTAAATTTAGGGATTCTCATGTGTTTTAAAATTATTGTTCCAATGACACATATATTTTTTAAAGTAAATGGCAAATAATTTTTGAAGGAGACATTCCTTTTCTAAAAATTACTGTAAGTTTCAAAACATATAATTTTTTTGACGATTCATAGCAGTTTTATTTGTAATAGCCAACATATTTCTCTATTTGATAGGGGTAAGACAAGAAACCAGGACTAGGAGATCAGAAAGTAAGCAGTAGATTTGAAATGAAGAAGATAAACCTGTCATCAGGGACTAAGAATCAGGGTCTAGGAACAGATAATTTGTGTATCTTTGAGATCCGGAAGCTAGGCAAAGGGTTGAGGTAATATAGGATTGGGAACTCAGGTAAGAACTGTGGGCTGTGGGAATGGGATATTATATCTAACTAGGACCTTGGTAATGAGCTGATTTATTGCACCTGACCCACAACTTTTGTATGTTTTCTTTTGAAATAAGAATCAGTGTCTAATGGTACTCTTCAGCCCTGGACATGGAAAAAGTAGTAGATTCTGACAAGCAGTATGTAGTGTGTACAAGGAAAAAGACATTTATGGTTTAGAGAAAATTGTTTCTCAGTCCCAGAGATTTGAATGTGAAAATATGCATGATTTTGTAGCTAGATCAAAAGGAAATGCCATCTCTTCTTGTCTTCTTGTGACTGCTAACACTCTCTTCTTAATAAAACTTATTTTGAAAATTGTGTCTAACATATACTGTGACATTTTCTAAATCATTCACAGACTTCAGTCTTTATAATGGAGGAAAAGTATATCAGGATACATCTTACTAAGGAGGTGTCATTTAAGCTAAAGGATAAGAAAGGGATGGCTACACAAGGAGAATAGATGTATTTCAGGCAAAGAAAATAATATAGGCAAAGGTTCTGGAGGCAGTTAAGAAGAAAAAGACAACCAGTAGGTCTAGAAAGTGAGGGAAAGGGTAAGACAAAGCGGTATTGGAGAAAGAGACAGTGAAAAATTATTTATGGTTTTATAGGCCATGAGGACCTACTTGATACGAATGTTTTTCTTAAGTGCAATAGAAAGTCATTAAAAGATTTTAAGCAGTAGACTAATGTGTTCCAATCCTATTTCCACTTTAAGATGATTATGATCACTTCTACCTCCATATAGATTATGCAGAGGCCAGACTAGAAATAGGAAGAGTACTTGTGAGCCCTTTGCAAGAGATGGTAGTGTATGGACCAAGGTGTTTGCAGCGTAGATGGAGAAAAGAAAAAGAAAAGAGGGACGATGTGAAATACATTATAGACATAAAAACCAACCGGACTTGCTAAACTTATTAATGCACCACACATAGGTGTGAATTAAAGTGAGGAATCAAGGATGATTCCTAAGCAAGAGGAAGCTTGACACGTTTGAGGAATAAAATTAAGAACCAAGCCTTGGGTATCTGTGAGGCATCCAAGTAGAAATATCAAGCTGATTGTTGAAACACAAGCCTAAAGTTTAGAAGAGAGCCCTGGACTAGAAATATAAATTTGGAAGCCATCAGCATAGAGATGGTATTTAAAAGAGATGGGCATGGTAACTTATGCCTATAATCCCGGTATTTTGAGAGGCTGAGGTGGGAGGATTGCTTAAAGTTAGGAGTTTGAGACCAGCCTGGGCAACACAGCAAGACCCCCTCTCTCTATTTAAAATAATAAAATCCATGGATGTTGGTGAAATCACCTGCTAGAGAGTTGAGTCAGAAGAGAAGAGGGCCCAGAATGTAGCCCTAAGAACATCTAACATTTGAGAGGTAGAGAAGGAAAAGCCGGCAAAGAAGCCTTCCTCAGCTTTGTCAGCCAGTAAGGCAGGAGGTGGGAAATTAGGACAGTGTAGTGTCATGAATGCAAAGTACTGCTCAAAGATCAAGCAAAGATAGCTCAAAGAAGTATCCAGTGGATTTGGTATAATGGAGTTTACTGGTGACCTCGACAAGAGCAGTTCTAGGGGAAAATCAGGGAAGAAGCCAGAGTGTTAGAGTCAGTTATGAATGGGGAATGAGGAATTGAAGAGGAGATAAGATGAGCAGATAATTCCTTTGTGTATTTGCCGATGAAGTGGAGCAGAGAAATGGTCTGGCAGCTAGAGGGGGATGTGGGCTCAATAGAAAATATTGGAGCACATTTGTATGGTAATGAATGAGCAGGTAGTCCTGGAGAGGGAGATAGCACAGAGGAGAGAAAGTATAACCAAAGTTGTAAAGCTCTTGCAAAACAGGAGGGGCCGGCATAGAGAGTGGTCTTTGGTAACAGGAAAAACACATCCTACATTTTAACAGGCAAATGAGAACTTGGGTACAAATATAGGTAGTTGAGTATGTTTGTTGGTGAGAAGATCAAGTGGATCAGATATGATGACTTCTGTTTTCTCAGTCAAATCTGAGGCAAGGCCATCAGTTTAAATAATCTGCTATGTATTTTCCAAACCTATATTCTCTGCTCTCTCCAATCTATCCTGCATAACACTTTCCACATTGATCTTCCTCAGGTGCAATTCAGTTTACGTACTCCAGTGTCTTCAGTGAATTCCTAATATTTATGAAAATAAGTGTTAATTTGCCCATATAATTCCCAGTTCTAGCTTTATCTCTCAGTAGTCTTTTCCTTACAATCTTCATTTGGTAATAGGCAGTTTTATGGTAGTAATGTATTATGATAGTCTACAAACAATAGCTCTTGGGCCAAATCTAGCTGGCCACTTGTTTTTACAAATGAAGTTTTATTGGAACCCAGCCATACCCATTCCTTTATGTATTGTCTGTGGCTGCTTTCTGCTACAATGTCATAGGTTAGTTAGGACAGAGACTATATGGCCCAGGAATCCTAAGATGTTTACTATATGGCCTTTTAGAGAAAATTTTGCCGATTCTTAATTTTGATCAGACTGATCTCTTCAGTCTAACTTAGTGGAAAGAACAAGGGCTGTGGAGTCAGACAGACTTAAGATTGACACTGGACACCAACAGTCACTGAAACTTAATTTCTTCATTTACAAAATGAGGATATAATACTTAACCTTCCTTGTTGTCATAGGGTCAGTGTAACATATATAAAAGCATATATTTCTGGCACTTGGTAAGCCTTCAAGACAAGCTTCTTTCCTCTGTTCATTTGCTCAGACTACTGTTCTGCTGCTTCATTAGGAATGGGCTTCATTGTCTTCCCCTTACACCTCCATCTCTGCCTCTCAGAATTCTACTTATCCTTCTATGTACCTCCATAGTGAAACTTTTCCTGCTTCCCAACATACGGATGTAATTTCTCATAGACTATAACTTCATGGCAGTTACAATTTTTTAACACACAACAAAATTGTAATTGCTAATACTTAATTAACTTATTACTATATGTATATCAAAACATCTGTTTTATACCTTAAATATAGATGATAAAAAATGAAAAGAATTAGCAATTACTTAGGTTGCTGTTCTGCATATTACCGCACATGGAATAAATACCAAATGATTATTTGCTCATTCAAGTCAGTGGATTTAAAGGGGAGGGATCAGTGTGGACTGTCATTTTTCAGTGAAGACTTCATTAAGGAGCTACTTCCAAATGTATCAGTGATCAATGAAGGCATAGTGAGAAACTGAGAAACATGTAAAGTCAAGTAGAGCCTATGACTTTTAATTATCTACTTTATGATGTAATAATCTTGCAGTTTTCTGTGAAAGGTTCTAGGTGTTTATACTAGTTATCTGTTGCTACATTTTAAAAATGACTCTAAAACTTAGCAGGTTAAAACAAAAAGCATTTATTATTTCACACAGTTTCTGAGAGTCAGGAGTCTAGCAGGAGCTTAGCTGGGTGATTCTGGCCCAGATTCTTGCATAGGGTTGCTGTCACACTGTCAGATGGGGTTGCAGTTATCTGAAGGCTTGACTGAGACTGGAAGATCCACTTCCAAGCTCATTCACATGGTCATTGGCAGGAGGCCTCACTTCCTTGAGATGTTCACAACATGGACTCCTACAGAGCAAGTGATTAGAGAGAAAGAGAGAGAGTACACGTGTGTAGCCAGGGGCAGAGGGGGAGAGAGCAAGAGACCGAGCACAAGCGTTCATACATGTGTATAACCAAAACAGAAGCTATAATGCTATCACAGGTACGTCTGCTTTATTTTACTGGCTGTGCACATACAGACCAACCTGGTATAATGTGCAAGGGAACTACACAAGAGGATGAACACCAGGAGGATGTAGGTCGTTGGGGCTCTTCTTAGGACTAGCTATTACAGTGCTCGATACCTGGGTAGTTATTTATCCCAAAGGAATAGTGTTTGCCTGTTCATATGAATGAAACAATTGTAATCTAATTGGTGTCAACATTTTTAAACTTTCACAAAGATTTTAAAACCTGTGTCACTGTGAATGAATTCAGTTTCCCTGACATGAGGCTAAAGGACTTTTAGTAAAATTATACCTACACTTTATATTATAGAATAATTTCTGTTTTCTCTCCAGTTGCCTTTCATTTTTCTGTTGAAATCTGGATTTCCTTTTTCCCATTTAATCATTCAGATTATTTTCTAGATGAAATGACCAAAGAAGCAGAGATAGATAATTCTTCAACCGTAGAAAGCCTTGGAGAAACTACTGATACCTTGAATATGGTAATGATTTCCTATCTGTTTATCTAAATATGAGTTTGAATTTTAGTTCATTGTGTATGTGAATGTGTGTATACTTCCTATACTCTTATATGCATGAGACCTTATTTCTTATTTTGTTTGTTATTTTTAACCAACCATATTGAGGTATAATTCACATATAATAAAATTTGTATGGATCCTCACATTATTAGTATGGCAATTGAGAGTAGATTCTATTACTATCTGAACTGTTTTCCCTTCATTATATATATATGTGTGTGTAACATGTATATATAAAATTTGTACTATATATATATAGTACACACATATATAAAATATATATATATAAAATTTGTACTATATATATAGTACAAATACATAGTGTATATACTGTATTCTTTTTATAATATATATTCTTTATTTATTTCAGACACACATTATCAGCCTGAATTCCAATGAAAAGTCATTAAAATTATCACCAGTTCAGAAACAAAAGGTATAATATGGAGATTTATTTTCATTATTGTTGGTAAGAGCAGTTTAAGTTAATTTTTTGGATGGTTTTTGGAAAGAACACAAGAAACGTAAGCATTTACTTACTTTAGAATTTAAAAGACAGAGGGATACAATGTAGATAACCTCCATTTTGCCTTGTTCTGATGTTATGTATTTTCTGTAAAGAAACAAGAGTGGTGGAAGCATTTTATTGCTGAAATTTGCTCTTTGGGATCACTAACTTAAGTTATACTAGCCATACTTTTCCTTCTGTCAAGCCATAGGTTATGATTGCAGTTCTTATGTATAGGAAAAGACTACCATTTATTGATAGAGTGGCTCTCTGACTTTGGTTGAGTATGACTTTGAATGAATTACTCTGCTGACTTTACTGAATGATATTAGTATCTTTTTTAGCTTTACAATTTTGTGATTTTAGTGAAAATCTTTGATAACCTTTCCCAGCATTTGGTTGGGCTTTAATTTATCAAGAAATTGACAGCATAAAAATAAGATTAAACATTTGGAAATTAGAGACTATTCATGGGTAGGAAAGAGAGACTTTTAATGAATAACAAATAGCAAAAGAAGGGAATAGGCTGTGATTTTCACAACCATAGAGAGATAAAGGCCTGCCCTGAAATCCTTTGCTCTTCCTGGCTTTAAGGACTAGTGCGATGAATGAATGAGGGATTTGAGGATTAGGAAAATAAATTGGAGAAATGTAAATTGAGGGAAGAAGACTACAAAAAAATATTTAATTTCTATTTGTAGTGTCTTTGACATGTTTTCAAGTTTAAAACTCTTAAAATTGAAGTCACTGAAGTGCAGGAGAATCATGCTAAATTGTTAAAATTTAGAGCTAGTCCTCATTCGTTCTATCTATTACACTGAAAGGCATGGTGAAGAACAGCATTCCTTTGAATATGGGAGAGCTGTTCGAACACAGTTGTAGGAGCTTAATGAATATTGACTGATTTTTGACTGACTATACTTCCAAGCAGACACCTTTCTTGTTTCTTTCCTTCCTCTTCCCTTAGACTCCAGGCTCTCCCTCTTCTGGGCTGCTTCATTGTACTAGGGAAAGAAAGGCATGTGCCTTTAGAAATCAGTTCTGGCAACCAGGCCTTCCTCTCTTAGGGCTCTTAAAAGAATCATGACTTTTTTTTTTTTTTTTTTTTTTTTTGAGACGGAGTCTTGCTCTGCCCGGGCTGGAGTGCAGTGGCCGGATCTCAGCTGACTGCAAGCTCCGCCTCCCAGGTTTAGGCCATTCTCCTGCCGCCCCTCCTGAGTAGCTGGGACTACAGGCGCCCGCCACCACGCCCAGCTAGTTTTTGTATTTTTTAGTAGAGACGGGGTTTCACCGTGTTAGCCAGGATGGTCTCGATCTCCTGACCTCGTGATCTGCCCATCTTGGCCTCCCAAAGTGCTGGGATTACAGGCTTGAGCCACCGCGCCCGGCCCTAAAAGAATCATGACTTTTTAAAGAGCAAGGCCAAGAACAACCAGAAACGGAAAGCAATTGCTTTTAAGCTGACATATATTTTATACTTTCTATAGTCCCTTTAAGTTTAGGCCCTACCAGGCCTACTTTAGTAAATGATAAAAGATTTATTATACTGTTTCTGTGTATTAACTTGTTAATTTTTAACTTGTTGTGTTTTAATAATCTCTGGCACAATAGGAACCTCTTCCTAGGCCTAATCATCACAGTTTATAAAATTTGAATTAGTGAGTTTTTACTATCCAGAGACCCAAATTCATTAGATATTTGCATCCTTTAGCTTGTTTGTAGAATTTAGATCAGCAATTTGGTTTTGCCTTATTTTATCCAGCAGGAAATTAATTTTATATTGTTAATGCATTATTCAAATGTCAGTGTTTGATTTCATAGTTTTTATACAAATCTTACAATTTACACTTAATATTCTTTCCTCTTAGTGTTCTTTCATTTATAGAAATTATTATAATTAAAGAATATAATCAGTACAAGGAAGAAGGTCAAAAATTTGAAAGCGCATATGAAGGTTTTGTTTAGAAAAGAAAAATATATTTGTTATTATTTAGTTTATAGATAAAAAACATTTCATGTGCAGTTTCTTCAGTTCTAGGAGTGGACTATTCATTTTTTTTCAAATTTTACATTTTTATTTATTTTGTGAATTTTGTGGACTCAAAAGACAAATGAAAATTTGAAAATTAGGCCTGGCGTGGTAGCTCATGCCTGTAATCCCAGCACTTTGGGTGGCCAAGATGGGCAGATCACTTGAGGTCAGGAGTTCGAGACCAGCCTGGCCATCATGGTGAAACCTCATCTCTCTACTAAAAATACAAAAATTAGCTGGGTATGGTGGCACGCACCCATAGTCCCAGCTACTCAGGAGGCTGAGGTGGGAAAATCGCTGGAACCCAGGAGGCAGAGGCTGCAGTGAGCTGAGATCATGCCACTGAGCTCCAGCCTAGGTGACAGAATGAAACTCTGTCTCAAGAAAAAAAAATTGAAAATTAGAGATGATCGGGAAAGTGGAAAAAATATACTAAGCTGTACTATGTACAAGAAAAGTGCGCTTTTTTTTCTTTGAGATGGAGTTTTGCTCTTGTTGCCCAGGCTGGAGTCCAGTGGCACAGTCTTGGCTCACTGCAACCTCCGCCTCCCAAGTTCAAGCAGTTCTCCTGCCTCAGCCTCCCAAGTAGCTGGGATTACAGGCATGTGCCACCACTCCCAGCTAATTTTTGTACTTTTAGTAGAGACAGGTTTTCACCATGTTGGCCAGGCTAGTCTTGAACTCCTGACCTCAGGTGATCCACCCGCTTTGGCCTCTTAAAGTGATGAGATTACAGGTGTGAGCCACTGTGCCAGGCCAAGAAGTGTACATTTTTTAATAGCATCTTGCAAAATTAATCTCGAAGTTTTATGTAAGGATTGATTCGGATTGAGAAAAGAGGCAGAGAATAAATATTGATGGTATTGTGATTAATGGCAAAATTAAGGCAGGTAGTACGAGTTGAAAATTAAACATAGATACATGTTACTAAATCAAAATTAGATGTATCACAGACTAGAGAGTGGCACAAATTATCCTTAAAGAAACCAAAACTTCAGCAAACTATCTGGTACAATTTGCTATTTTTATTCTCCTAGACTTATAAAAATGTAAAGTCTTGGCAGTATTTAAAGTAGATAAGGTGTCCTTGTAAACTAATAGTAGTATGACTATGATAATTACTTCAAAAAATTTACAGAAACAACAAACAATTGGGGAACTGATGCAGCATACAGCTCTTACTGAAAACGATGATAGTGATGAATATGAAGAAATGTCAGAAATGAAAGAAGGGAAAGCATGTGAGCAACATGTGTCACAAGGGATTTTCGTGACGCAACCAGCTACGCCTATCGAAGCATTTTCAAATGAGGAAATAGGTAATGACTCAGGCCAGGTGGGACCTCAGGCTGACACTGATGGAGACGGTTTACAAAAAGACGTATTTAGACATGAAAATAATAATGGTGTTGATCAACTTGATGCCAAGGAAATAGAAAAGGAAAGTGATGGAGGACACAGTCAGAAGGAATCAAAAGCAGAAGAAATAGTGAGAAGGAAACTAAACTGGCAGAAATAGCAGGTATGAAGGATTTAAGAAAAAGGGAAAAGAGCACAAAAAATATGAGTTCTTTCTTTGGCAACTTACCATATAGAGGTATGAATACTGAGAGTGAAGAAAATAAAGATTTTGTTAAGAAAAGGGAAAGTTGCAAGCAAGATGTGATCTTTGACAGTGAAAGAGAATCAGTAGAAAAGCCAGACATTACATGGAAGGTGCAAGTAAGAGTCAGCAGGGTATAGCTGATGGATTCCAGCAGCCGGAGGCAATAGAATTTAGTAGTGGAGAGAAAGAGGATGATGAAGTGGAAACTGACCAAAACATATGGTATGGCAGGAAATTGATTGAACAAGGAAATGAAAAAGAGACTAAACCCATAATATCCAAATCCATGGCAAAGTATGATTTTAAATGTGATCGCTTGTCAGAGATCCCAGAGGAGAAGGAAGGAGCAGAGGATTCAAAAGGAAATGGAATAGAGGAGCAAAAGGTAGAAGCAAATGAGGAAAATGTGAAGGTGCATGGAGGAAGACAGGAGGAAACAGAGATCCTATCAGATGACCTTACAGACAAAGCAGAGGTGAGTGAAGGCAAGGCAAAGTCAGCGGGAGAAGCAGAGGATGGGCTTGAAGGTAGAGGGGATGGAACCTGTGAGGAGGGTAGTTCAGGAGCAGAACACTGGCAAGGTGAGGAGAGGGAGGAGAAGGGGCAGAAAGACAAGGGTGGAGGAGAAATGGCAAGGCCAGGAGAGGGAGAGAAGGACCTAGCAGAGGAGGAGGAATGGGAGAAGAGGGATGGGAAAGAGCAAGAGCAAAAGGAGAGGGAGCAAGGCCATCAGAAGGAAAGAAACCAAGAGATGGAGGAGGGAGAAGGGGAGGAGGAGCATGGAGAAGGAGAAGAAGAGGAGGAAGACAGAGAAGAGGAAGAACAGAAAGAGGAGGAGAAGGAGGGAGAAGGGAAAGAGGAAGGTGAAGGGGAAGAAGTGGAGGGAGAAGGTGAAAAGGAGGAAGGAGAGGTGGAAGAAGGAGAGAGGGAAAAGGAGGAAAGAGTGGGGAAGGAGGAGAAAGGAGAGGAGGAAGGAGACCAAGGAGGGAGGAAGGGGAGGAAAAAGGAGGGAGGGTTCATGCGGGGTTAAGATGTCTTTTTCTTTTTTCCCTTCCTTTCTCTTTTGCTCTCTCCTCCTTTCCCCTTCTTTCCTCTTCTTCCTTCTCCTTTCCCTTTTCTTCTTCCGTCTCCTTTCCCTTTTCTTCTTCCTCCCTCTCCTCTTTTTCCTCTTCTTCCTTCTCCTCCCTTTTCTTCTTCCTTTTCTTCCTTCTCCCTTTTTCCTCTTCTTCCGTCTCCTTTCTTTTCTCCTCTTCTTCCTTTCCTCTTCTTCCTTTTCTTCCTTCTCCTTTCTTCTTCTTCCTTCTCCTTTTCCCTTTCTTTCTCCCTCCTTCTCCTTTCTTTTTTTCCTCTTCTTCCTTCTCCTCCTTCTTTCTTCCTCCTTCTCTTCTCTTCCTCCTTTCTTCTCCTTTTCTCCTCCTCTTCCTTTTCTTTTCCCTTTCTTCCTTCTCTTTTTCCTTCTCTTCCTCTTCCTTCTCTGCTTAGAGAGGAAGAAGGAAAGGAGGGGGAAGGAGAAGAAAACAGGAGGAACAGAGAAGAAGAGGAAGAAGAAGAGGGGAAGTACCAGGAGACAGGCGAAGAAGAGAATGAAAGGCAGGAAAGGCAGGATGGAGAAGGGTACAAAAAAGTGAGCAAAATGAAAGGATCTGTGAAATATGGCAAACATAAAACATATCAAAAAAAGTCAATTACTAACGCACAGGGAAATGGGAAAGAGCAGAGGTCCAAAATGCCAGTGCAGTCAAAACAACTTTTAGGAAACAGGCCACCGGGTTCCAAAAAGTTCTGGAATAATGTATTACCACATTATTTGGAATTGAAGTAACAAACCTTAAATGTGACCCGATTATGGCCAGCCAAACAATTTAAATGCCTTGCATATAACAGGCACTCATTACATGTTGTTAAATTGATTTTATGTCAATTATTTTATGTGTAGTAAAAAAAAAGCAACTGATGCAGCTGTGTTAAGGAGCCAAAGACAACAGGAGGCACTGGTAAATTTTGGCCACTTTCAGACTAGAATTTTGGTGTATTTCACCCCCAAATTATAAAACCATAACTAGAAAATATTAAAAGGTCATATCAGATTATTAACATTATATATTCATTAAAGGCAGCTTTAGGAAATAAGAATATACTACAAGAGTGTTTTGTTTGTGTGTATAAATCATTCCATTTTTAAATGGCACAGATGCTTAAGGGCTATAAAAACTTCTAATTTCTTTTAAATATGTTAGCACTTTTTTTAAGTTAGTGATTACAGTTTACCTACTGTATAGAATAATTTTCTAATAATGGATGGTATTCTAAAACTCAATTGAGGCATTCACATTTTAAAGAAAGTATTGTCTTTTACCTTTTATATGTTCTTTTTGCAAAAATCTACAAAGTGGCAGCTGTGTTCAGAGCTTAGCTCCCAAAAACGTGATCTCTTTTAGTTACTCTCTGAACAGATGGCAGTATATCTAATGAAATGATGATTAATTTAACTGTGTAATCTGGAAATATGTAACACTTGAAGTATTTTTTGTCCAGGCAAAGCTACTCATCGGGCTTCGGTTTCCTCATGTCTAAAATGGAGTAGATGAGTTGATGTGATAACTGCAGTCCCTTCTAACTCTTAAATTCTTTTCATTCTCACAGATTTACACTATCATTGTTATTCGTGTAAGAAACGTTTTAGGGAAGAAAAATTACACTTTAAGATAGTTTTCTATACAATTGTTTTCTTTACTCTTGAGAAGTTATGACAGCTTTAATGTCTCTTGTCTTCTGTAATTTTTTATTTCTAAACTCCTGTCATTTCCAAGCTTTAACTGTACTTTATCAGAGCCTTCATTTCCAGTATGTGTTATATGCCCTCAATGTATTCATTGACTATTCTGTAATTTCAGTTTGTCTGTTGCTTGTCAGAATGTTTCAAGTAAAATAAAAAATTAAATGTATATAGTCAGAAATTCTTTGTGAAAAGATAAACTGTCTAGTATTAGATACTGAATTTTAGAGAAGCTAGATTTCCACTAGAGTAATTACAGTTGTCTCTTAAAATTATCCATGTATGTAATGCAGCTAATTTATCTGATTGTTTATTTGTGGCTCTTTTTTCTTTCTTTTTTTTCTTTAAATCATACTTTAAGTTCTAGGGTACATGTGCACAATGTGCAGGTTTGTTTCATATGTATACATGTGCCATGTTGGTGTGCTGCACCCATTAACTCATCATTGACATTAGGTATATCTCCTAATGCTATCCCTCCCACCTCCCCCCCACCCCACAACAGTCCCCGGTGTGTGATGTTCCCCTTCCGGTGTCCAAGTGTTCTCATTGTTCAATTCCCACCTATGAGTGAGAACATGCGGTGTTTGGTTTTCTGTTCTTGCAATAGTTTGCTGAGAATGATGGTTTCCAGCTGCATCCATGTCCCTACAAAGGCCATGAACTCGTCCTTTTTTATGGCTGCATAGTATTCCATGATGTATATGTGTGTGGCTCCTTTTGCAACTGATTTCCTTTCATAGTCCCTTTTATATCCTGGACATGAGATATTTCTTATACTTAGTTTTATTAAGGAGGATTTTGATGATAAACTTCCTGTGAATTTTGTGTAGTTGAATTCTTTGCACATTTGATTCTCTGAGTAAGAAAGAATATGAGGAAAAGTCTAGAATCGTATTAAGTAAAGTATTTCCTAGGAGCAATTATAAATTTTACCTTAGCTGCGAGGATCTCTGGCAGCTTCCGCTAACTAACCAAATGTACTGATTTGGCATTGCAGTGCTTTACTGAATTCGACCGCATTCATTAAGGGTTAGTAGAAAAGAATTAATACTATGATAAAAAACATATGTGCCAAACATGATTATTTATAAAGTAGACTTAAAATGATTAAATAGGATGGATGACACAGAGTTCATAAAGAAAAAAACCTCCAGGGAAATGAGAAACTCTTAAACTCTAGTTATTAATGTAATAGCTATGGGCATTCATCTTCTATTGAAGAGATAATCAGCCAGTAATACTGAAACAACCTTCTAAAATACGCCCATCTCAGTATTAAACCTGGTCTGTATGTCCATGTTTAAATAGCATTTCTTCACATTTCCCTGACCAAAAACATTTTGTGCTCTTTAGAAGTGGTAGTTCATGCAAGCATTGTTTTCTTGTGGAGAGCACTGGCCTCCCTAGTCACTTTGATACCAAAGCTCTTCTTCTGGTTTTGTACTTTTGAGCTGTCTGAACCTGGGCTGGTCTCTTAGCTTGGCAGTCCTCAATTTCTTCATCTGGAAAAGTAAAGAATGAGAATGATGCCCTAAGGGATTCTGTAGGAACGGCAGTTGTTCATTACCAGCTAGAGCTCTGTCACACCCAGATTTTCTGCAGTTCCTTTTTCCTCAATAAAATATCTTGAGTCTCGTCACCAAAGTGGCCCCACATTCAAACTAACTAGTAGTTATGCTGAAGTAAGCAGTTATCCTAAACTACTAAGCACACACTAACTTTCTATGCCCATTGTTGGGCAAACATTTATTTAATCACATGTGGCAAGTCTAGTATCCTCAAAAAGTTTATGGAGAGTAGTGTATTGTGGGTTAGGGGTGCGTTGGGGTACAAAAGACCCAGGTCTAGCCAGGCTTTCATTGACAGAAGTGATTTACATGTTTGTAAATTTTATATATCTTAGGAGAAAAAAAAAAAGGAAGCTTAAGAATGAGACCACTTTGGCCCTCATGAATTAACATTTGGTTACATAGATTAAAATAACTGGTTCCTTCTTTCTTGTTCCCATCTGCTGGTTGTTCAGGCTTTTATAGTAGTTTATCACTGATCATTATTGAGGGAAGTGTGAGTAGTATGTATAGAATCCATTGAGTTATGTTTCCTAATGAGGACTCTGGCTGAAAAAGACTTTAAGGTAAGCTGCAAAGGATCACCTACCTTAGAAACTTCTGCTGCTGCTGCTGAACAGCAGCACTCCAGGTGAGTGCAACCGACATGTCTTCTATTATGTCACTATAGAGAAACTTGCTATACATTTACATAGCAAAAATAACATGTGACCATGGAAGAAGAAAAAGCCAAGCTTTTCTTGTTTCTGACCTGGAGAACTGAGTAGAAAGAGTGTTATTCAGCAAGATTGATAATAAGGGAGCAGAAGCAGGTTTGGGAGGCAGTTTTTTACTGTTGAATTTAGATTATCTGTAGGAGATGTTCAGGAGGCAGATACATGTATGGATCTGGAGCTCACGGAGATTGCTGAGTATCGACAGCTCATAGATGTAGTTAAAATTGGATTTGACTGAAAGGAAGTGTTCCTGGTGTGAATGGAGGAGAGTTGAAGACAGAATTCAGAGAAATATCAGTAGGTAAGGGAGAGGTTGAAAAAGTGAAGTCTGAGGAGGTGTGGGAGCACACTTACTAGGAAAGAGAGATGCCACCCAAGCCAAAGAAGGGGTTTCAGAGAGAAAGGAGTGGTAGTAGCTGCAGAGAGAGTCTCTCAGAGGCAGCCTAGTAGAGGCCCAGGGGCAGAACCCACGTTGCCAGGAAAGAATGAGCTCCAGGAAATCTGCTCTGCAGAGAAACAGAATTAGAACTGTGAAAATTAAATATCAGATATAGATATTTAATTTTTTAAATATTTAATTTTTTTAAGCATATTTCTCAATTTAGGAAGGGAAATGTGTTTTCCAGAGACTTTGGTACTCTGGGGAAAAGATGATAAATTTTGTTCATAATTAATATATACATAAGAATCGAGTGTTATTGATGTGAGCTTATGAACCAAAAGAAAAATCTGCAATGCTTTAAACGTTAGTGAGGCGGAGGAAAAAAAGATCTGTGAGAAGAGCCATTATTATCCTCAAATGGGCAGGTTTGGAAACAAACATGGCCTCCAAAGTCCAGTAGAACTGAGTTAAAATCCTAGCCCTCCACTGATTAGCTGTGTGGACCCATAGAAAAGTTGTGGTGGTGGTGGCGGTGGTTGTTGTTTGACCTTTCTGAGTCTTATTTCCCTCGTTTGATAAAGGAAGGGACTTTTGATGATTAAATTACCTAACACGTGAAACATAGGCACTCAGCAAATGGTAACCTGTATCACTCTAATTATACTCTGCGGTCACACCAAGGTAGGTGCAAAGCTACACTCATGAATCTCCAGGTCACTAACTGATTTGCATGACTTTAGTCCTGTGAACCTGACTTTTGTTTAAATGTAACATAATAGCAAAATATAAATTGGCTTAGAAATAGATCTCTGTGGGAATAAAGTAGATTGCAATAATGATAATGCTTAAGTATAAGGTGGAGTGAAACTATTATACACCATACATTAGTCAATAAATGCCCCTAAATATTTAAAGTGTATTGAAACGCTGATCACACTCATGTGGTTAGCCTAAAATGTAGGTGTGTTTTCTGTCACTGAACATTTCCCTCTGTGTCCTCACCTTATCAAAATAAATAAAAATAGCTAGCACATAAGGTATAGTCGTGGATCATGCATTTGTTTATGGACAGCAAGAAAATCTTCTACAGAAAAAGAGGAGAAATAGTAAAGAATAAATCTGAAAATGAGAATAAAAATGCCTACCAGCGAGATATTCTATACTCTGAACATTTATTTGTGTAGGCCTGCTATCAGAGTCAAACTGGAATGTATTCAGTGGTGAGAATACAGGATTAGGAATGACATAAGGGAGTAGTGCCTAGAAAGAAGGAAGAGTTTAAGAGATTATAAAGTAGTAGTATCGGCCAAGAATTTGGAGATCACAACCGGCAGCCCATGGGTGCAGTCTGGCCTGCAGACTTATTCCGTTTGGTGCAGTTATTTGGTTGCCAACATTGAAATGTCAGGAGATTTTACATTTAAAAAATGTTTCTCAGCCAGGCATGGTGGCTCACACCTGTAATCCCAGAACTTTGAGAGGCTGAGGCCGGAGTATTGCTTGAGACCAGGAGTTCAAGACCAGCCTGGGCAAGATGATAAAAACTTGTCTCTACAAAAAATTAAAAGATTAGCTAGGCATGGTGGTGTGCGCCCTGTAGTCCCAGCTACTCAGGAGGCTGAGGTGGGAAGATCGCTTGAGCCCTAAAGATCAAGGCTGTAATGAGCTGTGATTGTGCCACCGCACTCCAGCTTGAGTGACAGAGTGAGGCTCCATCTCAATAATAATGTTTCTTGGACTTTTGGAAAGCTTGAGTCTGGGAGCATCACACTCTGTGGCAGCTGAGCTGAGGCTGGCCCTCCTCTCCCCAGTTCCCATGGCTGCTTCCCTCACTGGCCTTGATGCTGGGCTCCTGGCTCACAATAAAAGGATATATAGAGGACACAAAAAGAAGTAAGTGGACGTTTTAAATGAACTATTTTCCAGTGATAAGATCTGGGACATTATGGGGAAAAAAAGTCCAAACTTTTTGTTTTTCGACGGTCGTACACTAAGAATTCTATCTTACTTTTTATGGAGGGGCCTTTACAAAATTATTTATACTTACAAATATTTAGTATTTGCTCATATGTTACTTTTCTCTGTAATCTTTTTAATCTTCACACAAACCCTCTGAGGTAGGTATTGCTAATGTTATTTTTCCATTTTACAGGTAAACCATAAAATACATTCATGAATGGATGCCATGCTCAGGCCATGAGTGATTAGATTAAGGCTTGGAAAGCAGTGCTTAGGGCTTTGTATTTAATGCCCTTCCCACCCCATACTACTGCTTCCATGATTTTCAGTGTAGTTAAAACATGAACTTACATATTAACTTTTCTTGTACAAAAAAAAAAAAGCTTGAAATTTTGGTTTTTCTACCTAGTATAACTTAAATACAAAGTTTTATGCTATATTAACCTATCTGGGAAATATTTTCTACCCTATATGACGTTGAAGCATACCAGAAATTCTGAATTATAACACAAAATTTTATACTTTATAGTTCTGGTTTGTTTTATTACTTAAAAAAATTATAATACCCACAGACAAAAGTGCCTGTCTCATACATGTATCGCTCAATGTATTTTTCACAAAGTCATCACACCCATCACAAACTGATCAGCATCCAAATCAAGGAAAAACACAGTACCAGCTCCCCTAGAAGCTCCACTTTAACCCCCTTCAGTCATTTTCCACTCCCAGCCCCACCCCCCAGCCCCCGTCCCAGAGATCTCTCCTCCTTAAAGCATGCAATGTAATTGTGTTCTTAAGTAAAGGGAAACCTCAGTAGGAACCTTTGCTCTCTTGATCTGTTCCTTAAGAAATATGAAAAATGTTGCCTTGGACCAGACCAGAGTCTGCACCTGACTGTGCCATGCCTGACCAATGAAACAAAGGGTCCTTTTGTGAGAGGTCAGGCCCATTCACCACTTTACCGTGATCCTAACACAAGACACAGACGCATACTGACCATTTCAGACTACCTGTTTACATCTTATATGGTTCTAGTGCCAAGAATGTACTTAAACTTTACCCTTTCTTTTTATAAAATGACAGTATTCTGCCAGTCACTCCCAAATTGTTTCAGTTTAAAGGTAAGTGCTTTCTGTGATTTCAAGCAGTTGTCCAGATGTGTTTAGAATAATTTTAAATGTGCTTAGTGTGAGTGCTATGTGATTTCTAGTGAAAATGTCATTTTCTAATAGCTTTCTCAAATTTAGAAAATGATATAGTTCCAAAAGTTCTTCATTGTTACAGATTTCTTAAAGTTAATGAGTAAAATTGTAGTTTGTTATGAGTGTTTTACTTATTTCTAAAATAAGGTAAAACTCCCAAGTGTCTTTTTATAATAGCATGATATTATCCTGTGGTTACATGAATACCTCAGTTAACAAGCCCAGTTGGAGTTTACCCAGATGCTAGGTTAGCCAAGCTTTCCAAGTAATTGAGGATTATGCTGGGAACACAGCTCACTGATCCCTCCCTCTGTGAAGAGAGAGGCATAATCTGAAATCCTTTGTCTAAGGAGCACTGTTTTTTTAGTTAACCTTTCGTTTACTTATATTTATGAAGACAACTATCAGTCATAAGTCTTAAATCTAGTAATCTTCCCATTCCCTTTCAAAGTGAAGTTGTTTCTGATAATTTTAGCTACCCATAATGTATACCTGGCTAGGCATGATACACAATACAAGTCACTCAAAGGGCAAAATCAGGCCAGGCGTGGTGGCTCACGCCTGTAATCCTAGCACTTTGGGAGGCCGAGGCAGGAGGATCACCTGAAGTCAGGAGTTTGAGACCAGCCTGGCCAACATGGCGAAACCCCATCTTTACTAAAAATACAAAAATTAGCTGGGTGTGGTGGTGGGTGCCTGTAATCCCAGCTACTCAGGAGGCTGAGGCAGGAGAATCACTTGGACCCGGGAGGTGGAGGTTGCGCTGCGCCAAGATTGCGCCACTGCACTCCAGCCTGGGTGACAGAGCGAGACCCTATCGCAAACAAAAACAAAAAACGGGTGGTTGGAATCATGCAGACAAAAACAAAGCTTAAAAGTAAATGGTAACTACCTCGTGTTAACCCTACCCAGTCTAATCAATCATCATTTGAAATAGCTGTCTGCTCTGGTACCATGTTCCTTTCTCCCACGTTCCTCTCTTGCATACATTGCCCCATGACCTTGGATTAACCTAAATCTCGTTCTTCCCGAGTAACTTCTGAAACTCATTTTAAAATCTCAAAGCTTTATTTACTTAGAGCTTTCTGTCCTCAGTGGGAATGCTATTAGGCCACGCCTTTGCAAATTGGCCTGAGGATGACACTAATGTTTATTACTAAGGTGTACTGTATAAACATCCTCTTCCTAGCCTGGACTTTCGCATTTTATATTTTTACCAGAAGAAAGGTGAGTTAAATTTTAGAGGCATTGTTTTCCAACCATGATTCTGTCAAGTATCAATCAGGCTTTATCCTTAGCCAAACAGCCACTAGAAAGCTGACCACCGAAAGCTACTTACAGTGTTGAAGGGGATATGGTCTGAAGCAAATATTGCCGAGGTGAACTTTGTACAAATGTTATTTGAAGGAGTAAAATGACACTGACTACTGCTTCACATATTTTGGAAACAGTTATAATAGACTATAAATAAAGTTATAACTTTAGTGAAGTGTGTAAATGAAAAGTATGGGGGGGAATCAAATGAGAAACCTGACATCTTAATGACAATAAGAGTATTTCACCCAAAATTAGAAAGTTAAAAAAATTTTTCAGTGTAGAATAAAGGTTAAAACTAATATTTTCTGCCTATATTTAATAAGCATTCCATGATTTACTGTCAGTCTATCAAATCCATAGACAGGTTCTTTTATCATTTGGATTAGCTGGCCAGTAGCCAGATAGAACAAGTTCTGCCTCTGTTTGGTTTTCCTTCTGTTTTTAATAACTATGAGCAAACCATTTAAACTGTCTATGTTCCTTTATCTTTTATCCTGGAATGTAAATAATTATACTTACCTTCCTCATGACTATCAGTGAATTGTTCTTCTGAAGTGATTCTAAATCCCTGTATTTTGGAAAATGAACATAATATATAGATATGATTATGTTATAATGCTACAGTAGACAGAAAGCTTTTTAAACTTTTCTTAAGGTTAAAAGCACTCTGAGACAACCAAGAAAGACTATTTAATTTTTTTTCCATTTAACCTTGCCTTGGTTGCTAATAAGAATTTTGGAAATCCTAGTCATTAAAATAGAGTGGCATGCATAAAATCCTTGTTAATATAGTAACTTGATATTCAGCATAGATTATGCAGTGTTCTTTGGCTTCAATATTTGAATTAATATTTGTATGGTTTTTTTAGATGACACAAATTATTTATGACAGCAATATCAAATCCCTAGTTCTTTAAAAAGAAAGTCTTACTCTTCTCTGATGGTTAATTTTGTCACAGGATCATGAATTTTCTGAAACTGAGGAACTACAACTGGAAGATGTGGATGAGGAAATTAATGCTGAAAATCTGGAAAGCAAGAAAATTGTGGGAGATGATGAAAGTGTTCCTACAGGTTCCCACAGTAAAACAGAAGGAGCAGAAAGAACCAGTGATGATAGCTCAGCTGAAACCATTGAAAAGGTATGATGCTAGATGCTTAAATCCTGACATCCTGGGAGAAAACATATGGGTTCTCTAGTTTCTGCAGAGGACAGATCCCAGTTGCCTTTGGGATCAAAAATACTTCCATGAATATCTTCATTCATGTGCCATAGGAGAAAGGCTTTGTCTTATTTGTGAATTAAGCAAACTTTGTCTCTAGCACACTTTCTAGAATGCTGTGTGGTAGCATTCCGCCTCCTGAATAAGTGGAAGTAGAGTGGTATGGGCCAGGATAGTACAGTGTTGGGAAATTAACCAAGAAGTTCAACACTCAGTCCTTGAAATGTTGAAAGCGTAAAGTTAGGAGCCCTGGCACTGGTGGCAGAAATGGATGTGTATGTGTATGCACACTTGTGTATGTTTTCGTGTGTGAATGAATGAAAGTTGGTGATAGCAGTATTTGAAGTTGTGATCAGTTCTTCAAAGGTGCAGCCTAGACAAAAGTATGTATAGAAGCAATAGGAGAAGATATCAGTAAGGAAGCAAAAATCACCCTGAAAGTGGAGTAGAGATGCCCAAAACATAATCTCTTCCATTGTCAGTTTTGACTGAGAGTGACCTTGCTAGGAGATAGTTGGTAAGTTTGAAGTCATTTATTTGCTAACATTACTCTGGATTAACTTCAGAAGTATGGAATTCTGCAACCCAAACTGAGTGACATTGTACTGATTCATTTTTGTTTTCATTTTTTTAACTTCTCATGCAGAACACTGAGTTAGTCATACCTTCTAGTTGATGAAACACTGTCATCATTGGTCTGTGCAAGGCTCTTCTCATGTAAATGTATTCTCTTTTAGCTCCATTCCCCTTCCCCTTTTTCCCCTAACATAGACAACCACTGAAACATTTTTGTCGTTTTATTTGAATGTGTAGTTGTGAAACATGTTTTGTGTGCATACATGTGTAATTTACAAATTGGCATTGTGCTAAAAAGGTCATTCTTTTCCTTGGTTCCTTCTTTATCTGAGACTCCTTTCTCTCACTAAGAAAAAGAATATTCTAGCAGTTACGGTTTTCTTTCAGAAGAAGAAAATTATTCTGTTTATAGGAAACATTTATGAGTTCAGGTTAGGGTGGTCCTTAAGATTATTTAACATAGCAATCACTAAATACCAATTTGACACTGTAAAATGTTGAGACAAGTCATATGCCAATTAGCGTTCGTGAATCTTCTTTGAGGAGAATTCTTGAGTCATACAGTTTTTTTAATCACACAATTTTAAGCCAGGAGGACATTTGCAATCAGTCAGCATCTAAGACCCCTTGCTTTACAAGAGCTCAGCAAAGTGAAGTAATTGTCACATGTTTATGTCATTAGCTAGAAGCAGACTCTGGAACCTGCTTAAAGATTCAGACTTAAGTTTTCTAGAACAGCACAGAAATGTTTTTTGTTATATTGCTTTGTTACTGTTTATAGAAAGAAAAAGCCAACCTGGAGGAACGGGCCATTTGTGAATACAATGAAAACCCAAAAGGTATGAGCATGTTTGATAACATACATACACACATATATATGTGTGTATATGCCATAATTGGGTAATTATAAGCTTACATATAAGTTTACATATATGTTATAATTTTTACTGTCATATGATCCTCATAACAAGCTATGAAATATGTGATACAGACTTATCTGTTCTTATATATAACCACCATAGCTTCTTCACATACAAATACTTGCATTATTCATGGCTACTTATGTGTCATTGTTAAGGATTTTTTTTTTTTTTTTTTTTTTTTTTTTTTTTTGAGACAGAGTTTCGCTCTTGTTGTCCAGGATAGAGTGCAATGGCGCGATCTCGGCTCATTGCAGTCTTCACCTCCCAGGTTCAAGTGTTTCTCCTGTCTCAGCCTCCCAAGTAGCTGGGATTACAGTCACGTGCTACTACGCCTGGCTAATTGTTGTATTTTTAGTAGAGATGGGGTTTCGCCATATTGGCTAGGCGAATCTCAAACTCCTGACCTCAGGTGATCCTCCCGCCTCGGCCTCCCAAAGTGCTGGGATTACAGGCATAAGCCACCGTACCCAGCCGGTGTTAAGGAATTTAAGCAGCCTTTTTACTACCTTTTCTCTCTTTATTAGATAAGTATTATTAAATCAAGATTTTGCCCCAAATTCCAATTTATATCTCTAGTGCACACTGCCAGACTCCATTGCCCAACCAAGTTGGGACTACTGGGCTGGCCTAAAGCCACAATGGCCACCCAGTTATTTACCACTGAGGGCCCAGACCTGAGTCTCTTACCATAAACACTGAAGAGAAGTCCTTTCCCAAGCCTGCCTATTAGTGTCAGAGAACAAGTGCTGTGGAATAGAAGCAACTGTGATTGCCCTTGCGATCTATATAATCTAGACCCAAATCATCTGTGTTTCTGTAGTACGACTCCCATATTGTTTCCACACCATCACACTGCAGTATGCATTTTACTGTGTTCTCATAAAAAAATAACTATCTGTAATACTGGATATCTGATCTAAACTTAAGCTGAAGAATGAATAGTTTCCTTAATCCTATTCCTTTTAACTTCTGCCACAAGAGTTTTACAATATTTTAAGCAAGTGTTAAAAAATGTATCACCTGTAAGTATTCTTAACATATAGCCTAAAGCACTACAAAGAAATTAAATATAAGCTTTAAGTAGTTGATAATATAAAATTAAAACAATGCATATGCTTCACAAGTATACTTTAAAGATAATTATTCAGATATAGAACATGTGGATTAATTTGAAACAAAAAATAGCATATCCATTTGAGTACAAAGAATGTAATTATAACTAGGTTAATTTTTAAAGTAATTCGTATTTTACAGAAGTCTCTAACATTTACTATTACTTTTGTAGCTGTATTTGGATACTGGTCATCTAAACATTTACAACTTTGGTGAGGTCATTCTGGGCTTTTCACTTTACCTCAGCTTTTCAGGAAATATGCAGTGTAGATATTGTCCACTACTCCAGGGGTGAGCTCTTTTCCTCTTACCCCACAACTCAGGGTTCATAGAGTTTCACTGAGAGTATCAGGTCTTTTCTTTTCCCTATTAGTTAAAACTAGTATTTCTGAATGATCCAATTGTAGGATCCGTGCTTGATGATGCAGAGAGCAGTTCATTAGAAATTCTGGAAAATAGTGAATCAACACCAAGCAAAGACATGAAAAAAACACAGAAGGTAAGTGAAATGAATTGTCTTTTTTAATGCTAAGACCAAAGTATTGAATTGTTCCTTTTACTTTTCATATGGCGATCCACATAATTTAACTATCTTAATATGAGTTTTTATGGCCCCAAAACCTGAAGAATTTCAGGTGATGTCACATATTTTTAATATACTACTTTTCCTTTGGTTAGCATTTGAATGAAGATCTTCTTTTCATCCTTTTACTTTAACTTATGTTTTAGATGTGTCTCTTGTAAATGGCCTATACAGCTGGATTTTGTCTTTGACATTTTTAACATGCATACCTAAAATCTAAAGCTCATCAGTATTCCTATCTTTTTTCCCAAATAATGCCAGGACCTTAGAATAATTTTCTTGCC
The DNA here is from genome assembly GCF_007565055.1 of Rhinopithecus roxellana. Taxonomy (NCBI): domain Eukaryota; kingdom Metazoa; phylum Chordata; class Mammalia; order Primates; family Cercopithecidae; genus Rhinopithecus; species Rhinopithecus roxellana. Next base: position 31,195,951 of record NC_044565.1, read on the forward strand.
TATCACTTCTTCTTTCTTATTGTAGAAGTTATGGTACCCAGTGTTTAAAATTTTTTAACATCATAAATCATATGTTTTTAGTAATTTTTATACTACTTTTTTACTCAGTTGTCTTTTCTGGAATTCTTATTCTTCCTGAAGAAATATTTTGGAATTTCCTATCACAGGTGTCTGTTGACAGTTAAAACTTTTAGTTTCTGTTCACTTGAAAATATCTTTATTTTACCATAGTTCTTGAATGATAGTGTGACTGGTTAACAGTTATTTTCTCTTAGTGTCTGCTCCCATTATTGCTGTCTATAATTTCGCTTTAGTATAATTGCTGATAACTTTGTATATAACCTGCCATTCTCTATGGCTGCTTTTTAGATTGTCTTTGATGTTTTCAGTTCACTAGGAGATGCTTGAGTATGGATTTTTTTTTTTTTTTTTTTTTTTTTTTTTGAGACGGAGTTTTACTCTTGCTGCTCAGGCTGGAGGTGCAATGGCACGATCCTGGCTCACCACAACCTCTGCCTCCGGGGTTCAAGCGATTCTCCTGCCTCAGCCTCCCGAGTAGCTGGGATTACAGGCATATGCCACCACGCCCGGCTAATTTTGTACTATTAGTAGAGACGGGGTTTCTCCATGTTGGTCAGGCTGGTCTCGAACTCCTGACCTCAGGTGATCTGCCTGCCTTGGCCTCCCAAAGTGCTGGGATTATAGGCTTGAGCCACCATGCCCAGCAGATACAGATTTTTAAATTTTAACTTACTTGGAATTTATTATGACTCTTGAATCTGAGAATTCATGTCATTTGTCAAATTTTTTTAAATTCTCCATTATATATTTGAATATTTTCTCTCCCCCTCTTTCAAATCCTGATATAAAACTTTTTATTTTATGGTACATGTCTTTTAATATCACCTTCATATTTTCTATGTGTAAGTGATATTCTGGGTAATTTCAGGGCCTTCATCAATTTCATAGTTTCTCTGCAACTGAGACTACTTGCCTATTTAACCTACCTATTAAGTTTTAATTTCAGTGACAACATCTTTCACATTTTAAGTGAAGTTGTATTTTTGTTCTTTTTTAAATCAGTCTGGTCTTTTAAAATCAGTATCTTGTTTTTTTTGTTTGTTTGTTTGTTTTAATTCTAGTCCTTTAAGCACACTTAGTTTACATTCTGTATTTAGTAATTCCAATGTCATTCTTAGGAGTCTAAACATGTGTGTTGCTTTGGCTGACTTGCTAATGGTGATTTGTTTCCATATGTGTTTTGAAATTTCTATTGTGAGTTCATGTTTCACTGGGACTTTTTTTGTGGAAATCCTTTAAGGCCTCAGTTAGAGTAAATCCATCTATAGAGAGTTTGCATTAGTCTTTATTAGCTCTGGAGTGACTGAGGGACCACTTTAAGTTCATTTCTCATTTAAGGGTTGACCACAATGTTTGTAGGTAGACTTATATTAAGGGCATAGTACTTAGAAAGTCCTCACATTATGTAGGGTTCTCCTCATTTTGTGAGATCAAATTGTTTCAAAGTTAAAGGTCTAAGTTATGAGTCAGCAGATGCTATTTCAGTTCTTAATCACCTCTGAGGCTTCCTGTTCCTTCTTTCTTTTTTGGTCTACAAGAATTTCCCTTAGATTTTGGGGAGATTGCCTGCACATTATAAAATTATATTTTTTATACTTAATCAGCATTTCTTGGTATTTTATAGTAGCAGACTTTTTGAAGTTGTATATTTCTTCACCTTTTGAAGTTGTGTATTTCTTCACCATAGCAGGAACAGGAGTTCTTCCATTTTAATCCATAGATCCTTTTTCTAGACTCTTACTTTTTGCCCTAGTTTCTCCACTCTTTAAAGCTGGAGGTAATCTATTATCATTAGTACCATTTTTATTTCTGGAAGAGCCAAGTTTTCACCTGGTTTTTGTTTCCTGCTTTTTGTTTTGGCATCTTGTCAAAACCATTATTTGTGTTACCACTCTTCAAGAATCCTATTTTCTTCCTGGCTACATTCTCAAAGGGCCTAAATCAAATGAAACTTTTGTCACCTTCATCTCTTCTGCATGTGGCCCTGTTGGCCACTCCCTTCTTGATGTATTTTTCTCTCCTGACTTCACAGCTGCCTAGTTTCCCCAATTTTGTACCTACAAACCTTGGTCCTCAGTTCTAGCTCCTCTTCTGCCTGCCCCTCACTCTGCTGTTTCTGTCTCTTTTCTTATATTCTGTTTTCTACCTGCCTGGAATCTCTGGGTTATCAGGGCTACTTTCATCTCTTGCTTATATTCTACATATCTGTAGCCCCAGCCTCCCCTGAGCAGCAGCTCCACATATTCGACTGCCTACTCAGACCCACACACACAGGCTCACACAGCCATCGTTTGGCAGCACTAACTTTTTTTTTTTTTTTTGAGATGGAGTCTTGCTCTGTCGCCGAGGCTGGAGTACAGTGGCACGATCTTGGCTCACTGCAAGCTCCACCTCCTGGGTTCATGCCATTCTCTTGCCTTAGCCTCCCAAGTAGCTGGGACTACAGGTGCCCACCATCACCCCTGGCTAATTTTTTTTTTTTTTTTTTTTTTTTGCATTTGTAGTAGAGATGGGGTTTCACTGTGTTAGCCAGGACGGTCTCGATATCCTGTCCTCGTGGTCCACCCGCCTCGGCCTTCCAAAGTGCTGGGATTATAGGCGTGAGCCACTGCACCCGGCCACGCAGCACTAACTTTTTGCCAGAAGTTCTCATGTACAGGAATGGGGAGGTACATCGTTCTCCTTCAGAATATTACAATAGAAATTCACTGTAGCTGCCATACACTGAGAATCACAGACATGTCCTGAAAATTACCCCTCCTGGATACATTTAAAAGTTACAGTAGGTGATATTGTAATTTTAATATATTTTTTCTCTTACAAACTTAACAAAGTGAAACATTAAATTTGTTCTTTGAAGAAAAAGATAATATATCACCAAAGTGCTGATGGTGTTGAATGTTAGACCCTGAGAGGTCTTGTGGTTTTACGGTGGAATCCTGATTGCCTTTTGGTGAAAGGAAAAATACAGATGCTAAGAATGTACCTTAGTAAATGTGGTACCCCATAAAGAGATGATGAAATCATGTTCATACTTGTTGAAAATGATATCCCCTAAATACTGTCAAGTGAATGTTTCACTTATGGAAATGAATATTTGTGTGTGTGTTTTTTCCCTAGATTTTTCTATTCAAAAGGGTCCCCTCAATAAATCAAAAGATGGTCAAGGATAACGATGAGCCGCTCTCAGAGATAAAATCCATAGGAGAGCAGATCATTTTAAAAAGCGATAATAAAGATGCTGACCAGAACCACATGAGTCAGAATCATCAGAATATTCCACCAGCAAGTACAGAGAGAAGATCAAAATTCTGTACAATACTATAAATATATATTTATGTTTTCACAGTCACCAAGTGTACTGTAATTTATACTTCAGAAACGTTATAACTTATGAAGGAAAGTTTCTGATAGTATTTTAAAGATATAAGTCAATATGTTTTATTCGGCTTCTATCAGTGTGACCAGTTTTGATATTTATTTATGCTGATATTTTTAACAAGTTGTTTCAAAATATGTGTATCTCAAATTCTCCCTCAAGTGTTGTGGCCTTAACTGTTCAGTGTTGCAATAAAAAATATATTTTTATACATTGAAAATTGAAATAAGATATTTCATAGTTTTTACTAAACAATTTTACTTCTTTATAATTTTATAAGGCAATATTTGCAATCTCATGACACTGTAACAGTTTTTGATGTATTTACAGTTTTTACAAAACTGAGGTAAAATTGTTTATAATGAACATATTTTAATAAACTATATCTGGCCAGTTCCACTGTTAAAATTGATGAGTATTAATAAAATTAGGAGGTGCTTGGCATTAGCAATTGACAAAATGGGGGCAAAAATAATTCTAAAATACAGAAGTATGCAAAATGCATTTACCCTGAGTAAAGAAAATTTCATTGCGACTGTATAAACAGTACATCTTGTGGACAACTGAGTGCAGAAGTTTCTTTGCTTCCCACTCCTTTCTTTTTCTTTTTTTCTTTTTTTTATTATACTTTAAGTTCTAGGGTACATGTGCATAACGTGCAGGTTTGTTACATATGTATACTTGTGCCATGTTGGTGTGCTGCACCCATCAACTCGTCAGCACCCATCAATTCATCATTTATATCAGGTATAACTCCCAATGCAATCCCTCCCCCCTCCCCCCCCCATGATAGGCCCCGATGTGTGATGTTCCCCTTCCCGAGTCCAAGTGTTGTCATTGTTCAGTTCCCACCTATGAGTGAGAACATGTGGTGTTTGGTTTTCTGTTCTTGTGATAGTTTGCTAAGAATGATGTTTCCAGCTGCATCCATGTCCCTACAAAGGACGCAAACTCATCCTTTTTTATGGCTGCATATATATATATATTTTTTTTTTTGAGACAGACGCTCTGTCACCCAGGCTGGAGTGCAGTGGCACGATCTCAGCTCACTGCAACCTCTGCCTTCCGGGTTCAAGCGATTCTTCTGCCTCAGCCTCCTGAGTAGCTGGGACTACAGGCACACGCCACCACACCCGGCTAATTTTTGTATTTTTAGTAGAAACAAAGTTTCACCATATTGGCCAGGCTGGTCTCGAACTCGTGACCTCGTGATCCGCTTGCTTCAGCCTCCCAAAGTGGTGGGATTACAGACGTGAGCCACCGTGCCCAGCCCCTACTCCTTTCTTTAGGGAAGTGACTTGCCATGAAAACATTGCAGATTATGTGGTATCATCTGGAGTGTTTGACCATTCCACCCATCACCACCATAGGAGAGGTGAACATAGCTAGGTTTGCTCATTTCAACTGTCTCTGGCATTGACAGTAGTAACCACATTTGGTTCAGTCACACAGTGCTCTGCCACAAAGAATAGGAATGATAAAGCTGCTAAGTCTTGTGTCATTCCACTTTTGTGTTGCTATACCTGAGGCTGGGTAATTTATAAAGAAAAGAGGTTTAATTGGCTCATGGTTCTGTAGGCTGTACAGGGAACTTAGTGGCATCTGCTCAGCTTCTGGTGAGGCTTCAGTTAGCCTGTACTCATGGCAGAAAGCAAAGCAGGAGCAGGCACGTCACATGGTAGGCAAAAGAGGAAGCAAGAGAGAGAGGGTGGAAGTGCCACATTCTTTTAACCAACCAGATGTCACATGAACTCTGAGTGAGAACTCACTCATTATGGGAGAGGAAGGCACCAAGACGTTCATGAGGGATCTGCTTCCATGACCTAAATACCTCCCACCAGGACCCACCTCCAACATTGGGGATTACATTTCAAGGTGAAATTTAGAGGGAACAAACATCCAAACCGTATCAGGTCTACTCTGATAGAAACATTGTTTGTTTATGCTCTCAGGTACTACTTATTCAATAGAGCAAGCTATCTTCATTTTCCCCATTCTAACTTGTGAATAGAACATTTTCTTCTTTAGTCACCATGACCATTGCTCCATTTAAACGAAGAAAAAGAAACTTTGTCTTTGCATTTCCTGCACAGGGGTTGTAAGGATGTTAGTTCAGAATAGATGTGATTTTGAAATCTTAAAAAATAGTCTTCTGTGTAAATGTTACATTTAGTAGAATTTTAATTTTATTAAAGGTAAATATAATAAAAAGTGGCTATTGCAATGACAATACAATATTGCAAAAATACTAAAATATAAACTACAGGAGTCAAGTGGAAGTAAAGCTCACAAGTGGTAGTAAGATATGCCAGTTGTGGTAGGCAGAATTCTAATTTGACCCCCAAGGTTCTCACCTGCTGGTGCCACATGGTCTCATTAATCCCTTCCTCATGAGTGTGGGTTGGATCAGTGAATATGATGTCATGTCACGTCTTTGCTTAGGTTATATATTGTGGAAAAGAGAAAAGATTTTGCAGATGTAATTAAAATTCCTTGTTAGTTGACTTGAAGTTAAGCAAAAAAGAGATACTCCTAAGTGGCCATGACCTAATCAGATGAGCCCTAAGAGGCTCTAAAGGTCTGACATGGAAGAAGTCAGAGAGATTCAAAACAGCAGAGATGCTCTCCTGTTGGGCTTGAAGAAGCCAACTGCCATATTTATGGAGAGGGCCATGTGCCAGGGAGTGGTGGACAACCTTTAGGATTGAAAGGCCTCAGTCCTACAACTGCAAGAAATTTAATTCTGCTAGCACCCAGTGAGCCTGGAAGGGGAACCTGATCCTCAGACTGGACCGCAGCCCTGGCTGGCACCTTGATTACAGCCTTGCGAGACCCTGAGCAGAGGACCCAGTTGGGCAGTACTCAGACTACTGACCCATAAAAACTGTGAGATAATAAATACATGTATCCACTAAATTTATGGTAATGTATTATGCAGCAGTAAAAACTATTAACACTTGTATTATGGGACAGAACCTGTCTGTATGGTGGCTTCCTTCATCAAAGCCAACAGGGAAGGGTCAATAGGAATCTGCTAACAAGACAGAGGTCATAATTTTAGGTTACATGATCATGAAAGTGACATCCATCTTTGCCAAATTCTGCTGGCTAGAAGCAAGTCGCAGGTCCCACCCACGCTCAAAGTGAGGGGGTAGCACAAGGGCATGAATACCAGAAGGCAAGGATCATAAAGACCATCTTAGAACCTCCCCACTGTACTGGTCATTTGGCCAGTCATTCAAAAAGAGAAAGGGACAGCTTAGAGACCAAGGAAATCAAATCGCTTTTAGGCAGATAGCTTATTTCCAAAGAAAGGATTAAGCCCAAACACTTGGAAGAGGTGCATGAGACAAACCTTACCAAGCAGATGAAGTATCCCTGCTTTGTTAGAGGTCTCAAAACAATTTATACTTCTTAATAAGGTGATTTGTTGAAAATCATCAACACCAAGAGATAATTTTAAGGGTACATACTTTCAGAAAAACCACTATAGAAACATACCAGCCATCTGCCCTTGGACTTTGAATACTTGTATTACATTTCTTTTCTAGATTTGGTCCCCTATCTGGCATTTACATTGAAGAAATACTTAACCAAGTATCTCCTACATGCCAGATGTTATGCCAGAAACTAAGAAAACAAAGTTACCGTTACATGTGAGTGAAATGAAGAAAATGGGGTGTGACTCTGATGATCAATAAGAGATATTATGGCAATTTAAAAACCTATTTTCTAAATGAAAGGACACTAAACTTAAAGAATATCTGAGAACTCTTTAAAAATACAGAAGAGACAATCGATAGAATTGAATATAATGATCAATTTATACTAGTTTCAAAAATAAATGGAGTTGCATTTACTGATAACTTATTTATTTGAGACAGGGTCTTGCTCTGTCACTCAGGCTGGAGTATAGTGGCGCAATCTCAGCTCACTGCAACCTCTACCTCCCGGGCTTAAGTGATCCTCCCACCTCAGTCTCTGAAGTAGCTGGGATTACAGGCATACACTACCACAAGCAGCTAAGTTTTGTATTTTTTTGTAGAGTTGGGGTTTCGCTATGTTGGCCCAACTGATCTCGAACTCCTGGGCTCAAGCAATCTGTCTGCCTGGGCCTCCCAAAGTGCTGGGATTACAGGCGTGAGCCACCACTCCTGGCCGCCCTTACTGATAACTTTATAGCTTTACAAAAAGTTAAATGATTTCTTCTAATCCCCAAATTACTCATATTTGTTATCTTTCCTATTCATTCCTTTCTCCTCTCTATAATGGTATTACTTTACACTTTCTTACTGACCTTAATGGGACCTGAAAAATAGAATCCATTGACTTGAGCATTAGGGAGTCATTGACATTGTTCAGATCTATTATGGATCAAATGTTAAATAGGTATTAATTTTTTAAATAGCAGTGATAAGATTTTTAGGTCTTATAAAAAAGCATGCAAATCCATGTCAAAACATGTAAGATCAAAGAAAATTTGGTATTCAAAAAGTCCCTCCTTACACAATAAGAAAATGTAGTTTTGAAAGGTGCTTTTATATAATATTAGTTTCCCAGGGCTGCCTTAACAAAGTACTACAAACTGGGTGGCTTAAAACAGCAGATATGTGTTGCCTCGAAGTTCTGGAGGCCAGAAGTCTGAAGTCACAGGTGTTGGCAGAGCCGTGCTCCCTCTGAAGGGACCAGGGAAGGATCTGTCCCAGGTGTCTCTCCTAACTTCCGGTAGTCTCAGGCATTCCATGGCTTACAGATGTATCACTGGAGTCCTTTGTCTTCATACTATCTCCCTTCTGTGTGTATTTGTGTCCACATTTCCTCTTTTTATAAGGATACCAGTCGTAATGGATTAGAACCTACCCTAAGTATTCCTTTATAACTTGGTGACCTCTCTAAAGACCGTGTTTCCAAATAAGATTACATTCTGAGTCACTGGGAGTTAGGACTTCAACATATCTTTTGGGGGGAAACAAAATTCAGCCCATATCAGTGCTTCAGTTTGACAGCTACACATCATACCAAGAAAACCCTTCAGTTGTTTATAGTGTCTAGTCTCCTAAATTCTTTCGCTAGAAACTTGCTAAATCCTGGATTTTTAATGATGTGTCTCCAGTGGAGGCACTTTGTGATGTTAAAACTTTCATTTAATGTATCTCCAGTTACATCAAAGCAGGAATTGTCAGGGTTATCTTTTTCAGTATCCTAGACACAATGAGCAAGTATTAAACGTTAAGTGATGACTAAACAAATGATCACATTTACACTTGTAGTGTTTGGACAAGGATTTGTTTCTGAGAAATTTATGCACACGTGCATTAAGGTTAAACTCTATTTTTTAAAATATTTGCCATATGCTTCATTGCAGTACAATTCTGTTACCCATACGCTATTATAAATCCATAGACGGAAAACAAAGTCTTTCCATGAGCAGGGAAGACCCCGTCTCCTCCAACAGAACACTGTCAGAAGCATCCAAAAGGGGACCATTTGGTCAACTAGTATTATAATCATCAGGGTTGTGGCAACAAGAAAGAAGTTATTGTCACAGACCCCTACCCACAGGAGACCCAAGTGGCCACAGGATTAGAGATAAGATGCAAAATACGCATTATGGGACAGAGCCATACTGATTTCTGTATTATATTCCTCAACTTCAATTCAGAGATTTTCTGCCCACTTTGATTTTGTGAGGCAACCAAAATCGAAAGTATTTCTGTACTTAATATTTCCTTTTTCCAGGGCCCATGATTTAAAGATTTCTCATCTGATACTAGTTCTTTAAAAAGCTTAGAATACTGGCCAGGTGTGGTGGCTCACACCTGTAATCCCAGCACTTTGGGAGGCCGAGGGGGAGGTATTACTTGAGCCCAGCAGTTTGAGGTCAGTCTAGCCAACATGGCAAAACCCCATGTCTATGAAAAATACAAAAATTAGCCAGGCATGGTGGTGCTCGCCTGTAATCCCAGCTACTCAGGAAGCTGAGGCGGGATAATTGCTTGAACCTGGGAGGCGGAGATTGTAGTGAGCCAAAATCGCACCACTGCGCTCCAGCCTGAGTGACAGCAAGACTCTGCTTCAAAAAAAAAAAAAAAAAAAACAAAAAAAACGGCTTAGAGTATCTTTTTAGACAGAACTTTAACATGTGCTTTACTTTTTTACCTTGTAAGAATAAGAAACTAATGGCGAGTGATGATGAGCATTTTTTCATGTGTCTGTTGGCTGTATGAATATCTTCTTTTGAGAAATGTCTGTTCATATCCTTTCCCCACTTTTTGATGGGGTTGTTTGTTTTTTTCTCGTATATTTGTTTGAGTTCTTTGTAGATTCTGGATATTAGCCCTTTGTCAGATAAGTAGGTTGCAAAAATTTTCTCCCATTCTGTAGGTTGCCTGTTCACTCTGATGGTAGTTTCTTTTGCTGTGCAAAAGCTCTTTAGTTTAATTAGATCCCATTTGTCAATTTTTGCTTTTGCTGCCGTTGCTTTTGGTGTTTTAGACATGAAGTCCTTGCCCATGCCTATGTCCTGAATGGTACTACCTAGATTTTCTTCTAGGGTTTTTATGGTATTAGGTCTAACATTTAAGTCTCTAATCCATCTTGAATTAATCTTCGTATAAGGGGTAAGGAAAGGATCCAGTTTCAGCTTTCTACTTATGGCTAGCCAATTTTCCCAGCACCATTTATTAAATAGGGAATCCTTTCCCCATTTCTTGTTTCTCTCAGGTTTGTCAAAGATCAGATGGCTGTAGATGTGCGGTGTTATTTCTGAGGACTCTGTTCTGGCAAATCAAAACCACAATGAGATACCATCTCACACCAGTTAGAATGGCAATCATTAAGAAGTCAGGAAACAACAGGTGTTGGAGAGGATGTGGAGAAATAGGAACACTTTTACACTGTTGGTGGGATTGTAAACTAGTTCAACCATTATGGAAAACAGTATGGCAATTCCTCAAGGATCTAGAACTAGATGTACCATATGACCCAGCCATCCCACTACTGGGTATATACCCAAAGGATTATAAATTATTCTACTACAAAGACACATGTACACGTATGTTTATTGCGGCACTATTCACAATAGCAAAGACTTGGAATCAACCCAAATGTCCATCTGTGACAGACTGGATTAAGAAAATGTGGCACATATACACCATGGAATACTATGCAGCCATAAAAAAGGATGAGTTTGCGTCCTTTGTAGGGACATGGATGCAGCTGGAAACCATCATTCTTAGCAAACTATCACAAGAAGAGAAAACCAAACACCGCATGTTCTCACTCATAGGTGGGAACTGAACAATGAGATCACTTGGACTCGGGAAGGGGAACATCACGCACTGGGGCCTATCATGGGGAGGGGGGAGGGGGGAGGAGGGAGGGATTTCATTGGGGAGTTATACGTGATATAAATGATGAATTGATGGGTGCTGACGAGTTGATGGGTGCAGCACACCAACATGGCATAAGTATACATATGTAACCTGCACGTTATGCACATGTACCCTAGAACTTAAAGTATAATAAAAAAAATAAAAAAAGAATAAGAAACTAGTAAGTAAAAAGGAGGCAAAAGGTTGGAAAAATCTTCTCAGGAATAAGGGAGATACTTTATTGAATTGAACAAAGAATGCATTTAAACTAGGAGTCACATAACTAAATTGTTTTCAGTGGCTGGGCAGGTAAGCACATTGGAGCCAGTCTGTTCTAGCTGGCAATTGCTCTGTTTCCCAGTATTGTGCTCTGATTGCCAGCCCCTCAGCTGTTTTAAAAAGAAGCTGGAGCCGGGGCACGGTGGCTCACACCTGTAATCCTAGCACTTTGGGAGGCCGAGGTGGGCGGATCACAAGGTCAGAAGATGGAGACCATGGTGAAACTACATTTTGTAATTTTTTCCAAAAATACAAAACATTAGCTGGGCGCGGTGGCGGGCACCTGTAGTTTCAGCTACTCGGGAGGCTGAGGCAGGAGAATGGCGTGAACCCGGGAGGCGGAGCTTGCAGTGAGCCAAGATCGCACCACTGCACTCCAGCCAGGGGGACAGAGCGAGACTCTGTCTCAAAAAAAAAAAAAAAAAAAAAAAAAAAAAAAAAAAAAAAGGCTGGAAATCTGAGTTTTTATATGGATAACTCATTCACATACACATGTGTGCATGTGTATGTGTGTGTGTGTGTGTGTGTGTGTGTGTGTGTAAACTTAGGGCCAAACCATAACTTCAGGGCTAAATTTGGCTCTCAGGGGGCCAAGTTACCACCTCTGTTTTAAACAAAGTACATTATTTTGGCAAGAGAAAGTAGTTTACAAAGAAAACATGTTGAAATAGGACCCTGGATTTATCTCAGTTGTAATCTTTCCTAATCTGATCTCAGATTTTACACAGGAAATGAGAGTTAAAGAATTGACTAGAAAAGTGATCATTCTACTAAGGTAATTGAAGTTTCATGTTGCATACAGATGCATACTAAGCCTTCTTTGGAGTGTGGGGAGTCAGGATCATGAGGTAGTGCAACTGTATTAAACAGTGAAGTAGAATGTTTCTGTTGGAAGAAGCTACAGTAAAGTTCAGAGACAGCAGACAGACTTGATAAGCAGTCCCTCTAACAATTGTGACAGAGGACTACTTTGGCATAGTGTTACTGTACAATACTAATCACCAAAAACATCAGGAAATGTTATCCTAACCCTGAAAATATTCACTAAAACTACAACATGAAAACATATCTGGCCACAGCAAGCTGCATTCTCAAATAGTTCCACTTGCTTCTATTTTCATCTGGTATGTATACTATGTTTATTATAATAGATGAAATGTCTTAAGTAGCAGTGGGCTAGAGAACAGTATCTAACTCCAAGGAATGTGTAAGTGACAATAAGACACTTTTGATTTTTACTTAAGAAAGATCTTATCTGGTTCAGTGGTAAAAATCTATCCCATCCTGGCTAACATGGTGAAACCCTGTCTCTAGTAAAAATACAAAAAAATTAGCCTGGCATGGTGGAGGGCACCTGTAGTCCCAGCTACTTGGGAGGCTGAGGCAGAAGAATGGCATGAACCTGAGAGGTGGAGCTTGCAGTGAGCCAAGATCGCGCCACTGCACTCCAGCCTGGGTGACAGAGCACAACTCCGTCTGAAAAAAAAAAAAAAAAAAAAAAATCTGTCCCAAGGTGAACACCTTTTCACCTTTTTAATATTCTAGAAAATCTTTTGAGTTTTAGAAGCAGTCTGTCCAAGTAATTTGTTCAGAACCTGTCAAAATAGTAGTACACTACTTTTAAAGTTTTTACAGAATTTTCCCTGTGGACACAAAGGTTATTATAGCAGAAAAGTTTTCTGTTGTATTGTTTTTAGCCTATAATTACTTAAAAATCATTAAAACTATGTGCATATGAACATTTGATTTTATATTTATAGGTAACATGTTACAACTTGCCATCAGATTTATATTGACTTCTTAATTATTACAATTATTTAATTTACTGCATATAGCAATTAATTAGAAAATTAATATAAAAGTTTAAACCAATTGGAGAAAACTTTAAGCAAAAGATAGATGTATAAGTTGTTTTTCTCAGTAATTACTAGATAATATAAGACTTTAGAAATTAAAGCTGGAAAATTTACTGTAAATATTAAACTTGTTTGTTTAAAATTAGTCTGTTGTGGTTTTTAAAAACTTTTTTATTTTGAAATATTTCAAATATACAAGAAAGTATAATATAATAAATACTCATGAACCCATCACACAGATCTTTCACTTATACTTTGCTATGTTTGCTTCATGTTTTAGCTAGACATCCTGACATTCCAACCCTAAATACATCAGGATGCATGTCAACAAATGACATTTTGTGCATTGTCCTGTGTAACCACAATGCTCGTATCTTGCCTAACAAATTTAGCAATAATTTTCTAATGTCAACTGCTACCCAATCTCATATTCACATTTCCGTTGCTCTTCTCAAAATGTCTTTTACAAGCTGGTTCATTTAAACTGGAAATCAGTCAAGGTCCATACCCTGCATTTGTTTGTTAATCTTTTAAGTCTCTTTCAATCTAAAAGAGTTCTCTTCCCATTTTTTTTTTTCATGACATTGACATTTTACAAATGGGGACAGTTGTCTTGTAAAATGTAATCATGAATTTAAAAGCAAGTCTCTAGATTTCTAGGTAATTCCCAGTAAGTGGCTCAGACCATTCTATCACTGGGAACAGATAGAAAAGTTGGACTACAGTGTATATATTGAAACAAATTTGAAAGTATCTGAATGCTATCAGGACAGTAAAGAAGTATGAGGTTCGGATCACCTGAGGTGAGGAGTTCAAGACCAGTCTGACCAACATGGTGAAACCCTGTCTCTACTAAAAATACAGGAGCAATCTAGGCAAAAGGAAGCAGTATGTGGGAAAACTGTTAACTGATATGAGAAAGCACAGGGAACATTTATTTAGCCATCTGTTCATCCATCCATCCACCCCTCCATTCATCCATCCATCCATCCACCCACCAACCTACCCATCCATCTATTAATTCACCCATTCATCTATCCATCCACCCATGCATCTATCCATCCATTTATCCATACATACACTCATCCATCCACCTATCTATCCATTCATGCATCCATTCATTCACACACCCATTTATCCATCTATTAGTTCATCCACTCATCCATCCACTCATCCATCCATCCATCTATTCATTTATCCATCCATTCATCTTCCTACCCATACATTAACCCAGCTGCCCATTCATTCATCCATCCATTAATCTACCCACCCAGCTATTCATCAATTCACCCATCCACCCATCTACTCACTCACTTATCTGTCCATCGATTCATCCACTCATTCATCTATCTATTCATCTACCCATACATCTGTGTATTCATCCATCCATCCATCCATCCATCCATCCACCCACCCACCTTTCTACCCATCCACTCACCCATCCATGTATCCATATATCCATTCCTACCCATCCACTAACCCATTTACCCACCCATTCATCCATCGACTCATCCACCCATCTACTTACCCACCTATTCATTCATTCACTCATTCATTCATTCATTCATCCATCCACCCACCCACCCATCCATACACCCACCCATTCACCCATCTACTCACCCATCCATCAACCTACCCGTACATCTACCCATCCACCCACATCATCCATGTATCCATCCATCTATTCACTCATCCACTCACCAATTCAACCATCTACTCATCCATCCATCCTTCCACCCACCCATCCATCCATCCATCCATCTATCCATGGGTGGATGGATGATTCCTACATTCATCCATCCACCCACCCACCTATCCATCTACCTACCCACCAATGCACCCATCTACTCATCCATCCATTCATCCATCCATCCATCCATCCATCCATGTCTACCCACCAATCCATCCACCCGTCTACTCACCCACCTATCCACCCACCCATCATCCATCCATCCACCCACCCACCCACGCATCCATCCATCCACTCACCTATAAGTAAAAAAAAGACTTATTGCACACTTAGTATGTATCAAAACAAGGATACAATCTGGGACTCCATTAGTGAACTTCCTTGGAATTTGCGGTACATCAAGAAAGGCAGACAGAACAAGAAGTGATGTGTGATGAGGGTTACTTGATGGCTGTTTGGGTTGCTGTGGGAAGTAGTAGCATGGGATTTGTTTGGAAAAATGAAAGGAGATGATGTTAGAGACATGGGAGTGGTGTGGGGGCTGGGGACAGCAGGAGATGAAGGGCCTCTGTGCTCTTCTTGCATTGTGGGATCACATAAAGCCCATGATGTCGGAGACTTTCCTATTAATAGAACCCTCATTTTCTTGGAAATGCCAGTGTGCCCAGCTGAAAAATGACTTATCTCAGACTCTCCTGTAGATAGAGGTGATCACTGCAGCTAAATTTTGTCCAGTGAGATGTAAAAGATGTGTTGAGGAGGTGGATTCTGAAAAATGTCTTTAAAAAGGGAAGCTGCTAAGTTCCTTTTTTACCTCTTGCATTTCCAGCAGCTATCTTGTAACCACAAATGACCATGAAAATGGAAGTCATGTGCTAAGGTCATAAAGCAGAAAGACAGAAGGATCCTGAAATTTGTAGATCCCTGGATGCTGATGAATTTGCTTTTGAACAGATTAAATTTAAGCCCTCTGCGGGCATTCCATGAGCTAACACAACCTCAATTGCATGGTGAGTTTAGCTGTCACAGAAAGCCCACTTTTGCTCCACACATGAAATAGCAGCTAAAATAAAAATATAAATGAAGAGCCATGTTTAAAAGAAAACTCTTCAGACACCAGAGGTGATGAGACAAGTCAGGGGTAGGAGGGAGGTGAAGGCACGTGGCATGTGGGTCTTCCTCCTTAGAAGCCAAGGAGTTAATTCCCACCTTAGGCAGGCGTTAAGCTGTAAGCACCATTATGGTGGGAGAACTGGTCCAGGGGTGCCTAAGAAAAGTCTGGACCGAGGAAGTGGCTGGCTGTTCTCTGAACTTGGATTAGAAACCTCTATCCAGCCTGAAGACATGGCCCTGTAGCTGAGTAGGGTTCTTGCTCAAGGGTGTGGTTGGAAAAGAATTGATGTGAGAAACTGGAAGCACAAGGCCACCCACCTTGGAAGGCCAGAGCCTAAGAACAGGACTGGAAAAAACCAACCCCATACACGGTAAGCAGAGACAACCACAGTTGCAGCACCAGAAGGTCTGCACAGAGGAAAGTCCCACTGGAGATGATACAGACAAAAACACAAAACCTGCGAGGAAAGCTGATGACGTGAGAATCAACAACAAAAAACACACCCAAGAAACCAGAGATAATGGTGAAGTCTGACCATGACTGTTATATGGATTCTATTCCTCCTTTTGTTTTTCTTCATACTTAAACAACATGAAGAAAAAGTAAAAGGAGGAATAGAATCCATCAGACAAGAACAGGAACACTACAGAGAGAGAGAAAAAAATTGTAGAAGTGAAAAAGTGTTAATAAAATGACAGTGTGACTGGTGGATTACAGACAGAGCCAACTGCGGAGAGTTGCTAGAAAATTATGAGGAAACAACCTGGGATGTAGCACAAAGAGGTGAATGGATGGGAGACAAAGAAACACATGGGAGGCAGCGATTTTCAGTATGGTCCAGCAGTACCCATTAACAGATGGTGCTCCTGGCACGCAAGCATCTGTTCTTCGTGTAGAGTTTCCCTGTCCTCACCCTGGGATGCGCAAGGGAGGAATACTAGGGAAATGCATCAGATTACTACACGCTTAGGAGTGGAGTTGCTTGTTTTCAGTGGAAGGGCAAAAGCATGGAGTTGGGAGGCTCCCTACTGACAAAAAACAGGTTTCAAGGTTTTCTTCCCTTTTCTTTTTTCTTCTATATCAGACCTGCCCTACTATTTTCTGATTAAAAAGAAATGAAAATCAAAAATATACCAGAACATAAAAACTCCCACCTTTCATTTTTTTCGAATTTTAAAAGATAACACCTACTCAGTGGAGAATACTAGTAAAGATTCAAGGTACAAACAAGTACAGTAATGTTGCCCGTAACCTGCCGAGATAGATGGCACTGATGGTCCCTCTTTGGGCATGTGTCCTCGCCCTGTAGTTTGGTGGTGCCCTCTCACAATGGCTGGTGCTTTTTTCTCACCCCTTGATCTAGGATCCACCAACTGACTTTCTTTCACTATTCGGATGAAGCTGAAGTCACAATTTGCCAGTTCTGAGCCTGGGCCTCAAAGAGCCTTTTGGAATTCATGCCATCATTATGAGAAGGACATGCCCAGCCTAGCCCGCTGCCCTGTGGGAGGAGGAGGGATCCTGGTGCCTGGTTGCCCCAGATGAACTGAGCTGGGTGGGCAAGCCCAGTCTAGAGCTGGGTTCAGGTCAGAGGCTGAACTCCCACATTGCAGGAGCAATGGACGCTTGCTTCTCTTTGCTGCTGAGGGTTTGCACTGTTTGTCCTGCAGCAAAAGTTAACTGATATCCAGTAACTGAGCTCACATTTCATGTCTTCTCCTTTCAGTTTCTCTCCCTTCCCCCAAGCTAGTCTCTCTCCTGCTTTTATGGCTCTGTCTTGCCCTGTTGCTACCTTATCTCTCTATGAGCACACATGTACTCATTTTTGAAATAATGTCATAATTGCATTCTCTTTTAATCGTTTAACCTAAAGACACTAAAAATTCTCTGTAACATTATTTTTACTAAAGACGTAACTATGTATGACGTTAGCATAATCCAGGTAACCCTTCTATTGCTGAAAGTTTAGGCCACCTCCATTCATTTTAATGTTACAAAAATTGCAGTGAGCATGTTTCTTCATGTTCACTTGTATTTTAAAATTATTTCCTTCGGAGAGATTCTTAGAATTGGAGTTAATGAGTCAAAAGGAATAAATATTTTAGAGGCTTTTGATACAAATTGCCAGGTTGCTTTTCAGAAAGATTTTAACTTTTCACTTTAAAAGAAAATCAAAGGACTTCACCCCAAAATACCCATCTTGGACATATTTTGAGAAGGCTGTTCAGGGGGCCTGCAAACAGAAGTAACCTTACACAGCTGTCTTTGCTGGGGGAGAGCATCTGCATCTGTAGAGAATCTGCTTTGGCACAGCCAGGCTTTCTCTGAGGCCCCCTACTTTCCGAATGTAGGAAAGATTAGCTGAGAGTCTGACCCTTTCTAAGGTCTGAAAGAAACATTCACCATCTGTTCTGAGAGCTGCTACCTGTGAGGTTTCATCTGCATAGCAAGGCCACCTTTGCTAGCCAGGTCTTCTCTTCTGTCCATCCTATAACCTGTCTTGCCACCCTCAAGCCCCTCTTCTTTCTGTAACTTGAAGAGGGTATAAAAACTTCAACCATCTGATCCCCCTCCCCTGCTTTGAGCCTCATACTTTGTGTATGGCTCCCAGGCTCGCATGCACATTAAAAATAATTTTGTATGCCTTTTTCTCTTTTAATCTGCATTTTGTCAGTTCACCTCCTGACAAAAGGTGAAAGGGGGAAGTTTCCCCTCTTCTCCTCTACACTATTAGGGCCATTTACATGTTTTTCTAATAGAGCAAGGGTATCTATTAATGGTAAAATTTTAATTTAGCAAATTTATTTGATATTGTTATGGGATCATATCTATTGTTGCTTTCTTTTGGGTTTTCTCTCATTATTTGAAGATTCCTTAAACCTTCACAGGCTCCCGCCTCTTGGTCTTGAGAACATTGTAGACAATCAGTTAACACTTGTTGATTGAGTGAATTCTTTCTCCTGACCAGTATTCTCCAATCTTAATTTCTTTGTCTGTAAAATATTCCTTCGAGTAGTTTGCCTCCAACCTTGTGTTTGATGTCTGTCTCCCAGAGTCGCCTGTGACATGTAGTTAAGGGATAGGGCTAGGAGGTGAAACAGCCGGAGAGCAATGAGAAACCCTGGAGGTGAAATTAAATAATTCAGACTTAAAGCCGTCAGAATTTATTCTGAGCCATGAGAGGGGTGCTGTGGCTATGCAGACTGAGTTACAACACAGGCAGCTCAAGCTCTTTTTTTTTTTTTTCTGTAAATAATTAGGAAGACCAGGCTGTGCTAGAGCTAAGACCTCCTACAGTAGTTAGTAATAAGGTAATCTTCCTTGGAACAGAGCAATCTGCAACCAATCTAATCTCTGTAAGATACACACCGGCCCTGTGTGGAAAATGTTGTCATGCTGCTAACATCTCTGTGTCTGCCTATATAAGTGAAACCTTAACTTCTCCACTTTAGAATACTACCCCATTTATTTGGAGCTTAGAAGATAGTCCTAGGTGGCTATCTTCAAGCTTTGCAATTCAATAAATTCTGCGTAATCCTATTTTCTGACTCTTATTATTTAAAATGGACATTTTGGTGCCTACCAAGGAACTAAAAGCAGACCTCCAGGGATCCACGTCACTTCTCTGACAGCTATAGCCCTGGTACCAGCATTAATGACTTTCATTCATCTGGCCTCGCCAGAGTCACAGGGGATGTGTGGTACTGCCCCTCTCAGGTTCAAGTCTCTTGGCTTGGTTGAGATTCAGACTTTATTCAGATACCACGTTTCTAACTTGATGGGTTTGAAATTAAAGCTCTACTGCAAGGCAGGAGTTTTATTTGTTAGTCTAGAGATTCTGTTTATCACAGATTTGTAATTTTCACTTTTCTCTGAAGTTAAAGGTTTTGCTTGGGATTATTCCTTAGAGTTTTTCAATCTCTTCTCTCATTTAAAATTTTGATCACGGAGAAAAAGTATCTCTTTGAAAAGAGGAAGTAAATCTTTGTGACTTAAGTGAAAAATGTGTAATTTTTAAGACTGGGGAGATTCTGAAACTTGGTTCAATTGCACTAGAGATATGGAGGGATACCCACAGGAGAGTGTATCCACACCATTACAAGTACTGGCAGACATGCCACTGAATGGGCACAGTGACTGGACCATTACTGGCTAGCTCCAATGGAATGTCTTGGTTATGCAGCACCAATTCCATGGCCAGGACTTACCCCCAGGATTGTTAGGACTGTGTTCTTTGGGTAATGGCTAGGCACCAAGTCACATAATTCATAACTTTTCAAAGGCTTCAGATCTTCCTCATTTATCATTTTATTGGATTTATTCTGTCTTCCATTGATGTGACCATTTAGCTTCCATCTTTCTGCTGCAACAGGGTATTGAGGATGCAATTTGGCATGCAGAGGCCCTAATCAATTACACAAAAAAGGTCCTTAAGGATAGCTGTGTGGGTGTCTCATTATTAAACAAGAAAGTTGTTCTTATGAGGCAGGCTGTATTAGACACACTCATGGCAGCCCATGGGGAAACTTGCACTACCCTAAAAACTGAATGCATGTCTATATTCCAAATGATCAGATAACAGCACTAAATTAATGGCTGATATGAAAACCCAAATACCTAACCTTTCGGAATCAACACCTTCTCTAAATGATTGGCTAAACAGCTGGATTGGATCTTGGCAAACTTGATGGCAGAGCTGTTATTTATTCCAAGAATTATAATCATATATTGTGTTTTGTCCTTTTTGTTTGTTTGTTTTTTCCTCATTGCTGCTGTGGCATTTGTTCACAATGGAGTTGATGCAAAAGTGTAATGACTAAAATAATGGTCACTCAGAGAATTGCGTTAATTAAAGATGCGGCTGTGTAGTTTGACTCAGGTGCAAAATCACCTGATTCATATTGCTTTAAATTCAGCCTCTACTCCATTTGCCTTATATAGCTTGATCAGTTCCCCAGCTGTGGGACATGACCCTCTAGGAATGAGCCTTCCTCACAACACAGAACTACGCTCCTGAACATAAATGGAGCCCAAACAGTTTGAGTTCATTTACAATACTTTCTTTGAAAGATCTTGATAAAAAGGGGGAAATGTGAAACTAAGTCATTCAAACTTAAAGCTGTTGGAACTTTAAATGATTCTGAGCCTTGAGGGGAGTGTGGCTATATGGCCTGAGTCACATGGTAATTGCAGCTTCTAACTTTTTTTTTTCTGTAAATAATTTGGAAGACCAAGTGGCACCAGAGATAAGATCCTCTTCAGATCATTACCCCTCCTCACAGAGTAATAAAGTAATCTTCCTCGGAATGTAGCAATCCAGAACTAAGCAAATCTCTATAATGTATGCACTGTCCCTGAATGGAAATGTAATCCTGCTAAAATCTCTCTGTCAGTGCCTATGTAAGTAAACCTTTACTTTTCCACTTTGAAATGCTGACCCCATTTGTTTGGAGGCTGTGTTTCCTGATAGGTCATCCTCAATCTTTGTACTCAAACTTTATACTTAATTATACTCATTATTAAAGTTGATGGAGGGAACAGAATGTCCAGGGAATGAGGCTGCCTCAAAAGCTCCTGAGGTGAAGAGGGCCTTGCCCCAGAGCCATGCACCTACCTGCAGCTCAGGAGTGGCTCCATGCCTGTGTCCAGCCTCAAAGATCCACTCACCAGGTCCTGGGCTCTTGGCATCTCTTCCTTTAGCATCACCCTGGGGGAGGTCTGGGGGTCCAGGGTTCTGCTGGGGTCTGAGAGTAAGAGGAAAGAAAGCTTCCCTTTCAGGCCCCTGCTGTCCAGAAGCACATCCCACCTCAGCCAGAATCCAAAAAGAACACTGGCCACTTTCAGCTCCTCCCTGAGTGTCTGACATTAGAAAAGGCTGTGATATTAACGTGATGGAGAAACTGATAAACTCTCAGAATCACTGATGTTCCCCTATAGCCTGCTCCACCTCTGTGTACAGAGCAGCCTTCTCAGTGAAGGGCAGCAGAACATACGTTATCACCCCAAAGCACGCCATGCTGGCATATATAGACTCTTCTGAGCTGAAGGCATTTGAGAAGAAGCAGATACAAGAAAAGCTCTTGGCCCTCCATTTGCCTAAAAGTAGGACATAAATTTGTAAAGGTATCCTCCCCTCCTCTCTACCTGGAACGACAGAGGCAATCAATCACTGGAGACAGGTACACACAGAGGAATCTACATAACAAACTGCTAAAACTGGTCCTTATCTGCCATCCATTTCCTCACATATTTACCTTCCCTCAGCTTACCACCCTAGAAACTCAATGCCATTTTCCTTTGTTTTGTGCTTCTCTGAAAATGTATTATTCTCTTTTAAAGATGCTAAATAAGCCCAAGTTCTAACCACCCCCTTGAGTTACTCATCCTCGGGTGTCCCTATGGGTATGCCAGATGCACGTGTTAGGAACTTCTGTTTGTTTTTCTTTTGTTGGCCTATCTTTTGTTAGTCTCATTTACAGGCTCTCAGATGGAAAGCCTAAAATGGGTTGAAGAGAAGGGTCAATTTTCTTTCCCCACCTCAGGCTAGCTGTGTCCTTGATAGGGCCAAAGACCATGGTGTCAGGGCCTCCCCACACTGCACTGCTTTCAGGTCTGGGAGGGGAGACACTGCCCAGTGTGGTCACACAAACCTGCCATACTTTTGTACACAGTCCCTTTTTACGCTCCCAAGTTTTCAGTCTAGAATGTGCCAGCTGTTTCATGCTGGAACCCTGTTCCGTGCATGGCTATACTCTTCAGAGTCCCCTTAGGCAACTCAATTCTGATCTGTTTCCATGCCTTGAATTGAGAGGGCTGGGCTATCCCAGGGAGCCTTAGAGCCTCTGGAACTGCTTAGTCCATGAGCCACACCTGGGCTTTCTCTCCTAGTGCCTTTGTCAAGAAACATCCTTCCCTGTACCTCTCCACTTAGGAACCCACCCTTACTGTAAAGCCCATCTCAAATGATCCCCGCTTCACAAACCCTTTGCCGATCCTTACGAACTTTAAATCTCTGGAACCTGGTCACTTGGATTCAGCATTTCTCGCCTTTTCTTATCATTGTTGGCACCCTCAGGCCTATTCCACCCGACTCACTCATCTTCAAACCCTGCACAATGCCCCACATCGGATGGCCATTACTGTTTGTTGAATGAAATTATCCTCAGATGGTAGCTCATGGAATTGGCTGGAGAAAGTATTTGCTCAGGATCCACAACATTCAGGGCAGAGTGCATTCTAGAATCTGGAGACCCAGATTCTTAACTCTCCTTACCTCCAGGGTCCCCAGGCCCGAGGCTCTAGGAGAATCCAGACTCCTCTCTCCCTACCTATGGGACACTTTAGTTACTTGTGTACACTTTCTGAGCCTCTTAAACAAAACAAAACAAAACAAACAAAAAACTAATAGCAGGGGTGTTTCTGGGAGGGAGGACTGACCATGGCTTTAGTGGAGGGTTGGAGGGGAGGCCTGAGCAGGTGAGCAGTACGGGCTGGGCTGTGAGAGTCTGATCCTCTAAGCTGAAATCTCAGCAACTTCACCCTCAGTTTCTTCATCTTTAAATGAAGCTAGTGATAGTACTTACTTGACAGAGTTGTTGTGAGGACTGAATTAGATAGTAGATAAAGTGCTTATCTTAATACCTTGTATTTAATAAATGCAAGCAGTCAATGATTGTTACCACTTACTGTCATTAAAAGGGGATGAAGGAAAAAGAGACCATGCCTCTAAACATTCATAGAACTCATCAACATAAGCAAACAAATCCACTTAGCCTCTGGTAAACTTAGAGGAAGAACAAAGAGATCCCTTGGTTACACCCCAGAAGAGATGGCATATAGATGAAGAAAATGAGAAGGAGGTGGGGGATGGGGTGTGAAGTCTGGGGTCCACCAGCCTGAATGTGGCCTTGTTCCCATGGGTGGGAATAATTTCTCTGAATGACATGTGTTCTGAAGAGTTACTCAAGTCACTGGACCCTGTGGCTAACCAGGTGGGCATGACAACAGGGGACTATGGAAGCAGGGACCCCTGGAATCTTGTGGCTGGATTTGAATGGATTAAGGTGTTAAATCAGGTTTTGGGTATAAGATTGTCACTGCCTGGGAGCTAAGGTCGCCCCTAGGGACACATCTGCTGCTGCAGCAGCTTGTCTGGTTCCTGCCCCCACCTTGTGCTTTGGTGCTCCTCATCCGAGGGTGCAGGCTGGGCCGTCAGGAGCATATCCCGCTGGCAGCTGGAGAGAGGCTGTTCACCAAGCTGACCGGAGGCCTTGGAAGAACAGACAGCCAGTCCTGTAATTTCCCCTCTAGGTTTTGGGCCCCGAGAAGAACAGCGATAGACAGATGAGGGCAGCATTGCTAAAGCAATGAAGGCACAAGCCCTGAACTGAGCTTGGGATTCCTGTGACCTAGTTCCTGACCACCGGCTGCTCCCGGGGCCACAGGCAACTGCCTGGCGGGAGTTAAGAACTGCTGTGGGCTGTGGTCTTGGCCCCTTGGAAACACATGCCACCTTGGTGTTATTCTGCTTTGTTCACTGTAGGGCACTAGGACATGGCCTGCATGTGGCCCTCTCAGGCAGGGGTTCCTGAAAGAGGCCCGCCGTGCCTGCCTTCCCTTCCAAATGCTGCTCTGAGGGCAAGATCCCTCTGCCGCCTGAGCTCTGTATGGTGGGTTAGAAGACCAAGCAGTAGACTGGGGAGATAATCTCGGACACACATCTTGGAGGAGATGAATAGCAGAAACTGGGGTTGATCTTCCAGTACAGGCAAAGTGCCCTGGGTTTCTGATCAGAGTGCAGAGCCCCAGCCCCGCAGGGGTATGAGGCCCCAGTGCATGAGTGAGGGGTGTGTGGTGTGTGCATATGTGTGCATGCATGTGCGTGTCAGTGTGGATGTGCACACCTGAATGTGCCTGTATGTGTGTGATTTGTACACATGTGTGTGTCTGCATGCATGTGTGGTTGCAGATGTGCATGTGTGTGTGCCAATGAGTCTCCACGGGGTCAGGGGACTGGGCAGTGGTTCTGCACACACAAGTGTGCTCAGGTGCCCCCTGGCAGCCTTTCACCTTTCTGCTGGCTCTGGCTGACCATCCCTGTGCCTGAGAAAGTGCCGATGCCAGGGCTGCGATGGCTTGGTCAAGCTCCAGCTGAAAGCCCAGGGCAGTGGCGCTGGGACTGCGGCCTGGGGAAGGAGGACACAGGAGAACAGAACGACCTCAATATGTTCATCTCACCCAGCCACAGACCTCCCCAACCCGACATTCACGTCACTCCCCTGCTTTCGAAGCCTTGTGTGGGATTGTGTGTGTGCCTGTCACCTTCTATTTTTCCCTCTATTTCCAGAGCCCATATCCATCTCCCTCTGGCACTGGGACACTCAGCATCCTGTGCTAAACACATGTGGATAGAACCCTGCGGGACACATGGTGATGCTTTGCATATGAATGCTTTGGTTTTCATATACCTTTCTTCCCTTCCTACGTCTTATCCTGTTTCTCATTTTTCTTTTTTTAACTCTAAAATATTTACAGACCCATCCATCTTTCATTTACACATCTCCTCTGTCCCTTCCACCTATTCTGACCCTTCCTCCTGTTGACCACACTTTCTTGCACCCCAGGCACCCGCAGCCACCCACACCTGATGGCAGCCACGCCAGGCACAGTCTTCTGGGGCCCCACAGTGAGATTTTTCAAATAGCCACTTAGAGTAGTTTTTCTGAGTTATAGGATAATTTCACCAAAGTGTTGATTAATTGCTTTATTCTTATTAATTTGATAAGAGTTTCATCCCATCCTTTTTTTCTCTTTAAAATAAAAGTCCCTTTCCAAGAAAAAAACGTAACCTGCTTTGCAGTTACTGATAGCTTGGGAGGAATGCAAAGCTTCATGCAGCCTTGTAACCAGGTTCCACTCAGCAAGCAAAGGGGAATCTTTGGGACATAGAGGTTTGTTTGTTTGTTTGTTTGTTTTTTCTTTTTTCTTTGTTTTTGAGACAGGGTCTTGCTCTGTCACCCAGGCTGGTGTGCAGTGGCATGATCTTGGCTCACTGCAACCTCTGCCTCCACCTCCTGGGTTCAAGCAATCCTCCTACCTCAGCCTCTCGAGTAGCTGGGATTACAGGCATGCATTATCACACCTGGCTAATTTTTGTATTTTTAGTAGAGATGGGGTTTCACCATGTTGGCCGGGCTGATCTCTAACTCCTGACCTCAGCTGATCCGCCAGCCTTGGCCTCCCAAAGTGTTGGGATTACAGGTATGAGCCACCGTGACCAGCCTGGGACACAGTTTTTAGCTTAGTCTCAGATAGGGTTCAGAAGAAGGTGGTTTTCTTGGTCCCTTTCTTCTCATAGTCACTAGGTGTCCTAGCTCACCAGTGTACTAACAAGAAGTTTGAGAAGGGAACTTGCCTGGAGCAAAGATCAAGGAAGGCTCAACCCATGCTCTGCCGCGTGGGGTGAGGGTAGCAGGGTTTCTGGCATCTGTCTGCCCTGCTCCTCGACTCCTCACCAACTGGGCCCACAGGGCCTTGGAGGGCCCCTTATCTAAGGATATGGTCACAAAAAAGTGACACATTTTCAAGGGACCCACCCCTTTCTGGAGCACGACCTTCAAGAAGGACAAGTGGGGTGGGACCCTGGCCTGGCCTACCCAGTCTGTCTCCCCAAAAGGGCCAGGAGCTCCGTGGCAGGCCTGCAGCTCTTGGAACCAGGAGCCTCAGTGACTGGGCAGAGCAGCCGCAGACCTTGGTCTGTAAGCCCCTTTATTCCCTTCTGGCTGGAGAGGAGGGGGTGTAGCTGAGACTGGGCTTCTGGCAGGATTGTGGTTGGTTCTGTCAGCTTCTATAAGTTTCAGTTTCTCAACTATGAAATGGAGATGGTGATAATTTCATTCACAGGTTTCCTGTGACAACTGAATGGGTTCAATGAGGCAATACCTGTCCTGTGTATATAAATCAGCTCCTCAGGGGCTGTGGAGGGACACGGTAGGGAGTCCCAGAATCCCCTATTCCCTGCAGGAGGGTGAGGCCAGCTCCCTTTCAACCTCCTCCAGACAGCCATATGTGCTCTTCTCCCAGCGGGAGCGTCTCCACCCACTCTCAATGCTGGCAATACAACGTTGCTGTGCCCCCTATTATCTTGATCACTGGGCAAGTCACTCCCCAGGTGTGCAAATCACTTCCTAGTTCATGCTAGGAGTTTTCACCTGCCGTCCTGCCCACCCAGGCCCCTGCCCTCACCTGGAGGAGGCTGCTGGCACTGCCTTTGAGAAGCTGCAGTGTGGCTGTCCCACTGGTTCCTGGCTCTGCCCAGTGTCTGCCCTGGCAGTGGCTTTGGGATCTGTCTCAGGGTCTCCACCCTTGCCCAGAGCTTGCAGCTCAGTCCTGCTGAGGCCCTGCAGAAAGTCCTGGAAAAACCAGGGCTGGGTCACCCTCTTAGCTGAGGGCATCCTTCTTGGCTCAGCAGTATCCAGAAGGGGTGGGTGGCTGCTCCCTGGGTGGCAGTCTGGGGATGGGGGCTGACCTGGAGTCACTGGAGCTGCTGGGCAGTGGCCCTGTAGAAGGCCAGGGCATCACTCCTGTGCTTGCTCAGCTGAGACGCAACATGAAGGTTCTGGTCCTCGAGGGTCTGGGACAGGAGTGGCTTTCCTGCAGGAAGAGGCCTTGGAGTGAGACTTCAGGATGAGGAGACCTTGGGCCAAGTGGTGGGCTCAGCAGCTTTCCTCTTTCCTTCAGGGCTTTGAAGTCAGAATGGGCAGGTGGAGGAGAGGGGAGGCCAACCTGCAGGAGGGGCCAGCTCTGGGGAGGGAGTCAGCACTGCAGGGTGAAGGTGGGAGGAGCCTTGATGGAGGCAGAGGAGGAAGGAGGTCTCCAGGTGTAGGAGGTGGCAGGACGGGTGTGACACCAGAACTGGGTGGCAGCACTGCCTCACACTTTGCTGAGAGTGAGTCTCTCTATCTTCAACCTTGCTGGGGAGGCTGTTTGCTGGGTTCTCCTAGGCTTTGTTTGACTGCCTTCCCCTGCTTTCTCCTCCACCTGAGTTCACCTCACTGTCCACCCGTTCTCACACACAGCAAAATGACAAAAGTATGTCCCTCCTCATCATAACTACCTTAAATGTAAATAGACTGAAGTCTCCAATAAAAAAACAGAGATTGGCAGAATAGATAACAACACATGATCCAACACATGATCATAAAAACACACGATCAACTTTGTAGATTTGCTATCTACAAAGTCTCATTTCACATTCAGAGACACAACTAGACTGAAAGTGAACAGACAAAGATATTCCATGAACAAAGTAACCAAAAGAGAGCAGAGATAGTTATATTAGTATCACACAAAATACACTTTACATAAAAAAAGTTTACAAGAGACAAAGAAGTACACTATGTATTAATACTAATGAAAGGTTCAATGCAGCAAGAAGATATAGCAATGATATGCATGACACACTGAATGACAGACTACGAAAATATGCAAAGTAAAAACTGTCAGAATTGAAGGGAGAAATAGTTCCACAATAATGGTTGGAGACTGCAATATCTATCTATCTATTTATTTATTTATTTTTACTTTAATTTCTGGGATACATGTCCAGAATGTGCAGGCTTGCTACATAGGTATGCATGTGCTATGGTGGTTTGCTTCACCTATCAACTCATCATCTAGGTTTTACGCCTCACAGGCATTAGGTATTTGTCCTAATGCTCTTCCTCTCCTTGGTCCCCACCCCTTAACAGGCCCTGGTGTGTGATGTTCCCCTCCCTGTGTCCATGTGTTCTCATTGTTCAACTCCCACTTTTGAGTGAAAACATGCGGTGTTTGGTTTTCTGTTCTTGTGTTAGTTTGCTGAGAATGGTGGCTTCCAGCTTCATCCATGTCCCTGCAAAGGACATTAACTCATTATTTTTAAGGCTGCATGGTATTCCATGGTGTATATATACCCACTTCTTAATGACAGAACAACCAGACAGAATATAAATAAGGAAATAGGGGACTTAAACACACAATAAACCAACTAGACCTAACAGACATATAGAAAACATTACCCAACAAAAACAGCATGCATATTTTTCTAAAGTCTTTATGGGATGTTTTCCAGGATAGAGTATCTGTTAGGCCACAAAATTAAGTCTCAATAGATTTAAAAGGATGGGTATCATAAAAAAGTATCTTCTTTAATGACAGTGGGATGAAGCTAGAAATTAGTAATTGAAGCAAAACTAAAAAATCCAAAAACTTCTGGAAATTAAACAGCACATTTTAAAACAACCAGTGGATCAAAGAAGCAATCATAGGGGACATTAGAAAATAATTAGAGATGAATGAACATAAAAAAGCACCACCTACCAAAACCCAAGCAGCACCAAGGGGTATAATGTGTACCTATAAATATTTGTATCATAAAACAAAAAATATCTCTATGAACAACCGAAGTTTACAACTTAAGCAACTAGAAAAAGAGAAACAAACTTAAATCTAGCAGAAGGAAGGAAATAACAGAGAGAGCAGAGATAAACACAAAAAGAATAGAAAAAAGTAGAATCAAAAGTTGTTTCTTGGGAGAGATGAACAAAATGGACATATCTTTAGCTAGATGAACTAAGAAAAAGAGAAGGAGACAAATTACTAAAATCAGAAATGAAAATGACGACAAGTCTACAAAAATAAAAAAGGATGATAAAAGTGCTATGAACAACTGTATGCCAACAAATTAAGACAACCTAGACGAAATGGACAAGTTCCTAGAAACACAAAACCCACCATGACTAAATCATGAAGAAATAGAAAATCTGGATAGACCTGTAACTAGTAAAAGGATTGAGAGGCCAGAAATAACCCCTTCCAGATACAGTCAAATCACCTTTGACAAGGAACCCAAGACCCTTCAGGAGGGAAAAGGACAGTCTTTTCAATAAACTGTGTTGAGGGAACTAGATATCCACATGCAAAAGAATGAAGTTGGACTCCTTCTTAACACTACACACAAAAATTAGCTAAAATGGATCAAAGACCTAAATGTATGATCTAAAACAATAACATTCTTAGAAGAAAACACTGGACAAAAACATCACAATATTGAATTTGGCAATGAATTTTTGAATTCAATACCAAAGGCACAGGCAAGAAAAGAAAAAATTTGGAAACTGAATTTCATGACTTAAAAAATATGTCGTGCATCAAAAACCGCTATAAACAGAGTAAAAAGGCAACCCACAGAATCACAGAAAATATTGTCAAATCACGTATGTGATACAGTAGAGAACTCTTAAAACTCAACAACAACAACCACAAAAACCAAACAACTTAATTCAAAACTGGACAAAGAACTCCAATAGACATTTCTCAAAAGAAGATATACAAAGGGCCAATAAACACATAAAAAGATGCTCAATATGACTAATCATTAGGGAAGAATGCAAATCAAAACTACAGAAAGATATCATTGTATATATACGCCCCTAGTAGGATACCTACTATCTAGTAAAAGGAAAATAACAAGTATTACTGAGGAGGAGTTAACTGCACACCAGCATGGTACCTGTACCCCAGCTCATGGCCTTCTCAGAGTCAGCTCCTTCCCCAGATCCTCGAGGGCCAAGGTCTTCATAGAACGGGAGGCTAAAAGGAAGAGCCGGCCTCAGTACCCAGACACAAGCGGCAGTGCTGAACCCCACGTGGAGCCCACATCACAGGTTAGCTCTAAAGAGCATCTGTCCCAAGTCCACAGGGTCAGGGGGAGCTTGGCCAGTGCCCAGGCTCCTGGAGAGTGACCAGACCCACCACAGCAGTCCCCGGGCTGGGCCAGGGCTGGGCCTGGTATGTGGGGGGCAGGGGAGACTCACCTGTCCCTGAGGATCACATACTCAGCAGGCACCTGAGGCTGTCCCAGGCTTCTCCACCGAGGCTTCCAAGCCTGCATGGGGCAGGCATGGGGCAGGGAAGGACTCAGCAGGAGGCCCAGGCCCATCAACAGCACAGTCACCAAGCCAACAGCCAGCAGCACCCCTGGGAGGTGGGTGGGAGAGGGGAATGGGGCTACATGGTGGCCACTCAGAGCCCCTCCAGGCTGCCTGGGATCGTGAGAACTGCTGCTTTGCATTTGCCTCAGTGGCCCTGGCCTCTGCCCTGCTGCCCTGTTGAACTCATCACAGCTCCCTTCCTGCCTCTGGGCTTTATGCCATTAGTCTCCCAGCTGGGAGGCCCTCCCCACTACCCTGTGCCCTTCCCTGTGAGGACCCTCCTGGGACAGCCCCGCATGAGGCCTGTGCTCTGAGTATATGTGTGCGTGCATGCATGTATATGTGTGTGCATGTGTGTGAGAAAGAGCTGCTGCGCTGTGCCCAGGGCTCTGAGTCTTAGCCGTCAGAGGGCTGTGTCCTCTCGCCCATTGGGCAGGCCCCAGCTTAAAGAGCTCAGTGCAGATTGCTGACCTCTGGAGA
Organism: Rhinopithecus roxellana; assembly: GCF_007565055.1. NCBI lineage: Eukaryota > Metazoa > Chordata > Mammalia > Primates > Cercopithecidae > Rhinopithecus > Rhinopithecus roxellana. Next base: position 31,227,175 of record NC_044565.1, read on the forward strand.
AAAGAAGGAAGGAAGATGGGAAACCCACACTGGGGGCTCGTCTAGGGTGTCTGTGTGATCCTGTGACTCCACTCAAGGACGCTGTCCACTGGGGCAGCTTTCAGGACCAACGGAGTATGAGAAGCTGGGGAAGAGGAGGCAAGAAAGGGGGCCCCAAATGGAGAAAAATTTTGCTTGCAAATGAAGTCCTAGGTCAAGGACAAGCTGCACCATGCCACTGTCACTGTGGACATATCTGGAGTTTGGAGGCTACACCCAGAGCCTCAGAGAGGGCTGACACATACTAGGCACCCAGGGCCTCAGACAAGGCTGACACACACTCAGGGCTCTGTGGCACGGCACTCCTCCCTGTATGCTCCAGTCCTGGCTGTTATGTCCTGTCAATCAGTACCTGTGATCACTGCCCAGTCCGGCCCCAGGTGTGGCAGCCTGTGCCTGAGGACGCCTTGCCTGCCCAGCTGATATGGGGACGAGGGCTGCACAGGGGACAGGCCAGGGCCACAGGCCACCCCCTCCTCCTTCACCAGCACCACGGCCAGACTCTCTGGCTGCCTGTTGTCTTGAAACGTGTATGTGCCTGGGATCTAGGAACTGGTGGGCAAACCTGAGGAGCAGAGATCAGGAGTCAGAATAGTGAAGGTTCACCTGGAACGGGCTGCTCACAGCAAGCCAGGTCTAAATGTCTCCTTGCATATGGAACAATGTGGTCCAGGGAAGCTGCCATAACCCCCGCTGGACACCAGGAGGTCCCACCTGCCAAGCTCCCCTCTGCCCCGTGAACAGGAGGCCTCTCCTGCCCCTGGGCTCTGACCTGGCCACCTGCATGGTCTGCAGTCTCCTGTGTTCTCCCACTGGTCTGTCCAGGGAGAGGCTGTGAGCCACATAGAGGAACCTCACCCCTTCCCCTCCCATCTTCCAAACTCCAGGGAGCTCAGCTGTGTTACCTTGAGAAGTTGAGGTGCGTCTCTCGCACCAGGTGGCTGAGTCTGCGGAAGGCCCCGGAGTCCCAGTGGGGGTTGCTGTTGAACAGATGCTGCTTCTGGTACACAGGGTAGTGGCTGGCCGAGCGGTCTGGGGGATGAATGCAGGGCTGGGCTGGGTTCCAGAGCCCATCCCAGCCCCTCTCCTGAGCAACCCAGGTCCAGGGACAGACCCAGTATCTGTTCTCAGAAGAGTGAGGGGAACTGAGGTATGCTTCCCATGAGATGACACGATTCACCCTGTCACGCCTGTGATGGTGCATTTAATGATCTGGGTGCCAGGGCAAGCCCTCCTCCCTCTGTCTACAGAGGCCACTGGCACACAGAGAGCATGATCTCAGCAGAGCCCCCAGGCGCCACGCCATTCATGGTGAGCATGCTTGATGCCCTGGCCCTCTCCCAAGCGGGGCAGCTCCTCTCTGCACCCGCAGCAGGCAGCATGGTGCGGGCATGCAGCAGGCACTAAAATGTGTGCTGTGGAGTGGCTGTGAAGGAGGTGGCAGTGCCTCTGACAGAAACCTGGGGGGCCTGGCCTGGCAGTTCCTCCACACAAGGAGCCTTTAGCTGAGCACGGCTATCAATCCTTCTTCCTGAGCCCCCAGCTCCTGACCAACACGGGGCTGCACATGTGGAGAAAGGGGAAGTGACTGGGTTCACTTCACAGATGCCAATGCCAAAGCTTAGAGGGGTAAGAAGCTGCCCAGGTCCCAGTGGGTTACGGAGCGCACAGGCACCATGAAGAGCGCATTTCCCGGCGTTCATTTCCCTCTTTGCTGCAGGTTGCCAGTGTTGGTCGAGGAGAATGGGAGGGAGCTGGGGTTGCTGAGGGCTCCAGGACCAGCGTTCAGTGGATGGAACGAGGATGCCATGTGTGGAGAGGATGCAGTCACAGCCGGGAGAGACGTGAGTGCCCCATTCTCTCAGGGAGGAGGGAGCAAGCCTGCTCTGCAGGTTCCCAGGGGTGGGGCCACAGGGAGAACACAGGCTTCAGCTCATCATGAGGAAGACAGTTCCTTATCAACTAAGGCACCCCAAAACAGAGCCGTCTGTGGTGTTTTGGGGTCCAGCCCTGCAGGATGACTGTATGGCACAGCTGGTGCTTGCCCCTGCAAGGGTCGCCGGGCTTTGGGAAGCTCTGCGGAGGCCTGGGGCCCCAGGCAGTGGTACGCTTGGCCTGGGTGCGTCCCCACCACCCTGAATGTAAAGAGGTCCCACTGCTGCAGAATGTCGGAGCAGGAACACCTGTCCCAACTCCCTGATTCTACACATGTGAAAATGCAGCCCACGGTGAAGTGAATAACCGGGGACAGCGCAGGTCTGGGATTCCTGCACTGACAAGGCCTGTTCTTAGGCAAGGTCACCCAGAAGGCCAGGGGAGGGATCAGAGGGCCCAACTCAGAGGGAGGCTGGTTGAGCTCAGTGGGTGGCACTCACTGTGGGGAAGAATATGAAGCTGGAAGAGGATCACGTCCCCTAGCCCCAGGCAGACCACGGGGTTTGGAACACGAGGATTGATGCCAGGGACCTGGGGGCCGGGCTGCTTTGGGCCTGAGGTCCGATAATGCCTTTGCCGCTGGGGGCTGGCTTCAGGTGGTCCTGGGAGAGTTGGGGAAAGGCCTGTTGAAGACCTGGACTTGGGGGAAGGCCTGTGCTCACCCATCAGCCCCACCTGCCTCCCTTCCCTACTGGGCCCTCTCCATGCAAAGGTCTCTTCTTTGTAACCATCTGTGTCCTCTGCCAGATTCTCCCCTCCGGATCACCTGGGACACAGCTGAGAGGTTTCTGAGGGGCTGTAGGTGGGCCCTGCAGCCTCCATGCTTTGCACTTGCTGGGAGAATGCAGCCATTCCCCACATCCGCCACGCTCTCCAGAAAGGCCCGGGTTTGGTGCCCTCTCCTCCACTTACCGAGAAGAAAGGAGCTGAGCACATCTGCTCTGGAGATGATGAAGCTGAAGATGCCGTGGGGGCCAAACTGGACCAGATGGACCCTGGCGCTCCCTTGGAAGAGCTGTTCTGGGCCCAGAGTGCTTGATACTTCCTGAGAAAATGCAGCATGAGATCCCAGGCCCGGGAGGAAGGGTGGCAGAGATGGACAGACAAAGACCCAGGTTGGGCCCTGGTGTTCCTTGGGACGCAGTGACGGCCACCCTCAGCCTCTCCAGTGTGGCCTCCTGGGCCCTATTCCCCTCCTTAGCTTCAGAACGCACCCGAACTCAATCCGAACCCTCTACTGGGTCACTGCGTGCCCTTTTCCCTCTACCTACAAACATCCTACTTAGAGACCGACTTGGAGACATCTCCCTATCACCCCAATCTGCTGCCCAGTCCCAAGCCAGATGATCCTCCGTGGCCCTCCAGTGGCAGCAGACAGTGCACCACCCAGAACCTCCTGGCAGATGCAATCCATTCAGGGCCAGCCTGACCTGTCTTCTGCATGTACTGGCCTGGCCTGGCCCAGGCCCTGGCCCCCTGCACCTTCTACCCCAAGGAGGCATCAAGGCCCTGAAGATGGCTGTAGCCACCACCTTGAAGGCCAACACGTGGCCCTGCCCTGTGGTCAGAGCTCCTGTTGAGAACAAGAAACCCAGGGCTGGCTCCAGCAGAGCGCACACCATTTACTGGGCATGGCAGATGATGCCTTGTATCCAGGCCTCACGTCACACATCTGTAAAGTGAAGCTGATGCTTTCTCGGGTCTCATTTGGCATTTAAACAGAATGATTAACATTAATGTACAAAATACCACCTGCTTCCTCCTTCCTGCCCTTGCCTTCAGCTTGCAGACTGGAAAGCCATGCAGATGGCAGGGCTGGGTGGGGAAGACCAGTCACCATGTGGCCTTTTCCCTCTGCCACCTGGTTTCCTTGACATGGTGCCTGGGTGGCTCCATCTCCCGATCCCCACCCCAGAGTGGAGGGGTGGCCTCCCACCCAGCCTCCCTGAACCAGGCTCACCATCTGGACGCTGTCCCCAGCCTCACTCTTCACTCTGAGAATCAGCTCCCTGCTGGGGCCCCAGGCCAAGGAGAGCTGGGGAGCCTGGGCCAGACACTGGGTGTCACAGAGCTCGTCCGCTGAGATATACTCGCGGCACTGGCAGCTGCAGGAAAGGAGGGGCGAGGGGCTGCTCTGGTGGGTGCGGAGAGGATGCCCCGACCCCTAATCCTTGTAGCCAAGGCAGGCCCCTCAGGAGGGATGGGTGGGTTGTCAGCCTTTCCCCAAGGAAGGTGGGCTGCCTGCTTCCTCAACAGCCATTGCACTTCTAATGGAGGTCTGGGATGCACACTGCGGCTTTGGTGTCCTGCTGAGGCAGGTGTGGTGAGAAAGCTGCTCAGCCTGGAATAGTCCTGTTGATTCAGAGGCAACTGCTCCCTGCCCAGTCCACAAGTCAGCAGCAGTACTGGGGCTAAGGACAGAACTGGGGGCCCCCTCTGGGCTTAGCATGTGGTAGGACTCAGCCCCTGCACTTGGCTCAGGGGCCTAGACCCCACTGTTCCATGGGGCCAGCATCTCCTCAGCCTTGGGTGGCTCTGCCCTGGCAGGTGTTGGCGGGGTGCCCTGGGGATGCTGACCCAGGGAAGCTTCTGGAAGGAGCTTGTGCTTGGCTCAAGCTCCGGTCAGGGCTGGGTCCACTGACATCCTTCAGGTTGGGTCCTGTGGGGACAGTGAGAGCCTGCCAGGAGACGCTACATTCTCTTTCCTCACTTACATGCCCAGTTCAGCGCTGAGCTCCCCGCCCACCGGGTGGCAGAAGGAGGTGCAGTCATGCTGCTGTGGGGATACACACTCCCGGGTGGCGGCCAGGCGCACGTCTCCAGGCACGCAGCGCTCGGCGACCTGCGGAGGGGTCGCAGGACAGTGTTGGCCTGGCACCTCTGCAGGCCCAGGTGTGTGGCACTGTCAGCATTACAGAACATTCCAGAGACACAAGGCAGGGCCTCAGGGGAATGAGACTTTTCTCAGGAGGTCATTTACTCATTATACTAAGTCTAGGGTTAGGCTTGAGGGTCAAGGGAACCCACAAAAGTAACAGAGGACAATGGGCTGCCTTGGAGAGATGACTGGGGCTCTAGCTCGGGACTAGTCAGAGATGGCTTCCTGGAGGAGGTGGTGGTGAGACTGGCTGTGAAGTAGGTGCGGGGAGGACACTGCAGTTCACAGGTCAGAATGACCAGTGTTTCAGGAGAACAGGCTGCTCATCAGGGCCGGTGCAGAGGGTCTACAAGAGGACACAGCATCAAATGAGGCCATTTCTATGACTCTCTCCTGAGAGCGTGGATCCAGGATAGGGGAGGACAGGGGAACTGCAGCCTCTCCCTGGGGGTTGAGTCAGGGATGCTACACCCCCATTGAAACAGCCTGAGTACTTAGGCTAGTGGTAGCCAAACCTGATCATGCTCCATCAAGAGTAAAAAATTATTGTAAAAAGTTTATAGCATATATTTTACTACACTTAAAAGATAGGCTAAAATATAAATGAAAAATGAATGAGAAGAAAACATGAATATGGGTAGTTTGGATATTTTCTTCTGTACCCCGGGGCTGGTCACACCCACTTTGGGGTGGGCTGGGGGGCCTCAGGCCTAGGCTGCCTTCTGCCTGGGAGAAGTCCTGGCCTCTCGGGGATGAGGGAGTCTGCCTATTCCAATAAGAGATGAATTGAGATGGTTTCCATGAAGTAACCACGCCTCTGACTGAGGATCTATCTGACCTTGGCGGCTAGCCCTGCTGTGGCTCCTGCGCTCTGTCCATGATCACATTACTGGTCAGCATCTCAACCTCTTCAGGTGTGAAGGTGGCAGGTTTGACCTGTAGGGGTGGGGAGGTGGGCCAGCTGGCGTGTGTCAGGCTCACAGGGCTTGGAGGAGCTATGGGAGGTTTGGGGCTGGAAGCCAGGAGGAGGGGGTGCTGGTGCTGCTCCGAGGATGTACTGATCTCTGGAGGGGAAGGAGTGGTTAGGAGCTGCCCCAGCAACTCAGCCCTGAGGGAGGGAGGGGGGGAAGCTAGAGGATGAGACAGATGCCAGGGACTTGGTGTTCTTGGCTACTGGGAGGAGGGAGCTGTGTCCTAGGGCCTGTCGGGGGCCCTGGCTTTGGCCTCAGGCAGGGATGTCGGCATGAGGGACAGGCTCCCAGGCTGACCCATGGGGCTGGCCCTTCACCCAAGCTGAGGGGCTCTCAGCTGAGGTTGCCTTGGTAGGGGGCTAGGTTGAGCGGGTTTCAAAGGCGCCTGAAGAGCTTGCAGAAGTGCAGATGGCTGGGTCCCACCCCTGGCATTCTGACTCAGTGGGCCTGCCTGAGGGCTTGAGAATGCACATTTCCAACACATTTCCAGGCGATGCTGATGCTGCCGGTGCAAAGGCCCTGCTTTGAGAACTGCTAGGCTGGAAGGCAGCAGGATGCAGAGCCATTTGTGCATGCAGGAGCAGGGTCAGATAGGAGAGGCTGCTGGAAAGTGAGCGCCAGGTGAGTTAAGGCCCATGAGGGTGCTGGAGGCCAGCCAGGACAGGATGAAGTGGAGGGGTCAAAGTCAGAGGCTGGCGACAGCCTCTGTGTGGCAGAGATGAAGCGGCAGGACACATCCCCTTAGTTTTGTCCTTTCCCAGAGGCTGGGTCCCCAGGGTCAGGTAGAGCTGCCTAATCAGAGTGCAGATGAGAAGGGCGGGCAGAGAGTCCCTGAGGCTCCCAAGACATGACTGGGAGGGCCAGGCTGACCTTGGGGTCTTGACTCTGTGGTTGAAATGTGGGATTGGGACCGACCAGTAACTGGAGACTTGGGTTCAAAGGGGAAACCTCTGAACAGGCACGAGCTGTCTAAAGTGGGGCCTGCAGTTGGTGGGTAGGAAGGATAAGGGGGATAGGGGGCTGTGCTCCATCCAGGAGGGGCTGGCTGAGCTGTGGGGCCAGCACAGGGCTTTCCACACCAAGTGGCTGATGGGATAAAGTGACTCCCTCTAAAGAAGTCACTGCCTTTTCAAAAGTAATCCACTCCAGAGCCTCCAGACATGAAAGGAAGGGGCTCCGATGGATGCTGCTGCGGGGCTGTATGCCTGGGATTGGGGGGGCGGACTCTGTGCTCCTCTGCTGGTCTCCCAGCCACATGGAACGTGGCCCCTCCTGCCAGCTGCCCCAAGCACGGGCACAAGGCAAGGTCACCCACAACCGGGGGGACTCTGCCCACGGGGAGCAAGCCCACCTGCAGCCTCAGAGTCCCCATGGGCGGCCCCAAATGACTCCTCAGAGTCTAGCAAGCTCAGCACGTGGAGTGGTGGGAGCACATCTTAGAATCACTCTCTGAGATTCTTTGTGATGCCAGCATCGTGGTTAGATGTTAAGGAATTAACTCCTTCTCACTTGCAAAAGAGTAATGCACCTGGCTCAGAGGACCAAACAGGAAACAAATACCCAAGCCTAAGTACCTGGCCACAGCCCATCAGCACCCCCTAGACCTTCCCTTTCCTCTACCCTTGTGCCTGCTGGTCCAGGGGCTGCAGTGACTCACCTGGGGCTGGCAGTCCTCATGGCCACTGCTCTCGTCTTCACTTTCCAGGCCCTTGTTGTTGAAGGACACGTGTCCTGCTTGGCAGATGCAGGAACCATCTGACTTCTGGAAGACCCTGTTCAGGCCCTGACATGTGCAGGTGGAGGCACCTGGGAATAGAGAAGTCCCTTGGCCTCACAGGTACCCAGGAGTGAGCCTGGCTGGTGACCAGCTCTGTCCCTGTCCTCAGGGAATGTATGGTCTCAATAGGGAGATCAGACACCGACCTTTACCACAGTTCTGACCCTAGGTGCCTTTATAGGGATTGAATGAGATCTTCTCAGTCATTCTCAACCCTGACTTTTCATGAGAAGCTTTTAAGAAATACTGATGAATAGACACTTCTCAAAAGAAGACATTCATACAGCCAACAGACACATGAAAAAATGCTCATCACTGGCCATCAGAGAAATGCAAATCAAAACCACAATGAGATACCATCTCACACCAGTTAGAATGGCAATCATTAGAATATCAGGAAACAACAGGTGCTGGAGAGGATGTGGAGAAATAGAAACACTTTTACACTGTTGGTGGGACTGTAAACTAGTTCAACCATTGTGGAAAACAGTGTGTCGATTCCTCAAGGATCTACAACTAGAAATACCATTTGACCCAGCCATCCCATTACCTGGGGATATACCCAAAGGATTGTAAGTCATGCTGCTATAAAGACACATGCACACGTATGTTTATTGTGGCACTATTCACAATAGCAAAGACTTGCAATCAACCCAAATGTCCATCAGTGACAGACTGGATTAAGAAAATGTGGCACATATACACCATGGAATAATATGTAGCCATAAAAAAGGATGAGTTTGTGTCCTTTGTAGGGACATGGATGCAGCTGGAAACCATCATTCTCAGCAAACTGTTGCAAGAACAAATACAGCATGTTCTCACTCATAGGTGGGAATTGAACAATGAGATCACTTGGACACAGGAAGGGGAGCATCACACACTGGGTCCTATTGTGGGGAAGGGGGATGGGGGAGGGATGGCATTAGGAGATATATCTAATGTAAATGACAAGTTAATGGGTGCAGCACACCTACATGGCACATGTATATATATGTAACAAACCTGCACATTGTGCACATGTACCCTAGAACTTAAAGTATTAAAAAAAAAAAAAAAAGAAAAAAGAAACACTGCTGTTCAGGTCCCCTTTAGGCCAATTAAATAAAAACAGGAGATAAGGTCAGGACATCTGCCTTTTTAAAGCCCCTTAGGTGCTGGGCTGAGAACTATGGATGCGGTGGACACTGAATGTGAGGCCTCGTTTCCATCCATGACCCCACAAAGCTGTGTGGGACAGTCCTGCAGCACTGCACAGGCTGCTGCCTCCCGACGTGGGAGAAGTTAGGTCTGCAGAGACCAAGGCCTGAAGGGTGGAATGGATTTGACAGGCAAAGCTGGGAGGACAGGAAGGTGGGCAGTGGGAAATACAGGGTTTAGTTGAGAGACAAAAAGGGTCCAGGGGGATCTGTTCTTCTGGGAGAGGCATTGTGGCTGAGGTGATGATTGGGACCTGGTGGCCAACCAGGGTTCCTGCGATCCTGGCCTGTTTCCCACTGCTGGGGTTGGAATCTGCTCAGGGAGACTTGGCGACACACAATTAAAATTCAGCCCTGTCAGTGTGCTGCAGATTCCCATGCATATGCACATTCCATAGTGTACATGGCACAGTGTCCAGTGAGCCCTCAGCAGGGCTTATTAACTGAGGTGATGGAAAGCTGGCATTGTTCTGCTAACGAACAAGAGAGAGAACTATTTCCACCATACAGAAGGAAGGGAGGTAACATAATAGGGACACATGGAGTTGTCTCCCCTAGTCTGGTTCTGGATGGTCAGGCCCTGTCTTTTGCAGGCTCCCTGCAAGACCCATGCACCTCTGTGATCAGGCCATCTGCCATGTCTTCTCATTGTCCAGGACACTGGCTTCAAATCGGGTTTCTGGAGGCCTGTGGTTCTACAGAGGTGCTGCAGGGATGCGTTGGGTGAAGGAGAAACCAAACGGGAGCAGTTACAAGACCTCACCATTTGTTTAATCTGAGCCACCCTGCCTCACAGGCTTTATGTTAATTCTCAAAGGGAGAATTCTTTTGAGAAAGTGTTCTATTGTTAAAGAACACTTCAAACAAAAGTCTGAACTTGGCCTGACATTCATGGCTGTAGAATTAACCACAGATCTGTATTACAAGTATCAGTTTAAAAATATTTCCCCTCACCATCTCAACGCACCGAAGTTTTACTTATCCTCAAGATCCAGCTTGTAAAAGAAAATAAAATTTCAGGGTCCTCTAAATTTATTATGCCATAGGGGAAGTTAAGCCCCAGAGACAGAATCACATAGTGTTTGCAGTTCGGTTTCTTGTATTATAGGTGAACTCACTTCCTCATTGTTCTTGTTCTGTAAATTACTAGGAGAGACCAGAGACCAGAACTTCCCTGCTTCCAATCACTGATCTCTGTTATAGATTAACTCCTCCTTTATTGTCCCGTACCTAACTCAGACTAGACGGCACCCAAGACCCCATGACTGTTGTATCTTCAGTGCAGAACGTTAAATATACCCTTCCTGAATGAAAGACACCACCTTGACTAATTAGATCACTGTAACTACCCGTTAAGCCTTAAATAGAAAGATGTTGAAGGGAAGATGTTTAGGGAAGTTTAGCTTTCCCAAACTTTATATAAATAATTCCAAACTTCTGCACTGCAGAACTCTGACTTCCATTCTTTGGAATCTGGGCTTCCCAAGCAGCTAACCTTAAATGTTGCTCTTGAATAAACTCTCCTTAAACTAGATTCTGACCCTTTTGATTATTTTATGTTGATGAGTTTAAATATATACATCTTCCATAAGTTCTACTGATCCAGTCATGAAGAAGCAATTTCTTCCTGTTTTAAACCATTCAGACTTTTTGGGCTCCCTTCTTCCAGCACTCAACACTTCTGCCACCACGGGTGTGAATATTTTCCTTCTTCCTATTATACCTGTCTTAGTATCTTCCACAGTGCCTTTGTGGACCTGACAATAGTGGGAGGTTAGTGTCTGTGAGATAACCTTAAAAACAAGTTAAGTAGAAAGCTGTGTACCTCATTCTCAAAGAGAAAGAGGCAGTTTACAAAACTACATATGCTTACAAGATAAAAATAAATAAATTTCTACCTTTGGCAATGGCAGGACAGCTTATTTCAGACCAAACCTCCTATGATGTATAACTAGAAAGGAGGAAAAATATGTAGAGAATATCTGTTTGAAAAATGGAGAATGTAAAGACTTAAGAAAAAAAATCTGGAGAGAAGGAAAATCCAGAGGGATGTGCCCCACACTCCGATCTGGTGCCACATTTTCCCTAAAGGCATTTGCCACTTCAAAGGTGCAGTTGAGAAGCTGGTGCTATGGGCTGGATGTTTCTCTTCCCTCAAATTCTTATGTTGAAATCCTCAACCCCAAGGTGATGGTGTTAGGTGAAGCCTTTGGGAGGTGATTAGGTCATGGGGGTGGAGCCCTCAGGAGTGGGATTAGTGCTCTTATAAAAGGGGCCCAGAGAGCTGTCTTGCTCTCAGCTCTCTGGCATGTGAGGACACAGCAAGAAGTCGGTAGTCTGCAACCTAGAGGCAGGCCCTCACCAGAACCCAAGCATGCTGGCATCCTGATCTCAGACTTCCAGCCTCCAGAACCACCAAAAGTAAATTTTTGTTGTTTATAAGCCTTCCAGTTTATGGTACTTTATTATAGCTGAACTGAGTGAGACAGCTGAGAAGATGAGCATGGCTTCAGGAGGTCTCATAAGGATAAGGGAACAAACATTGAATCCACCAAGAATGAGAGTCTCTAGTTAACATCACAGGCTTTCAACTGGAACCACTGAGGGGTTACACCCTAAGACTTGACTGCAAAGAAACTGACACTCTCAAGACATGGAGCCAGAACTATATTTACTAAATCCCTGATGAATTGAAGTCATTTGTTTCTACTCTAATTGCCTCCTAGAATAAAAAAAAATTATTCCCTGGAGGAAGGTAACACCATCCAGAATTGGAAATTTTCTCTACAGTTGTCAACAGAATATCTAGCATTCAATAAAAAATAACCAGACATCGGTGAAACCCCGTCTCTACTAAAAATGCAAAAAATTAGCCAGGCAGTGGTGGCGGGTGCCTGTAGTCCCAGCTACTTGGGAGGCTGAGGCAGGAGAATGGCATGAACCCAGGAGGCGGAGCTTGCAGTGAGCTGAGGTCGCGCCACTGCACTCCAGCCTGGGCGACTGAGTGAGACTCCGTCTCAAAAAATAATAATAATAATAACCAGACACACAAGACAACAAAAATCATTAAGAAATACTAATGTGAAGAAACCCAGACAATAGTTACACACTCTCAAGGGATCCAAATATTAAAGTTGCCAAACAGGACATGTACTTTAAACTGCCATTACTGTGTTTGATAAATGACAAAGTGGAAAAGGTCAACAAGGAATAGAGAACTATAATTAAATAGAAGATTCAACAGCAAAAATTAAAATATCAGTAATGCATTTAATAGGCGATCATATGGAGCTGAAGATAAAATTAATACACTGGAATATAGGTCCAAAAAACTATCTAGATTGAAGCATAGAGAAAATTAAATATAAAAATGCAGAAAATAGTGCAAGAGACATAGTAAAAAGTGATAGCGTGAGTAATTGGATATCAAAAAGGAAAGAATAAATATTTCAAAACAGAATGGCTGAGAATTTTATAAAATTGGTAAAATCCATTAAACCAGATTTGAGAAGTGATAAAGAACTCCAAATAGGATAAATACAGGAAGAAAACTTCAGTTACAGTCCTAAAAACCAAAGACAATGAGAATCTCTTAAAAACACAAGAGCAGAAAGACGTTTAACTATGAAGAGCAAATAAGACTAATATCAGAAAAAGAAAAACCAGAGGCAATGGAAAGATATTTTTGAAATGCTGAAAGAAAAAGTTCAAGATAGAGTTCTATACCTAGCTAAAACATGCTTCAAGAATAAAGCTGAAAAAATACACCTTTCAGACAAACAAAACATTACTAAAGATTTTAAAAACCTAATAGCATTTACAGCATAAAAAGTCCAATAATAAATCTAATGAGATACACACCATCTCTACCCAAAAAACAAAATTATCCCCCACAAAAATCTGCTTAGAAAAACAAAAGAAGAGATAAATAAATGAGAGGATAAGCCATGTTCAAGGACTAGAAGACTCAAAATAGTAGTAATGTCATTTCTCTGCCAATGGATCAATTGTTTCTATGAAGTCCCAATAGAAATCCTGGCAGGTTCCCGTGTAGATATTAATAATCTGATTATATGGAAATGCAAGGACCATGAATAGCCATTGTTGTTGAAAAGAACACAGTTGGAAGACAGACTACTCGATTTAAGACATATAGAACTACAGTGATTAGGGACAGGGTGATTCCTATACAGGAATAGAATGCAATACCAGTGGAACAGACATGAGATTCTCAAACACACCTGCATGTCTGTGAAATGTTTGATCAATGATAAACCTAGGTAATATTTCATGTTAGGTTCCATGCCAATTGAATATCTATTTGGGAAAAAGATATTATGAACCTTAATTCATACCCTATACAACAAATCAACAGTTTGCAGGAAATAAAAAAGAAGAGTATATCAACTGGAGTGGGACTTACTGTAGATGTGAAGAAGCATAACTGGGACACAGCCTGAGAAGAATGTTGTTTGTTCTGGTGCTCTGCCCAGAGGTGATTAGGGTTCCCGTTATGGGCTGAATTGTGTTTCCTTGGATTCACACACAGATGCCCTATCCCCCAGTTCCTTAGAATGTGACAGTAACTGGAGGTAGGGCCTTTCAAGCGATTACTAGGTCAAAATGAAGAGGTGGAAGGGGCTCTACTCCAATGTGACTATTGCCCTTATCAGAAGAGGACATTTGGACACACAGAGACACCAGATGCAGGCACAGAGAAAAGAGCATGTGGGAACACAGGGAGAAGGTGACCAGCTGCAAGCCAAGGAGAGAGGCCTCGGGAGAAACCAACCCTGCTGACACCTCGATCTTGGACTTGCAGCCTCCAGAACTCTGAGGAGGTAAGTTTCTGTTGCTCAAGCCCCACCGTCTGTGGGATTCGGCTACAGCAGACAAACACCTAGAGAGTTCCACGTCACAGAGAACGGCTGCAATAATATTAGCCTGGAAAAGGTTTTAGTGCTATCTAAGGGTCACTACCAACACTACAATCACATATCCAACCCAGTTAAAAATATACCCCTCAATAGCTGACAAGCACACAAACAGCTGTACGTGATTTTTACGAACCCACCAGTGAAATGTAATTTAGACACAACCACCTCTGGGACCCACTTTACTCAGTCCCTGGTCTCCAGGTAGGTGGGGGGATTACACGATTCAGGAGTTGGTCACCTCAGAGATAGAATGCCTCAGCTGGAAGATAAGAAAGGACGGCAGAATCCCTGGACACCTCAAATCACAGCATCTGAAGGTGTCATGGTGTGGTGGTTGACAGCGGGAAACTGGGAATCAGCCAGACTGGGTTCAAATCCTGGTTCGGCCACCACTAACCCTCTGATGTGGGCAAGTCATTTAAACTCTCTGTGCCTCAGTTTACATACTCATAACACAGGGATCATAATGGGTACGTGATTCATAGAGTTGTCATGAGGATCATGTAAGTTGACATTATATAGCATTAGAACACACCTGGCATGTGGTAAGCAGTCCCATTGCCTTAAGAGAGGAAGCTTGCTGACACCATCAGCAGAGCTTTGAGGTCAGCCCTCAACTGGAGCCCCCATTGAGGCTAACTATGTGTGATGTGTGTAACTTTTGGATTATCCATCGTAAGATTATCTGGTTACTTCTGTTTGTACAGTGGACTGCATACATATGGGTGCCACAACAAAGACCATGAGAAGACCACACCTCAAAATGGGGAGAAGTGGAGACATCAGCAGGGCTGTAGGCTCAAAGCTGGGAGCTGCACTTGCAGCTCTGGCCTTGACCCTATGACCAGGGACTGACTTGGGTGAGCAGAACAAGGCTGTTCCCCGGAGAGCCATGCAGCATCGCAGCCTGTTGGACGGCCTCAGAGCGGTGCTGGCCCCATCCACCAAGACACCTTGAGCAAGTGGCTGAGCCTGGTCTGAGCTGGTTCCCTCACACCCACCCCTTTGCCTGCTGAAGTCCTGGCATACACACTTGCTCCATCCACACACTCAACCCAGTGTGTGGGAGTCACAGAGAGGCTCCTGCCCTTACCTGCAGCCCTCCTAGAACAGCTCCACTCAGCCATGGGTGGCTGTTTCCTAAAACCTTACATCTTGGGCCCTCAAAGCTGCAGGCCCCAGACAGGGCATTAGGAGCAGGCAGACATGACACTCACCTGGTGGAGAGAAAGCGACGCTCCCGCAGGTATGGCAGCCCACCTGTCCGGGCAGGGCACTGAAGGTGTCCACAGGGCACAGCTGGCACTCTTCAGCTGCCCTGGCCCCACTGCTGCTTCTGAAGGTCCCTGCTGGGCAGGGCCTTGGGCTGTGAGTCCCTGCAGGGCAGTAGTGGCCCACGGGGCAGGGATGGCCCTGGTAGCTCTCTGACCCTGGAGGAACACAGAGGGGAAATTCTGACCCAGCCAAGGCAGGGACTGTGAGTGGGCTGGGGCTGTCCAGGGAAGAGATGTGCCCCCTGAGGGAGAGGGGGAACCTCACAGCAAATCAGGGAAGAATCTAGATTGTGGGGACAGTGGAGGGCTCTGTACCCTGTAACCCCCTCACCTCCCACAGCCCTTGGTCTCCCTCTCAGCCAGGTGCAGGGCAGGGTGTTAGGCACAGTAGGGCACTGGACAGTGGCTGTCCTACTCTCCAGAGTGCCTGGGCCACTGGCTCCGACACATCTGTGTGCGTGCTGCTTTGCCCCGTGTCTGGAGGACTTTTAAACCTGATGCGGTGGCAGCTGACACTCACCTGGTGTGTGTTGCCATCCTCCTCATGTTCTTGGGTCTGTGTGTTGGGCTGCTCCAGGCCTCTTGGGCTGTCCCCAGGCCCTAAGGATCCCTCCCTGCCTGCGCCTCCACCCGCCTCACTGACCTCTGCTCAGGGTCACCTCTAGGCCTGGTCCCCCTTCTCCTTCCCAGGCCTCCCAAGGACTCACCCTGGGGGCAGCTGAATCCAGGCAGGGCAGGGCTGGCAGGGGAGGGCATCTAGGGTCCGACTGCGGTAGGTGCCCGCTTCACAGAGGCGGCAGCACGTCTCCTCAGAGACCCTGAGGCTGCTCCCATTCAGGGCTTCAGAGCCCCCAGGGCAGGCACAAAGTTGGGCACTGCCCGGGGGGCAGTAATGGGGAAAGACACAGCTGCAGAGAGACAGCCCAGATGGTTCGTGCTGCCGGGACCTGTGTGTGTGGTGGTTTCTCCTGTCACTAGCAGGGGCCGACTCTCCCTGGCCTGGGGCCTCAGCTGCTGGGGGAGGGAGACTCTGCTACTGTCCCAGTCAGGAGTCCTGGGGTTGCCTTGTGTCTGGTGGGGCCACGGCACCAAGCTGCCTTTCTGGTGGAGGATGAGCCATACCCAGGTAGCCAGACCGGAACTGCTCGCCTAT
Source organism: Rhinopithecus roxellana (assembly GCF_007565055.1). NCBI lineage: Eukaryota > Metazoa > Chordata > Mammalia > Primates > Cercopithecidae > Rhinopithecus > Rhinopithecus roxellana. The sequence goes on from NC_044565.1 coordinate 31,243,338, forward strand.
TCCACCCTGGGCAGTGGGGTGCTGTGGAGTGGATCTGATGTCAGGGTGTTAGTCCCAGACACGGGATGGGGCTTACCAGATGAAATACTCCATGCCCAGTCCTATTTGAATTTCAGATAAACAATGAGCATGATTTTAGTAGAAGTACACCCCCAATATTGCATGGGCCATACTTAGAGTAAAAATGTATCGTCCTTTACCTGTAAGTCAGATGTAACTAGGCGTGCTGTAGTTTTGTAGTTCCATCTGGCTGCCCCACCAGGATGAGCCTGCACTCTGACAGGGGCATCCCAGGGCAATGTGCTTCATCACCCCGCCTTCCCTGGGGCAGAGGCAGGGGCTGGCCCTAGCTGGGAAGCCCAAGCAGAGGGTCACCAGGGCTTGCTTGTGGGCCCTGCCCTTTGGCTGGATTTCTGGGCACACAGGCTTGTCATGGGGGGGCCTCACATAGGGTGCTGACAGCAGTTCCAGGGCTGGGGTTGGGGCTCAGACCCTTAGGGGGTGGGGGGAAGTTGCTCACCACTGCCCTGGGCCACTGTAGGTGGAGGAGCTGACAGGGCAGGCATAGCCCCTGGGGCAGAGGGGGGGCACCCCCGTCTGGGGCCCGCAGTAGGAGCCGCTCCTACAGGGGACCTCAGTCACAGCACCTGAGGAGACAGAGCCAGGGATGCAGGAGAGCAGGCCACAATGTGGGCAGTGGTTTGGAGGACACCCCAAGTCCCCCCTTCATCCATCAGTGGCACTTGGAAGCAGGGAGAGGTCCAGAGCTGGAGGAGAACCCAGGAGGGTCCCCAGCTCCCCAGGAGGGGCCTAGGCAGGGAGGACAGCAGTGGGGTGAGGCCTCTGAGGTGGTAGGGGAGCAGTGTGGGAACCAGGAAGGGGTGGGGAGCTTGCAGGTGAAGGGAGATCTCGCGTGGTCAGGGAGGGTGACTCGTGCAGGTGGTGGTGTCATGAACAGAGATCAATGGCAGGACGTTCCCTTGTCCTTGTGCAGCCAGCGGCCGGGGCGGGGAAAAAGGATGCATTTCATGAGGTGGTGGTAAGAGCTCTGATGAGGAGGCACAGGGCAGTGACACTGAGGCCACAGCTCATCTGAGGGCAGCCAACAGGAGGGTGCTTTTGGGTGTGCCTTGAGCTGTGGCAGGTACTGGACGCTTTGTACCGGGCATGCTATTTCTAGTTAAACCTCTGGCCTGCCTCCTCCTTGACCCAGATGAGGAGGAAGAGGTGGCTTGAAGGCACCTTGGTCTGGGGACATCCAGGTGGTGTGGATGCCACGAGAGACTGGGTGGGTCTTGTGGGGGCTGGTCAGGTGTGGCTGTGCCACATCTGTGGCCTGAGCTCAATCAGGGCTTCCTGAGGAGCCCAGGCCTGAGTCTCAGGGATGAGGGCAGGGATGGGAAGGGGCTGGGGTCATCCTGTAGCCTCACCTGCTGGGCACTCAGATCCGGCTCGGTAGGGGATGGCAAACACATTTGCACGGCCCTGAAGCTCAGGGTCTGGGCAGTGGTAGCCGGGAGGGCAGAGTTCACAGTCTTCCTGTGCTGATGCCCCCGGCTCTGACCGAAAGGTGCCAGGTGGGCAGAGAAAGGCACCCTGGTCACCTAGACACCAGTGGCCAGGACGACATGGGTGGTCTTCAAAGGAAGAGAGACCTGGGGGCAAAAGCATCAGGCTAAGAAGAGTTGCCTGAGAGGCTCCCGACAGCCTCTTCCCTCTCCATCCCAAGGCCCCCACATCCAGCCTGCAGACAGGCTCTTACCTGGCCACGGGCAGTGGTACCCGGCAGGGCAGGGGAGGCACTCCGCCTGACTCTGGCCTCCTTCAGCTGCCAGGTAGGTATGCTCAGGACAGGCCTGGGGGGCTCCCAGGTGGGTCTCACTTCCTCCAGGGCAGTAGTGGACTGAGTGGCCGGGGTGCCTGCAGAGCAAGGGCTGCCCTCACTTTTCTCCCCAGATTCGGCTTCCCCAGGCCTCCCTCAGGAAGCAGCACATTCTGGGCTGTGCCACAGGTCCCACCGTCCCCCGCCTCACCTGCTTTGCACCAGCGCCCAGGGGGGCAAGGCTCACAGTCCTCTTTCTGCTTGCCTCCAGGGTCAGCCACCAGTGTGTGAGGCGGACAACGAATGGGCTCTCCACTGCCCTCAGGGCAGTAAAATCCTACAGAACAAAGGGGTGATGCTGGCACCCGTGAAGGCAGGCAGGGGACAGTGGCAGGACTGTGGGGGACCCTGTCCAGGGCAGCCTGGGGTTGTGCTGTCCAGGAGTTGAGTGTTGGGCATTCGTCCCGGTGCACTTGCTTTTTATGTTTGTCAAATCAGCCACCATCTCAATGGCACTGGGAGCAGATTCATGTTACATGCACACACATGTTAAATGTAGGAGGACTGGGGTGACCTGTTTTTAGTCTGTCAGTGGCAATTAAAGAACTCCATGCGCAGGTGGTCCTATGCTTCTTTCACACCCACAGGCGAGATGTGAGGGCGGTTACCTGGTAGACACTGCTCCGCGCAAAGCTGTCTCTGGGGACATGGCACCTGGGGCTGCCTGGGACCTGATGTTCTCACTTCAGAGGCCCCAGGTGGGCAGAAGTAACCAGCAGGACATTTTCCCAACACCTGTCCACCTCTAATAGTCCAGGAGAGGGAGTAGAGTGAGAAGCTGGGAAGGGGGGCCCATCTGAGCCCCGGAGCCTGGGCCCTGGGCTGGGGGAAGCCCCACCCGACCCGGGTTTCAGTTTTCTCTGTGCCCACAGGGAGACATGCTTTTGCCTGTGCCCCAAGAGAACTTTGAGTGGGCCCTGAGAAAAGAAAAGAACTTTTATCTGAGGAATGTGAGTCCTTTCAAATGATCAGGCCCAGAGAGGCATTAAAATGAGACAGCAATCCCGTTGACTCCCCGTTTGAGCTGTGTATTCATCTCTTGAAACTGCCTGCAATTGCCATGAGCAGCTGTAACTTAACCTACTAAAGCCTCGCCAGACACTATAACCCATGCTCTATAGCTTAACAACGTCTAGCCAATCACTACTGCTTTTTCTGTAAACCAGTGAGAATTCCTGACAACTTTGTACCAGCCCTCTCCCAGCATACTCCTTTTTGCCTTTAAACTGCCTGCTTATTACAAAGGAATAGAACTCAGATCCAAGGCTACTTGGGTCTGAGTCTTCTGGGCAGCTGTCCTCACTTTGGCTCAAGTAAACTCTTCAAATTATATTTTGTAGCTCAGCCTCTTCCCTTAGACGCACAGCCTGGATATACAACAGAGACAAGGTGAGGTGCGCGCAGCACAGCAGGGCCGGGAGGCTGACCCCTGGCCCAGGCCCAGCACGAGGCTCATAGCCCCCACTGTGCTTCCACCAGCAAGCGGTAGCTTCCCGCACATCTTTCCATCTTCCCGCACATCTTTCCATCTTGGAGTATATGGAGCTCAATGGACCAGGAGCAGGACTCAGGGTTGCCAACAGCGGACAAACCTGTCCTCGAGAGGTCAGTGACCTTTCTAGACTTGCAGTAAAAATGGGGACAGAGGGCACCAGCAGGTGTTGCACCTGCTTCCTGCACTGTTCCTGTGATGTCTGGGGCCTGCTGGATCCCCAAGGGCTTAGTCCTAGGCTCCAAGGTAACCTGAGTCTGATCTCCAGCTCTGCAGCAGGAGAGAGCAGGCTAGACCTAGGGATGAACTTCCTGAGCCAAGGGAGACCAGCCTCCAGACAGAGCCTGAGGAATCTTCTGCTATCATCTTCTAAGCAGAAAAAAAATCTGCTTCACAGCAGGTTCACTTCTGCATGAAATATCAAGCAACTGTTGTGTGGATGAACCGGACACCATCTCTGGAGTTGCAGGTATTTGCCTTCAGCAAGTGCTGGGGACTTTCCTAGACCAGAGATCCCCATGCTGTGGCTCCCTCTGGGTGTGGGCCCAGGGTCACTTTGAGAGTCAGGGACCACCCCTACCCCTCATCCAGCCCTAGAAGCTGTCAGTCTCTGACCCAGGTCCAGAGTTCTCCAGTAACTTCTACACTCCATGAGAATGTCCCCACCATCCAGATGTGGAAGCCAGGCCACACCGAGTGGACACAAGATGTTCAGGTGGAATTTGGCGCCCTCGGGCCTAATGTTGGATCATTCTGTTCAAAGGTACCATTTATCGTTTCTCCCAGACTGACTGATTACAAGTGCTTTTCATATGGAAGATAATTGGGAAGTAGGAGAAGGAAGAACTGTCCATGTTTCTCCTGAATGTGCATGCAGCATACCAGTGTCCCCTAGAGGCAGAGAATTTTGCCTGCAAGGAGCTTTCCCTAAGTTAAGGCAAGGACTGAGCAGAAGTTTTCCACCTTATGCTGATCCTCCCTCAGTTTGAATGCATTTTGCTTTAAATTTTTTAAAAAATCCAGTCCTGTGCTAATTGTTCTATCTCTCCTTTACCTGAGAGTCAGGTTTTCTCTCCCCACTCAGGCCTGGGTGGCCAGGCAGGGCTGTGATCTCACCCCCAGGCCCCCACACCTGAATTAGGGCAGCCAGCCTGCTCTCCCACCTACAGTGCAAGGCCACGGGTCAGGACAAGCAGAGCAGGCTGGGGGCTGCGAGCCACTGCAGTCTGACCGGGTGGCAGGATGTGGATGGCTCTGGGCAGTGACTGACCTGCAGTAGTGGCCCGGGGGACAGACGGAACAGTCACTCTCTTCCCGGAGGCCTGATACATCCTGGAGAGTGAAGGTCCCTGGAGGACACCGTGGTGGAGACCATGTCCCTGGAGAAGCAGGGGACATTGAGTGAAGATGGACTCCGGGGGCTCAGGTCACATCAGTGCCTGTGGACCGACGACCTAGGCAGTCCATAGGGCATATATAAATGAATGAAAGGCAGGCAGGCAGGGATGTTGGGGAGGAGGAAGAGGGCCTGGGACATGTGTGGAGTTGAGGGCTCCTGACATACCAACCGGGCAGTAGGCATGTGCTGGGCAGAGCCTGGGCGTGCTGGTGCCTGGATGTGGGCAGTAAAAGCCTTGTGGACACGGTAGGCAGGGGTCCGAGCCCAAGGAGGGCTGGTAGTGCCCTCGGTGGCATAGGGCAGGCCAGGCAGTCCCTGGCTGGCAGAAGTGACCCTGAGCATTGGACACAAAGTGGCATCTCTGAGGCCAAGGATGGATATGGTCAGGGTGCCAGCCGCTGAGATGGTCAGTGCAGCATCCTTCCTTCCTGCTGGTTCAGGTCTCAGGGAATGGAGGGGCAGGTGGCCTGGAGGTCGGGTGGGGCAGTGGGGAAAGGATGGGGAATGGGAGACGGGGGCATTGGAGTCCCTCCCTCAAGGCACTGAGGGCTGGTCTGATGCCCACAGTTGGGAAGCTGAGCTCCAGCCTCAAGTCCGTGGCTGGACTCCCAGCCTCTCAGGGCCCTGGGGACTGAGCTCCCTCCTGAAGCTCTCGGGAGGTACCTGAGGGCAGGGGAGAGCCTTCGGGCTGTAGGCCCCGGGGTCCGAGGGGCAGTCAGAGTCAGTCTCACAGGGCCTAGTGGACAAGCTGAGGCCCAGCCTTGGGCAGAAGGAGCCAGCGGGGCAGGGCTCACAGTTGCCCTGGGAGGTGGCGCCTGGATGGGGGTGGTGGCAGTTCATGGGCTCTGTGTCTCTCTGGAATTGCAACCCCAGAGGGACACGCCCTTCTTCCCTGCGGGCTCACTGCTGTGTCCTGGAGCTAGAACAGAGGGCACTGCGGGTCCAGGATACAGGCTGTGGGCGGAGCAGTGGCCCTGTCCTGGGGGAGAGGTCTCCTGTCCACAGCTCAGCCTGAGTGTCCCCTGGGGAACACAGCCACAGGGGCTCCCGGTTGCACCGTTTGTGTCTATGGGTCCAGTCAGGGACAAAGCTCTGAACACCACACTGGGGACACGTGGCTGGGAAGGGAGTTTGGGCCCAGGACAGACACTCACTTGGGCTGCTCCTTGTCCCCACGGGGCATGGAACCGGGAACAGCGTCCCCTGTGGGCAGTAGTGGCCTCCGGGACAAGGTCCGTTGAGGGAAAAGGCAGTTTCTCTGGGGCGTGGGGCTGGCAGAGCCCCCCTGGCAGTAGTAAACAGCTGAGCAGGGCCCTTGGATACAGAGGGGTGTGGGATTTCAGGGCAGAAGTCTCCCCAGCATGTATTTGAACTTGCCTGACCGTGGGAGGCCCAGGTCTTGTCCCTGCAGTGAGTCCCTGCCTCTGGTTGCTGGCCCTAAACCTGGAGAGTCACGGAAATTAAGGAAGAAAGCAAAGGCGAAGCAAGGAGCTGCAGAGCAGCCTTGGTGTCTGGGCCCGGTGCCCACAGCCTGCAGCTGGCGGTGTCCACACAGCTCTGGCGTCAGTGTTGGCAAGGATGCCAGCAGTGACAACTGGGGGTGACAGTGGTGGGCACTGTCCAAGCCAGTCCGAGCTCCTGACGGCAGTGAGCCCACTCTACACAGTGCCAGTCTGAGCTCCTGACCACAATGATCTCACTCTACACAGTAGCTGCAGGAGGTGAGTGCTACTGTCAGCTCAGTTCATAGGCAGGAGACCAAGACCCAAGAGGGCAAGGGCCTCATCTAGCATCACACCAACACTAAGCTCCGAGTGAGGCTGGCGTGGCTCAGTGGCCCCGCTCTTGGCCGTGAGGCTGAGACCTCTTAGGGGAGGAGCAGGAAGTGGCATAAGGAGGTGGTTGGGCCAGCCACAGGCCTGTGCTGCAGCCCTGTGGAGGAGCTGGCCATTCTGGACCCCTGAGACCCTGAAGTAGGGATTCAGGGCATTGGTCTTGAGTTCTGTGTGATGCTGCAAGCCTGCTCTGTGTCCCTGACCCCTCTCTCAGTCTTTGCAGCACCTAACTGCCTCCCGCAGGAGTCCCGATGGTCCTGTTCTCGCCTCAGCCAGCAGGCTATGCCATGGGGCCAGTCCCCTGGCTACCCGGTCAGTTCCCAGGACACACTCTGTGTGGGCATGGGTACCTACCCTCAGGCTGCCCATTGCCCTCTCCCGGGCAGTACGTCCCTGCAGGGCAGGGCTGGCAGGCCCCAGGGGATACAGCACCCTCCCGCCCGCTCAGGGTTCCCTCCGGAAAGGGGCCGGCAGAGGATGTCCTGGCTGGGCAATAGTGACCTGCAGAAAAGACCAGGGTGAGCACCAATGTCCCAATCCCATGGCTGCCTGGCACTCCACAGCCTCCCATGGTTTGTGGAAGAGAAATCAGGGCAGCCCTGAGGGTGCAGAGGCCACAGCCAGAGGGCCTGAAGGGGATGCTGGTCCAGAATCCGGGCCAGTGGGGTGGAGTCTGTGTTGGGGTAGCTGAGGTGTGGGTGTGACAGTGTGTGTGTGTGTGAGCAAGTGTGAGTGGAGTGCATGTGCAAGTGAGTGTGAGTGTGACAGGGTGTGCGTGTAATGGTGTGAGTGAAGTGGACGTCACAGTGAGTTTGAGAAATGTGAATGTGTGTGAGCATGCCTGCGTACATGAGTGTGTGCACATGAGCACGTGTTTGTGTCTGTGTGTGCACAGGCTGTTCCTTAGGGAGAGGTGGGCCCAGGGCAGGTGTGGTCTGGCTCTGCAGGCCTGAGAGGGAAAGAACTTCTTGTCCTGGAGAAAATGAGACCATGTGTCCCTGTCACCCCTGCACTGCCCTGGAGCCCCACAGGCACCACCAGGTGCCCCAGAGGTGACCTGGAGTCTCAAACCAGATCCGCCACAGTCCCCTCTGGGGATGTTCCTGCTGGGATGGGGCGCCCACAGGCACCAGGCACCATGGTCCCATTTGCAGATGGGTTTGGTCTGCCCGGGGGTGCAGTGCCTTCGAGTCAGGGAGGAGCCGACCCCAACAGGAGAGTACAGTTCAGGAGGCCGCCTGGCCGTGTCCCACTGTGCTCCTTCCTTACCCCTGCACAGCCACACGCCGGGGACAGCTGAGCATTCCCCTCACAGACCGTGTAGGGCAGGGGCTGGCAAGTCCCCAGGCATTGTGGACCTCCAACACCCTTCTCCCGACGACCTCCCTCTGTCACATGATAAGCCCATTTCATAGGTGGGTCAGCAGGGGCAGCACAGGGTGAGGTGACACTCAACACCCAGCATGGCACTCTGGACAGACCTGAGCTCAGGGAGCCAGGGGTGCGAGATGCCAATGTTCTTCGCCCAGGAGAGCCAGGGCAAGGTGGCCTAAGGATGTTACCTTTGGGGCAGATGGTGGACTGCACGGTGGCAGCCTGGTGGCAGTATGTGCCCTCTGGGCAGGGCAGGCAGGTGGCAGCCTCAGGCAGAGGACTGAAGGTGCCAGGCTCACATGGCAGCTCCCTGTGGGCTCCTGGGGGACAATGGAAGCCAGGGGGACATAGTGTATCCATGGGTTCCATCGGAGGGTGAGGGGACAGCTGCTGCCCTCTCGACAGATGTACCTGGGGGAGACAGAACTGTGGCTGAACTCCCTCAGCTGCCGGCCGGGCTGTTTGGAGCCCTGGATGTCAGGCTGTGCTGCGGGGACAGCAAGTGTGGCCACAGCCGAGGGTCAGCGGCTGAGCTGGGCCATGCCTAGGACCAGAGGGCGTTGCAAATGCAGCAGGAGTTCTCTGATTCATCAACCTTAAAACATGCTTCTGTCCCTACCATGGGAAACTAAGTAGTAGGGGCCTCAGGAAAACAGTCCTGGAAAATGTCTGGCATTTCCCAGAATAAGGACGGCTCCCATCTCCAAACTGTCTCTGCTCTCAGGACCCCTGAGCAGATGAGGCAGGTCGTCCTGCACACAGGATCCGGCTGGAGCCTCTGGTGGTCATGGCCAGTCTCCAGCCCTCTGGACGATGAGGGAAAATGCACTTATTGGGAGCCTTGGATGGACGTTGGCAGAGGATATTGGCCAATGGGGTAAAGACCAAGGCCTAGCAGGGGCTGTGGAGGGAGTGCAGGCGCCCTGAGGAGGAGGGAGACCTTAGGGCTGTTCCAGCACACCCAGGACTCCTTGGACTGCAGAAGGCCAGTGCTGGGCAGCCTGTGAGGGTGTGTCCTGTTCAGCCCTGTGTCCGGGGATGGAACGTCTGAGGCCTGCAAGCAGGGAGAGTCACCCTGGCCTGTGCTCCCCAGAGGGGCTGCGGAGAGACCATAGGAATTTAGGACGTGTTTGTGACTTGGAGGCCCTGGCAGGCTCTGGCTTGTGCTGGGGACCCTCCTGCCTCCTCTTCCTGAGGAGCTCAGAACCAGCACACCCTTACCCTGCATCGCAAAGCCCTGCCTCCAGGGTGCTCCTCAGCCCTGGTCGGCTGCAGTAGCGCCCTGGGGGACACGGTTGGCACTGGTCCTTGCTGCTCAGGCCTGGAACAGAGGAATAAAACCCAGGAGGACAAGGCACTGGAGAGCTTGTTCCTTTAGGGCAGAAGAAGCCAGGGGGGCAGATGTCATTCCCAGAGAGTCCTGGGGTGTCCACCTGTGCAGGAGAGAAGCAAAAAAGGACTTCAATCAGGGCCCCTGTCTCTGCTGCATATACTAGGGGTGGGACCTAAAGGAGAAGCCGGGACCAGCATCTATTTGGATGCTACATTGCAATTAAGATTATATGTAGGCTGGGTGTGGTGGCTCACATCTGTAACCCCTGTACTTTGGGAGGCTGAGGCAGAAGAATCTCTTGAGTCAAGGGTTTTGAGAACAGCCTGGGCAACACTCTTATTTCCTGAAGAGATTTAGTCTCTTCAGGAAATAAAAAGGCTAGCTGGGTTTCAACATTGTGGAAGACAGTGGCGATTCCTCAAGGATCTAGAACTAGAAATACTATTTGACCCAGCAATCCCATTACTGGGTATATACCCTAAGGATGATAAATCATGCTACTCTAAAGACACATGCACATGTATGTTTATTGTGGCACTATTCACAATAGCAAAGACTTGGAACCAACCCAAATGTCCATCAATGATAGACTGAATTAAGAAAATATGGCACATATACACAATGGAATACTATGCAGCTATAAAAAAGGATGAGTTCATGCCCTTTGCAGGGACATGGATGGAGCAGGAAACCATCATTCTCAGCAAACTATCACAAGGACAGAAAATCAAACACCTGCATATTCTCACTCATAGGTGGGAGCTGACACAAGAACACATGGACACAGGGAGGGGAGCATCACACATCGGGGCCTGTTGGGGGCTGGGGGCTGGGGGAGGGATAGCATTAGGAGAAATACCTAATGTAAATGACGAGCTGATGGGTGCAGCACACCAACATGGCACATGTATACATATGTAACAAACCTGCATGTTGTGCACATGTACCCTAGAACTTAAAGTTTAAAAAAAAGACTGGGCGTGGAGGCTCACGCCTGTAATCCCAACCCTTTGGGAGGCTGAAGCAGGTGGATCACGAGTTCAGGAGATCAAGACCATCCTGGCTAACACGGTGAAACCCTGTCTCTACTAAAAATACACACACACACACACACACACACGAAATTAACTGGGCGTGCTGGCGGGCGCCTGTAGTCCCAGCGGGAGGCTGAGGTAGGAGAATGGCGTGAACCCGGGAGGCGGAGCTTTCAATGAGCCAAGATCACGCCACTGCACTCTAGCCTGGGCGACAGAGCGACACTCCGTCTCAAAAAAAAAAAAAAAATTACACAAGTTAGCTGAGTGTGACGGCGCAAGCCTGTACTCCGTTACTTGGGAGGCTGAGGCAGAAGGATTGCTTGAGCCCAGGAGGTCGAGGCTGCAGTAAGCTGTGATTGTGCCACTGCGCTTCAGCCTGGGCAACAGAGTGAGACCCTGTCTCTAAAAGAAAATAGTACATGTGAAACCACCTCACTAATGTGTGTTTTGGCTGTGTCTGTGAGGCCTGTGGAGGATGAGCTGGGAGGACCCCATGGGAGGGCTTTGGCTTCTGAAATCCTAGTGTTGACTCAGCGGCCTCCTTTCCCTCCTCCTGTCATCTCCTGGCTTTTTCTGTCCTCTGTGGCACTGATATGGAATTCTCAGAAGAAAGAGCAGTCTCTGTTCTAAAAGGGAGGCCTGGGCCCAGAGGGGAAAGGGCCGTGCCTGCCTCAGGTCACACAGCAAGTCAGTAACAAGATGAGAGTCAGTCAATCAACAAACACTGGCCAGTGTCTCTCCATCCATCTGCCTAGCCTTTGTCTGTATGTTCATCCTCCCAGCTACTCTCCACTACTCTAGGATATGATGATTCAACACACAGATGCCTCTGGCATTTCCTGAACAAGGATGGCTCCCATCTCCAAACTGGCTCTGTTCTCAGGGCCCTGGAACTGGTGGGGCAGGTCATCCTGCACACAGGACCCAGACTCCCAGGCTCTGAACCTTCGAGGTTCCAGCCTCCCCCTCCCTAACCGCCCCCCACAAGACAAGGTGCCTTATTCTTTGTCTGATTTCTGGGCATGCTGACCATCTGCAGAGAAGGTGCACAACCCAGGAAAGTGCCCCACATGGTCCTTGAGCAAGACGATTACCCCATGCTCCAGGTCTCCTCATATCTAAGATGGGGTGACTCTGCAGCCTCGTCCCAGCTGTGAGGACTCCTAAATTCCCATGGACATGCAGAGTAAACACTGCGCGTCAAACCCAAGATGATAATGTCTGGAAGACAAATCGTTATCTCACAGACCATTTAAAAGAAATAAACCCCTGCCAGCCTCGATGGTCAGATACCATCAATTGTAAGATGCTGCTGAGTTTAGGGTTGTTAAGTGTGAACAAGATGCATATATTAGAATCAAGGAAATGTGCTATTCCTGGGCCCTGTGCAGGTCCATGGAGACAAGGTGAGGAGGGTTCTGCTCTCAGGGAGCTTCAGCTCTGCTGGGAGGAGCCCCTAGTCAGCCTCATGGTTCTGAGCCAATACACATCTGGGTATTCCAGGGTGGTCCTGACACCCATCTGGGGTGCCAGGGCCTAGCAATACCTACCTTGTGTTTGATGAGAGTGGGGGACACAGTACCCCCTGTGCAGTAGTGGGCAGAATGGCAGAGCCCCGAGGGCTGGGGTAGCCCTTCCGATGACCAGAACATCCCTGGAAATGGACAGATTCAAGGAGAAACAGGTGGCAGAAGGATGCCTGCTGCTTTGGCAGCCACCCTGCCTGTCTCGGGCCTTGCCCCACTGCCCCTCCCTCCCCAGGCTCAGGCAAGCAGCAGGTGTGGTGGCTGGTAGAGTGAGGGCAGCCAGAGAGATGTGGAGCTATACCCCGGGGCAGGCCTCTCTTTCTAGCAACACCTGGTCTGTGTGGGGAGCATGGGGTTGGTAATGTCCTGAGTCCTAGAGGTGAATGTGGGGCAGTCCAGGGTACAGGGAATGAGGATGAGGATGCTGTGAGAATCCCGGGGACAATACAATGGGTGCTGTGGGCTCATTGAGAAGTTGAGGGGACCAGCCCACATGTGGGGACCTGCCTGGTGTTCCTGGACCCAGCAGCTCACAGAGCAGGCAGGGCCAGGTGCCAAGGCCCCATCCCTGGAGGACTTGTTTGCTCACCTCCTCCCACTTTTCCTCATTCTCACCCTGCCCTTCCACCTAGGCTCTCTGAGGGCCCACGGTCCAGAGTCACGAACCTGCTGGGCAGGGCTCACAGTCCAGCTCTGTAGTGGCTCCTCACCTGGGCCCAAATGTCCCCTGAGGGCATGGGTGGGCTGTGGCTGAGCGGGATCCTGAGGAACAGAAGTAGCCCCTGAGACACTGGTTGGGGCCATGGGCTGCAGGGTCTGTGGGGCAATAGTAAGGTTGGCCTGACTTAGATGGATCCCCACCCTCTGAGAGGCCCGGGCAGACCTGGACTCCCAGGCTCTAAACCTTCGAGGGCCCAGCCTACCGTTTCCTATTCACCACGGCCAACACATACAACGTCCTTATTCTTTGTCTGATTTCTGGGTGTGCTGACCATCTGTAGAGATGGTGCATGGCCCAAGAAAGTTCCATCCAGGGGCCCTGGCTATTGACCGTAAAGCTCCCTTTATCTAGAATTGGGGCAGTCACCCTTGTTGGCCACCAGGCTACCCCTCGATGCCAGCTCAGCAGCTGTGGACTCTCCCCCACCTACTCAGGCTGTCTTGAGCTCGTGTGTGCTGTGCATGCCTTGAGGACACTGAGTCAGACCATGGCCTGCTAGGTCCTAGGGGCCTGGATCTCAGACTGCCCTGGCCTGCACCCACGTCCCCACTGTGCCCAGAGCTCAGCTGGACATGAGGCAGTCCTGGTGGTGTGGAGGTAGTCACTGTGGAACGCCCCATCCTAGTATAAATCCCCAACATGCTCTTCCCTCGAACCTGCTTGTTTCAGGGTACCCCTCCCGGACCTGCTGTTATATGCTCAAGCAATGCATGTGGAACATTATGCTGACCTGTGGCACTATGACAACCAAGCTTCTGATGTAAGAAGGATTCCCCAGATACATCTACAGCCACATCAAAGTAGGCGCAGGCAATTGAGGACACAAGGCTCCCAAGTGGGCCTGAGCTACCGCAGGTCATACTCTCCCTGTTTGAGTAACCCAGGAGGTACCATCTTCCCATCTCACATCACAGATGAGCACAGGCACTGCTTCTGCAAGGGCTCAGGAAGAGCTGGGTGCTCCTGAGCTGACGCCTGTGCCCTGGGACCAGTGCCCAGAAGGGGCCTCATGCCAGCCCCTGATGAACCCACCTGGGCGGGAGGCTTTGCAGTAGAATCCCAAAGGGCAGGGCTCACAGGAGCTCTGGGCCTCCTCGGGCTGGAAGGTTCCAATCTCACAGGCCCTTGGCTGGGGTGATCCCTCAGGACAGTAGAAGCCCTGTGGGCACCAGAAAGACGTAGGGGTGGCTGAGGTCTGGCCAAGGGGACAGTAATAGCCGGCTGAGCACGGCCCATCTGGGAGGCGCTTCCCAGCCCCTGTGGAGAGAGGATGTAGACAGGCTCCATCCAGGACAGTGAGCTAGGCTTCAGAGAAGGAAAGAGTGCCCAGGGCTGAGTCTGCGTTTGGCGGTACAGCGGGCCTCAGAGCTCCGGGCAGGAGGCTGCTTTCAAGGACTCCACAGTCCCTCCTGGCTCCAAGGCCGCACCTGGCTCTGTGGCCCACCGTGACTCTGTTGCTCACAACCTATGTGGTTGTGCAGGGGCCTCCCTGAGCTCAGGCTTTTCATCTGTGAGATAGTAGCCATGTGTGAGGACAAATAAGGTCCCCCGTGGTCCTGCCTCCCACTGCTTCCTGCACAAACTTGCAACTCCTGTTTCCTTTTGGTCTTGGCTTGGATGTGGTCTTGCCCTTTTTCTTCCTCTAGTTCCTGCCTCCCTAAGTCCTAGGGTACTTCAAGCCTAGAGCAAGAGCTCCAACTAGGCTCCCTAGGCCCCTGCCCTCCCTTATGGGATCGAAATCTCCTTCCTAGGACACCCATAGCACCTGGTCTGCCGCTGTGAGAGCATCTGCTAGAACTCAGTGTGCTCCTGGGCCGGCCACTGATGCTTTCGTCTGCCTCTTCCCATCTTCCTCCCACTGCTAGCTTTCCTGGCTTCTCCCCTCCCCCACCCTTCTAGGCCTCATGCAACTAGGATGTCTGCCCATAGGCAGGTTAAGGCCCTCTGAGACACATGGAACGGGTAGGGACATGGCAAAGTACCAGAGAGACAGTTCTCGTCACCTGAATCAGAGCAGAATTGTCCTGGAGGACAGGGTCTACAATCCTTGGTGCTGCGTGCCCCAGGCCTCTCTCGGAAGGTGCCCCTGGGACATGGGTGCTGGGTGGGGGTATGGGTACCCAGAGGGCAGTAGTAGCTGGCAGGACAGTCCATTGGCCAAATGGGCTTGGTCCTCTGGCCCCTGGGTCCCCAAGAGACAGAACCTGTGGATGCAGCAGGTGTGTGATCAGGAATGAGGGAGGGGAGGCCTCTGACATCCCCAGGCTTTCTCAGTTTTTCTAGGAAGCCAGGCTCCTCCCGTGGCAAGAAGCTTCCAGGACCTGGAGGATTTGGGCAGAGCAAGATCCTCGTGGGACCATCTGAAGCGAGAGGGGATGGAGAGTAAATGGTTAATGACCTCTCGTGTTTTGCTGAGCCTTCTGTATGAACCTGCAACCCTCCCAGGCCCTGTATTGGTGCCAGAGTCTTTATTATACTGTGCACTACAGGGCAACTGGGGGGTAGCAGGGCTGTGGTCACTGTCCAGAAGGGTTCCCTGATGTGTCTGAGACCTTTCTGGTCTCAGGAAGGGTAGGGAAAGTCAGGTGTCACCGGACGGAAAGGAGGGGCCCCAGCCCAAGTGCCAGCGACTCACTTCCCAGCAGGGCAGGTCTTGCAGATGTTGCGTCCAGGCTTGTCCTGATAAGGGCAGGGACGAGGCTCCAGGCTGCCTGGGGGGCACAAGTGCCCAGTGGGGCAGACAGCATCTAGAAAAGCAAAGGAAAAGGACATTTCTGTTGGGGGTTTCCCTACCTCCTTAGTCCTGTGGCCCACCTGGAGAGGAGGCATCTCCAGGCAGCTTACATTCTTAGAAGTGTCTAGAAGAATGTCTTGCAGCTTTGGTGTGAAGGAGCCAGGTTCGTAGTGACAGGGACTAGGGATTGTGCAGGGGACCATGAGGCAGCCTCAGCCTCTGGGGCCAGGCATCTCTCATCTAATGGGTTCCCAGGGGTCTCAGTCCTGTGAGGTGTTTCTCAAAAAGCGTGCACGTAAGTTTGGGCTCTAGAATGAGCTTCTGGGAGCCTCATGACCTTCCTCACACTGAGCAGAGGCAGGCAGTGAGGACGTAGCCCGAGACCCAGCACCTGGCTTTACCATGAGCCCTTTGCTGGAAAGGCACTGCTGCTTTCACAGTGGAACGACCTCAGGAACAGGTGTGCTGGGCTCCTGCACACCGCGCCCATAGTCATGAGGATAGAGCCCTTTCTACACTTTGCTGTTTCCTGGGAGATTTCACCATGTTCTTTTGGAGATGTTGGCCTAGCTGGGCTGTGCCTTGGAGCCAGGCTGTGTCCACGCTGAGGCCAGAGCTTCCAAGTGGGGCAATAGGCGACCCTCCTTAGGGCCTTCCTGGGGAGGCCCACAGCACCAGGTGAAGCCTTCCCTCAGGAGGCCAGCCTGAGGCCAGGCGTCCCTCTCACCAGACCCTCAAATTCAAGGAGACCCGGGCGGGGGTGGGGGTGGGGGTGGGATCCTCTCGAATCTCTGCAGTGTCTGGCATGCAGCTGGTTCTCTGTGAATATCATGGCAAAACTGCATTAGGGTGGAGGGCGCCCCTGAGTCGTCTGCAGGCTGGCTTGGCTTGCACAGATTTAATCTTTGAAACCCAGTTGCCTGGATTTGCAGCTTTACTTGAGCCTTGATGTGCATCATGGGTTTCTACCCACCCCACCTGCACATGCACAGTGGGCCCGGACCCTGCAGGCATCGCATCTCATTCCCAGTAGGGGCTCGCTGACACCCTTCCAAACCTGTTTGATTGGTGCTCTGATGACCATTCACATGGGTCTGCAAAGACTGTATTCTCAGCTACCCCGTGAGGTGCACAGGCCTTGCCTAGGCCAGCCTTCAGCCCGTTTCCCCACTCGGCGGCTAAACTTCCCATGCACGACACACACCCTGAAGGGTCTCAGGGCCACACATGGGCTTCAGGAACCAGCTGTGCCTGCACCTCTTTTTCCTTTGACACAAGAAAGTGTGTTGCTGTGTGACTGAGTAATGTGGTGATAGGGCCAACCCGCAATCCCTGCTGATTAAAAAAATGAAACCTACTCTAATCACTGGTACTCTATCCTAGTCACTGATATGCCTCAAAACTGGTTACAACCAGTCGGGTATGGCAGAGAACTGAGCCTGTGAGGTGAAATAAGCAGGAGCCCAGTAGCATGAGTCTGTCTTGCATTTCCAGCTCCCACAGAGCAAACGACAACCTCACGTGGTAAGTAAACAAGCAGAAACCTAATTTCGGAGTACATTCTTTGTAACAAAAGCCAGGTTTCAGCCAGTCACAGGTAGCCAGCTGATCACACTAGGCACAGATAAGGCAGATGCCAAGCCATGGCCAATCCCGGGATTTCTCTACCTTGCTTCCCTTCTCAGCCTGAAGGAGCTCCCTGTCCTGCTGTCAAATGGGGCTCTTTGAGCCTCTTCTGGTCTGAGTGCATCCCGATTTATCGATTCATTGTTCAAATAAACTCCATTAAATATAATTTGTCGCGTTTTTCTTTCAACAGGCCCCAGAAGACAGAATTGTGCTGCATCCGCTAAGAAGAGCTCGGACCCACCTTGTCTCTGGGGTCATACATTTCCCCTTCAGTGCTGGCCCCAGGGCTCACTAGAGGAATCTCACTTGGCCCTAGAGTTCCTTTATCTCCTTCCTCAAAACATAAGATTCTCCACATTTAACCGACTTTTAAAAAGTCGGTTATATATAAGCTCATGCCTATAATCCCAGCACTTTGGGAGGCTGAGGCGGGCAGATCACCTGATGTCAGAAGTTCGAGATTAGCCTGAACAACATGAAAACTCCGTCTCTACTAAAAATACAAAACTAGCCAGGTGTGGCGGCGTGTGCCTGTAATCCCAGCTACTCGGGAGGCTGAGGCAGGAGAATTACTTGAACCTGGAAGGCAGAGGTTGTGGTGAGCAGAGATTGCACCATTGCACTCCAGCCTGGGCAACAGAAGCGAAACTCCGTCTCAAAAAAAAAAAAAAAAAAAAAAAAAAATCATTCTTGGTTCTTCCATTTCTTCCCACAAGGATTCTCCCATCCCCCTTTCATATCAGGGTGCTGAGCTCTGGGTGCACGAGGAGCCTCGGAAAAACAGTGTTTCCCACCCTTCCTACCACACGCTTGGGAGCCAGAGGAGCAGGAGCTAAGAGCAGATGGGGAGCCCATGGCCATGTCTCCTTCCCAACCGACTCACCGGAGGTCCCACAGCACCAGCCCTCACCCCGTCTGCTCTTACCTGGACTGTGCCCAGAGATGGATGCCCTGGAGCAGTACCAGCCTCCATCACACAGGGCCTCCGGGGAGCTCAGGCCGGCCTGGGAGCAGAACCAGCCAGCTGGGCATGGCTGGCAGTCCTCCATCGACGTGGCACCCGGGATGGGCAGGAACGAGCCTGCAGGGCCACACGCTGTGGCTGCACCACGGCACCCCGGATGGAGACGCATGGTGGCCCATCTTAGATGGTAGAGCCATGCACTCCATTCACTCAGGCTCATGGGGCCAGGGGGTGGGGGGGTGACTCCCTGCCCTGAGACTCCCCACCTAGTATGCTGAGTCCTGGGCTCAGTCACCACTCTCCCTCCTCACTGCAAGTCTGCAGCCCCCAGCCCCCTGCTTCAGGCCCATGCAGGAAGCCTGGGCCCCAGCTCTAGCTGGTCCTACTCATCATGGCAGCACCCCCATGCCCCATGCTGATGTAGAGAGGCCAGATGCTGCTTTGTAGGTCAGTTGGGGGGTTTCTTCTGTATCCTTCCCTGGGAGACCCCTGAGGCAGGGCCCCAGCTGCCGTCTCCTCTTGAGGACAGAGAGCAGACTTCATTATCCTGCTGTCGACTCACCTGGGGGCAAGGAGCAGGCTGGGGGCAGCCCTGGGGACAGAAGTGGCCTGGAGGGCAGAGGTCTCCAGTGACCCCGTCGGTGGGATTCGGAACAGATGCTCCCTGGGTACAGTGGAAGCCTGGACTGCAGGGCCCTGACATGGCCACTAGCCCAGGCAGGAGACAATAGGAGCCTGGGGGGAAAGATAGGATCCCCTGGGATTAGGGGTGGAGGGCTTGGGACACCACTTCTCCAAGGGCTGATCTCTGAAGGTACATCTTGGGCTGTGACCCACATGTCCCCACATGAACCAGTCCTGAACCCGGCACTCTCTGGCCAGGGAGGGCATGGCCCAGTGTGGCTGGGAAGGCTTTTGTGTTTACCTGGCTCACAGGGGATGCAGTCTGACTGCTGGACACCCCCTCTCTGTGGCTTGTAGGTGCCCCTGGGGAAGGGGAACTGAGAAGCGAAGGCGGTGGAGGCAGGGCAGTAGTGGCCAGCAGGACACTCATTTCCAGCCACAGAGGAGGTGTTGGCCAGGCAGAAGAAACTGCAGAGGAGAAAGAAGAGGAGGTCAAAGAGTTGGGTGGCCACTGCAGTATGGTGTGGCTGGACACAGCCATCTGCGCCATCCTTCATGGCTGAACTCAGGAGTTATGGCCCAGCTGGGGCACAGTTCTGCCCAGTGCAATGCACCACCTGGGGAATTCGGGGCTAGGCAGAGGCTAAGTGGCTGAAATTGCAACAAAAGAGACTGAGGTTTGAATTTAGGAATGACTCAGTGATATCCAACAAAGAGATCAAAAGACACAAAGAGAAGTAGAAGTTGTGGAAATTCTCCCATGACTTCTGAAAGTCAGAAAGCTCAGGTTGAAAGGGATCTTAGCCAGCACCTGGCCCAGTGCCTCCGGCAGCAGGAATGAATATCACATACCCAGAGACCCCAGGGATGCCTCCCAGCACTCACCCCTGAAGACATGGTGCACAGCGACCCTGAGCCGCCAGGGTGTTGTAGGTGCCTGCTGGGCAAGGCCTTGGGACAACAGTCCCGGGGGGGGCAGAAGTGTCCTGAAAGGGAGGCAGACCACACAGGTCAGCAGGAAACCCCAATCCCTGGTGCTCAAAACAGCTGCACCCTAAATCCCAGGTCCTGCAGGGCCCAGGAGACAGGTGGAAGTCTCCTCAGCACCCTGGGCCCTATCTGGGTGGCAGAGGCTGGGAATGGGGCTGAGCTACCACTTAGCCTTGCAGCTCTCTCATTCCCCACTTTGCAGCTTCCTCCCACCCTAGGGAGAGGGTACCTGTGGGGCACGGGCCACCGGTGTCGTCTTCTAGGGAGCCACTGGGGACGAGGGCCCCCTGGAGGCAGAAGAAGCCTTCACCACAGGGCCCAGAGGGGCGGGTGAGGCCAGCAGAGCTGCAGTAGTGGCCGGGCAGACGGGGATCAGGCAGCCTACAGGAGATGCCACCACTAAGGATGTGCAACCCCCAGCTCCTGCCAGGACATGGAGGCAAAGGGCCACTCAAGGAGGGAGATTCAGGATTGCTTGGTGTGGGAACAGAAGATCAAAAGGAGCCTTGAATCTGGAGACCGTCTCCTCCCGCTCCTGCTCATCCTAGAACATCTCCCCTGCCTGCAGCATGCCACGGGCGCTCCTGCCACTCTGCCCACCACCCCGTACCTCCGCCGAGCCTCAGCAAGAGCACTGCCCTCCCTACAACCCCCACATGCACCCACCGCGAGGCCATGTTTGCTGCTCCCTCTGCACTTTCACTATCAGCTTACAGTAGCCACACATTCGTCCAGCAAATGCCTGGACTGGAGAGGAGTCAGCAAAAAGCCAGGACTTCCTAGCTTTGTGGTGCTGAGATTTTAGTAGGGAACACGGAAAATAGTCAACAAGTAAAACAGGGTCTCTGACTGTGCTATGTGCTCAGGGGGCCACGGCAGGTCTCCTTGGAAGGTGACTTTTGAGTAAGACCTGAGGAGGGAGGTGGCTGGCCAGGTGGCCATGTACCCCAGTCCCCTGTAACTTTGACCTTGGGAGCAGTGCAATTAGACCCCATCCAAACAGGGCCCTCCCCACACTGGTTTCCTGAGGTGGCTGGGATCTCCCTACCTCTGAGCTGAGCTTGATCCAAGGACTGAAGGTGCCAGGTGGGCAGGGCTGGGGCATGGCTGAGCCCCTGGGGCAGTAATGTCCTGGAGGACAAGGGCCAGCTTCCTCTGCAACCAAGACGCAAGGTCAGCCTGGGGCCAGCCTGGGCAGGGTGAGGCAGGTGCTCCTGCAGCTCCTGCTGCATTCCTGGTGCAGGACATGGGCCCCACGAGATCAGGCTGCTGATTCCCAAGGACACTGTGAGGGAGTTCCTCCGCAGAACACACCCCTCTGCAGTCTAGTTATTCACCCACTGCCCCTGCTGCTGGTGCCCATGGGAGGAGATCGGGGGAAGCATTCCTGACCCAGGAGGTACCCAGGCAGGGGTGAGGCCTCCTTCCCGGAATTCTAACCCTGGGTGCCGGGGTATTGCCAGTTTCTGAGACTGAGGCAGGGGCTCTGTAGATGACCATCTGTCCCAGCTCTTGCTGTGAGGCTTGGTCAGACCTCCCATGCTGGCTCATGTTTTAACATCTTCCCAGTTACACTCACAAAGCAGGGCAGTTTCTGGGAATCTAGCTGTGACTGTCTTTGACCCCCCTCCCTGCCCTACATGGGCCACGTCCCAAGAGGCCACTCAGTGACAGAGGTTGGGAACAGGTCAGTTTGAGGCCGCTGCTGAAAGCTGGTGGGTGGGGAGCAAGGAGATGAGCTGTGTGTCAAGACAGTGTCCCCAGAGCTCCCCCATCAGTGCCCAGGCCACCGTGAGGCTGGGGTGACTCCTGTGGCCCAAGGGAGCTGCAGAATGGCAGACAGCTGGGCTGGAGTCAGCAGCCTGGGCGCCCAGCTTGGAGACTGACAGCGTGTCCTCAGGCAAGGCCATCCCTCTTCTAGGGCCTCAGTTTCCTCATCAGCAGTGACAGGGATTAGACTAGAGCACAGCATTTTGTCCTACAGTCCCGGATTCAGGCATCCCGGCACTCCATGGAAAGCCCTGGACCCCTGTGTGTGTTGTCATGGAGGTGTGTTCATAGATTGTAAAGGGGATTTTACCTCTGGAAGATGAAAGCCTCTGGATTAATCCCCTGGCGGCACATGAGAACCACTGGGAAGCTGAACAAATTGGCCGCCTCTAGGTGGGTGCCACCTCAGGCATCCCAGTTTAATGACTAGTTCCCTGCTCCCCACCCAGTGCATTTCAGAGCCCTCTGGGTGACTCCAAGGAACAGCCAGGTTGAAAACTGCTACACCATGATCCCTAAGTGAGCTTCCTTGGGACAGACCCTGCATGCAACATGGGGGCTCCCCCAGGATGGTCAGTGGGTGGAGGAGACTAAAGCCAAAGCACTGTTCATCGCCAGGCCACGGTGTCCTGCCCACCACGCAAGGAAGCCTGGGAGCACACGAGGAACCCCAGGGGTCTCCGAGAGAACAGACTCCAGTCTCTCTGGGTTGACCAGAGAGTGGGTGGGGCTCCTGAACCTGTCCCCCATCTCTCAGTAATGAGGCCTCAGGAAATGGGGGAGGGGCTCAGTATCCACAGGAGGGTGTGGTACCTTCAGTGCCTGCCTCCGTGTTGGGCCTGGTTGACCCTCTGGAGCAGAAGAAGCCCTCCCAGCACTGCCCACTGGCCTCCGTAGCATTGGCTCCGGGGCAGAATCTGCCCCCGTCACAGGTTTGGCACCCTGGCAGGCTGCTTAGCCCGGGTGTGGGGCCATAGGTGCCTGGGGGGCAGGGCTGCCAATCCAGCCCTGTCCCTGCAGGACAGTAGAACCCTGTGAAGGGAGCAGGAACAAGATTGCAGCCTGGGAGGTGGTGGAGGAGAGGAAGACCAAGGAGGCCCCCAGCAGGGTTAGCTCTGGGGCTCAGCCCGCCTGGAGGCTTGGCCCCTCTGCAGACCAATCCCACCCAGGAAGTCTGAGTGCTCCATAAATGCAGGGATTCCAGCATCATAGTCTGAATCTGCAGCCCAGCTCTTGGTGGTGCCCAGAAACTTAACTAAGGCCTGAGAGGATGTGGGGAGATAACGGGCAAGTCAATTGCCCATAGACGACTTCCCCCACTCCTAGCCACTGGACCCTTGAATCAGTCAGCCAGGTGGCTGGCAGGTCACTAACCTCTTGGACACAGCCGTGTCCTCAGCCCTGGAACACAGTAGTGGCCACCAGGACAGATGTGACATTCCATGGTATGGGTGCCGGAAGTCTAGGAGCTAGGAGGACATGGAGTGGGGCCAGCCATTCCCAAAGGACAGACGTGTCCAGGGGGACAGAATCTCCCAGAGACTCCCTCCATGGGGCTGGCAGGGACAGTTCCCCCCGTGCAGGAAATGCTGGAAAAACGTAGGCCAAGCGAAAGGGCCTCAGCCGGTGGGCAATTTTCAGTGCTTCTTTCAGGAGCTCTTATAAACCAGGCCCGAGGGTGACAAATTCCATCAGGATTTGCTTGTTTGTAAAGGATCTTATTTCTCTTTTGCTTATGAAGCTTAGTTTGACCAGACATGAAGTTCTAGGCTGGAAATTATTTTCTTCAAGAATGTTGAATACTGGCCCCAATCTCTTCTGGCTTGTAGGGTTTCCACTGAGAGGTCCACTGTTAGTCTTGTGGCTTTCCCTTTGCAGATGACCTGGACTTTCTCTCTGGCTGCCCTTAACATTTTTTCTTTCATTTCGACCTTGGAGAATCTGATGATTATGTGTCCTGGGATTGATCTTCTAATGGAGTATCCTACTGAAGTTCTCTGAATTTCTTGAATTTAAATGTTGGCCTGTCTTGCTAGGTTGGGGAAGTTCTCCTGGATGATATCCTGAAGTATGTTTTCCAACTTGATTCCATTCTCCGCATCTCTTTGAGGTACCCCAATCAGTCATAGGTTCTGTCTCTTTACATAATCCCATATTTCTTGGAGGTTTTGTTTACTCTTTTTTATTCTTTTATCTCTATTCTTTTCTGCCTGTCTTATTTCATAAAGATAGTCTTCCAGCTCTGAGATTCTCTCCCCCACTTTTCTTCATTTTTCTCAGGAGGTACTTTAACAAAATTTAAAGAAATTACCACACTGTTTACAATTACTGTGTATATTTGTGTTTACGTGTGCACATGTGTGTATGATGAACCCAAGGAAAGAATATTCTAAAATGAGGACCAATAATGTTATTTTCTATGGTTTCTTCTTAGTACTGAACCCAATAAAGGAATATCAAGAATGTTTCAGACAGTAGAGTAAGATAGAGATAAATCCTACAATTGCCACTTAAAATCTGGGTAACTTCAGGGAAAATTCCCTTTCTTTGACCTTTATTTAATGTTTAGAATGAGAATAATAAAAATACTCTCCTCATAGGACTGTGGTGAAGGTTAAGAGAATTAATTAATATAAAACAGCATGGGGCCAAGCATATGGTAAGACCTTAAGGAATTTTGTTTCATTAATTATAAAACACACATTTCTCCCCTACATTTTAACACGTCAGTAGAGAAAATGTGTCTTACAATTTATGCTCTTATAGTTGATGAAGCAAGTATTCATATTTAAATACATGATTTATAATTGAAACATAGTTTTTTGTTTTAAAATGTTAGAAATCAACACTATGAACTCAGATGCCAATTCTCTCAGTGGGGGTAGTTTGCAGTGAAGGAAATAAAAGAGAGAAATGTGCAAATTAGGAAAAAATCAATATATGTTCTCTTTATTTTGCGTTTATTCATATTTATTCCACAAATATTTGAATGGATAACCATGTGCCAGGAATGATGAAATGATGAAATGAAATGAAATGATGAAGTGAAATGATGAAATGAAATGATGAAATGAAAGGAAATGATGAAATGAAAGGAAATGATGAAATGATGAAATGAAATGAAATGAAATGAAATGATGAAATTAAATGAAATGATGAATAATGAAATGATGAAATGAAATGAAATGATGAAATGAAATGAAATGATGAAATGATGAGATGAAATGAAATGATGAAATGATGAGATGAAATGAAATGATGAAATGATGAGATGAAATGAGATGAAATGATGAAATGTTGAGATGAAATGATGAAATGAAATGATGAAATGAAATGATGAAATGAAATGATGAAATGAAATGAAATGGTGAAATGAAATGAAATGATGAGATGAAGTGATGGGATGAGATGAAATGATGGGATGAGATGAAATGATGATATGAGTGGTTTGTAGTTCTCCTTGAAGAGGTCCTTCACATCCCTTGTAAGTTGGATTTCTAGGTATTTTATTGTCTTTGCAGTAATTGTGAATGGGAATTAATGCATGATTTTGCTCTCTCTCCGTTCTTGGTGTATAGGAATGCTTGTGATTTTTGCACATTGATTTTGCATCCTGAGACTTTGCTAAAGTTGCTTATCAGCTTAAGGGGATTTTGGGTTGAGATGATGGGGTTTTCTAAATATACAGTCATGTCATCTGCAAACAGAAACAATTTGACTTCCGCTTTTCCTAATTGAATACCCTTTGTTTCTTTCTCTTGCCTGATTGACCTGGCCAGAACTTTGAATACTATGGTGAATAGGAGTGGTGAGTGAGGGCATCCTTGTCTTGTGCCAGTTTTCAAAGGGAATGCTTCCAGTTTTTGACCATTCAGTATGATACTGGCTGTGGGTTTGTCATAAATAGCTCTTAGTATTTTGAGATACATTCCATCAATACCTATTTTATTGAGAGTTTTTAGCATGAAGGACTGTTGAATTTTGTCAAAGGCCTTTTCTGCATCTATTTAGGTAATCGTGGGTTTTGTCATCGGTTCTGTTTATGTAATGGATTACCTTTATTGATGTGTGCATATTGAACCAGCCTTGCATCCCAGGGAAGAAGCCAACTTGATCGTGGTGGATAAGCTATTTGATGTGCTGTTGGATTTGGTTTGCTAGTATTTCATGGAGGATTTTTGCATTGGTGTTCATCAGGGATATTTGCCTAAAATCCTCTTTTTTTGTTGTTGTGTCTCTGCCAGGCTTTGGTATCAGGATGATGCTGGCCTCCTAAAATGAGGGAGGATTCCCTCTTTTTCTGTTGATTAGAATAGTTTCAGAAGGAATGGTACCAGCTCCTCTTTGTACCTCTGGTAGAATCTGGGTGTGAATCCGTCTGGTCCTGGACTTTTTTTTGGTTGGTAGGCTATTATTGCCTCAATTTCAAAACCTGTTATTAGTCTATTCAGAGATTCAACTTCTTCCTGGTTTAGTCTTGGGAGGGTGTATGTGTCCAGGAATATATCCATTTCTTCTAGATTTTCTACTTTATTTGTGTAGAGGTGCTTCTAGTATTCTCTGACAGTAGTTTTTATTTCTGTGGGATCAGTGGTGGTATCCCCTTTATCATTTTTTATTGGATCTGTTTGATTCTTCTCTTTTCTTCTTGATTAGTCTTTTTAGGAGTCTATCTATTTTGTTGATCTTTTCAAAAAACCAACTCCTGGATTCATTGATTTTTTGAAGGGATTTTGGGTCTGTATCTCCTTCAGTTCTGCTCTGATCTTAGTTATTTCTTGTCTTCTGCTAGTTTTTGAAGTTGTTTGCTCTTACTTCTCCTTCTCTAGTTGCTTTGTGATGTTAGAGTGTCGATTTTAGATCTTTCCTGCTTTCTCTCATTGGCATTTAGTGCTGTAAATTTCCTTTTACACACTGCTTTAAATGTGTCCCAGAGATTCCGGTATGTTGTGTCTTTGTTCTCATTGGTTTCAAATAACTTACTTATTTCTGCCTTAATTTTGTTATTTATCCAATAGTCATTCAGGAACAGGTTATTCAGTTTCCATGTAGTTGTGTGGTTTTGAGTAAGTTTCTTAATCCTGAGTTCTAATTTGTTTGCACTGTGGTCTGAGACACAGTTTGTTGTGATTTCTGTTCTTTTTCATTTGTTGAGGAGCGTTTTACTTCCAATTTTAGAGTAAGTGTGATGTGGTGCTGAGAAAAATGTATATTCTGTTGATTTGGGGTGTAGAGTTCTGTAGATGTCTATTAGGTCTGCTTAGTCCAGAGCTGAGTTCAAGTCCTGGATATCCTTGTCAATTTTCTCTCGTTGATCTGTCTAATATTGAAAGTGGGGTGTTAAAGTCTCCCATTATTATTGTGTGGGAGTCTTAAGTCTCTTTGTAGGTCTCTAAGAACATGTTTTATGAATCTGGGTGCTCCCGCATTGGGTGCATATATATTTAGGAGAGTTAGCTCTTCTTGTTGAATTGATCCCTTTACCGTTATGTAATGGCCTTCTTTGTCTCTTTTGGTCTTTGTTTGATCTTTGTTGGTTTAAAGTTTCTTTTATTAGAGACTAGGATTGCAACCCCTGCTTTTTTTTTTTTTTTCTTTTCTTTCTATTTGTTTGGTAGTTTTTCCTCCATCCCTTTATTTTGAGCCTATGTGTGTCTTTGTATGTGACATGGGTCTCCTGAATACAGCACACTGATGGGTCTTGACTCTTTATCCAATTTGCCAGTCTATGTCTTTTAATTGGGGCATTTAGCCCATTTACATTTAGGTTAATATTGTGATGTTTGAATTTTATCCTGTCATTGTGATGCTAGCTTGTTATTTTGCCCATTATTTTATGCAGTTTCTTCACAGCATTGATGGTCTTTACAATTTAGCATGTTTTTCAGTGGCTGCTACTGGTTTTTCCTTTCCATGTTTAGTGCTTCCTTCAAGAGCTCTTGTAAGGCAGGCCTGGTGGTGACAAAATCTCTGTGTTTGCTTGTCTGTAAAGGAGTTTATTTCTGCTTCACTTGTGAAGCTTATTTTGGCTGTATATGAAATTCTGGGTTGAAAATTCTTTTCTTTAAGAATGTTGAATGTTGGCCCCCACTTTCTTCTGGCTTGTAGGGTTTCTGCAGAGAGATCTGCTGTTAGTTTGATGGGCTTCCCTTTGTGAGTAACCCGACCTTTCTCTCTGGCTGCCCATAACATTTTTTCCTTCATTTCAACCTTGGTGAATCTTACAGTTATGTGTCTTGTGGTTGGCCTTCTCAAGGAGTATCTTTGTGGTGGTCTCTGTATCTCCTGAGTTTGAATGTTGGCCTGCCTTGCTAGATTGGGGAGATTCTCCTGGATAATATCCTGAAGAGTGTTTTCTAACTAAGTTCCATTCTCCCTGTCACTCTCAGGTACAGTAATCAAACATAGATTTGGTCTTTTCACCTAGTCCCATATTTCTTGGAGGCTTTGTTCATTTCTTTTTACTCTTTTTTCTCTAATCTTGTCTTCTCACTTTATTTCATTAATTTGATCTTCAATCACTGATATTCTTTCTTCTGCTTGATCGAGACAGCTATTGAAGCGTGTGTATGCTTCACGAAGTTCTCTTACTGTTGTTTTCAGCTCCATCATGTCATTTAAACTCTTCTCTACACTAGTTATTCTAGTTAGCCATTCATCTAATCTTTTTTCAAGGTTTTTAGTTTCCTTGCTATGTGTCAGAACATGCTCCTTTAGCTTGGAGAAGTTTGTTAATACCGACCTTCTGAAACCTACTTCTGTCAACTCATCAAACTCATTCTCCATCCAGTTTTGTTCCCTTCCTGGCAAATAGTTGTGTTCTTTTGGAGGAGAAGAGGCATTCTGGTTTTTGGAATTTACAGCCTTTCTGCTCTGGCTTCTCCCCATCTTTGTGGTTTTATCTACCTTTGGTCTTTGATGCTGGTGACCTACAGATGCGGTTTTGGTGTAGATGTCCTTTTAGTTGATGTTGATGCTACTCCTTTCTGTTTGGTACTTTTCCTTCTAACAGACAATCCCTTCAGCTGTAGGTCTGTTGAAGTTTGTTGGAGGTCCACTATAGACCCTGTTTGCCTGGGTATCACCAGTGGAGGCTGCAGAACAGCAAATATTGGTGCCTGATCCTTCCTCTAGAAACTTTGACCCAGAGGGACACCCGCCTGTATGAGGTGTCTGTTGGATCCTATTGGGAGGTGTCCCCCATTCAGGCTACATGGGAGTCAGGGACCCACGTGAGGAAGCAGTCTGTCTGCTATTGGAGCTTGAACACCATGCTCACAGAACCACTGGTCTCTTCAGTGCTGTCAGTCATGGACATTTAAGTCTGCAGAAGCTGTCTGCTGCCTTTTGTTCAGAAATGCCCTGCCCCCAAAGTGGAATCTAGAGAGGCAGTAGGCCTTGCTGAGTTGTGGTGGGCTCCACTCAGTTCAAGCTTCCCTGTTGCTTTGTTTACACTGTAAGCATAGAACTGCCTATTCAAGCCTCAGTAATGGCGGATGTTCCTCCATGCACCAAGTTCCAGCATCCCAGGTGGATCTCAGACTGCTGTGCTAGCAGTGAGCAAGGCTCCGTGGCTTTGGGACCCCCTGAGCCAGGCACGGGAGGGAATCTCCTGGTCTGTTGGTTATGAAAACCATGGGAAAAGCATAGTATTTGGGCAGGAGTGTACTGTTCCTCCAGGTACTATCACTCACAGTTTCCCTTGGCTAGGAAAGGTAAATCCCCCAACCTCTTGTGCTTTCCAGGTGAGGTGATGCCCTGCCCTGCTTCAGCTCACCCTCTGTGGGCTGCACCCAAAGTCCAGCCAGTCCCAGTGAGATGATCCAGGTACCTCAGTTGGAAATGCAGATATCACCCATCTTCTGCATTGATCTCACTGGGAGCTGTGAACTGGAGCTGTTTCTATTTGGCCATCTTTGGGGGTCATTATATAAAGTGAAATATGCCAGACACAGAAAGACAAATATTATATCTTCTCACTCGTATGTGGGAGCTAAAAAACTTGATCTCATGATGGTGAAGGGTAAAATGATAGATATTAGAGGCTGTGAAGGGTGTGTAAGTGTGATGGGGGTATGCAGAGAAGTTGGTTAATGGGTACAAACATGCAGTTAGATAGCAAGCATAAGTTCTAAAAAGCCAAGTAGAATGACTATAGTTAACAATGTTATTGTACATTTCAAAATAACTCTAAGAGAAGACTTAAAATGGTCCCAGCAAACAGAATTGTTCAATACTCAAGATGATGGATACCCCATATACCCTGACTCAACTGTTACACATTCTGTCCATGTAACCAGATGTCACATATTCCTTATAAAGTCGTACAAATATTACATATCTGTAATAAATAATGGATCACACACCAAAATGGAAGGGTTTCAATTTCCTAGAAGAAAATATAAGGGAAAACAGTGATTTCGAGGTAGGCAAGAACTTTTTAAGTAGAACATAAGAGGCATGAATTCTCAGTAGTAAATATTGATAAGTTAGACTTCATAAAAATTAAAAACGTGTTGTTCAAAAATACTGTTAAGAAAATAAAAAGGCAGTTACTTCTGGTTCCAAAATGATGACATAGAAGCAAGCTGACTTTATTCCTTAGCACAGAAAGGCAAAAACAAATATACAGTGCCAAGATTATCACCAGTAATATCTCATAACTCAGATATGAAGATGAAACAGTTCCCAGGGCCACAGAGATATGAAAAAATTCCAAAGTGACAGCAGGCAGTAAGAGAATTGGACTTGTATATCTGCTATACCCCTCTCTTCAATTTGCCAAGTACCAAGCATGTAGAAAACTTCCCTCTACTCACAGTTTCTATGGTGAATAAAGTGAAAGTCAGTTGGACAACCAGCTTCTGCAAAATTTTGGGTTTTCTGTAGGAGACCTGTCAACACCTCTTTCAACCTACAGGAAACTTTGGGAGTGCCTGAAGGGAGAAATATTCTTGAGAACAGCCAGAGACTAACGTAGGGTGGGGCAGAGGCAGTACTGCCATTCCCAACCCTGGAAACTCCACTCTGTAACTTGGCCAAAGGAGATGCCAAATCAGAGTGACAGTTAAGCAACACCACCTTCTATCTTCTGTAGTAGGCTTGTTCCACAGGTTTCTTGGGTACAACCCCCTAGCCAGCGTTTCTACACTTTGGGACCTTCCCCATTTGGGACAAGTGACACTCTGATTGTTTTCTTCAACTGAGGCAAACCTGGGCATAAACTGCCATCTGTTGCTAAAAAGAAAGCAGCAACCTAGAGGGAATAAATGAAAGAAAATTCACAGGTAAATTATAAAGAATCACTAATCAAACATATGCAATAAATACCAAAGTAAATCAGACAAAGAAGACTGGAATAAATACTCCTTCAGTGCAACGATAGACATCTACAAGAAGCAGCAGCAAACAGGGAACCATGATCTCTTCAAACAGACAAAGCAAGGAACCAGTGACTGACCATAATGAGATAATGATATGTGAACTCTCTGACCAAGAATTCCAAATAGCAGTTTAAAAGAAACTCAGTGATCTCTGAGATAACACAGAAAAGCAATTAATGAATTTAATCTAGAAATATGACAGAGATTGAAATAATCTTCTCCATCAAACAGAAATCTTGGAACTGAGAAATACATTTGCTGACCTGAAAATTTCCTTAGAGACTCTCAGCAGCAGAATAGATCAAGCAAAGGAAGGAATCAGTGAGCTCAAAGACAGGTTACTTGAAAATACACAGAGAAAAATGAATGAAAAGGAATGAAGATCACCTACATGGTATAGAAAGTTACCTTACAGAATAGGGGAAAATATTTCCAAGCTGTTCACCTGACAGCAAATGAAATAATCAACAAAGGGGAGAGACAGCTGACACAATGGGAGAATATGCTTGCAAGCTCTCGATCTGATGAGAGATTTATACCAGAATATAGATGCTGAAATGATTCAGCCAAAAAAAAGAACAATAATAGGATTTAAAAATCAGGTAAAACATATGAATAGATGTTTTGCAAAAGAAGACATGCAAATGGCTAACAGGTATATGAAAAAACGTTCAGCATTACTGATTATCAGAGAAATACAAAGCAAAACCACCAAGGGATGTCATCTTACTCCAATTAAAGTGGATCTTGTCAAAAAAACAGGGAATAACAGATGCTGGTGAGTATGTGGAGAAAGGTGAACTCTCATACACAGTTGGTGGGAATGTGAATTAATATAGCCACTATGGAAAACTAGAGGCTCCTTGAAAAAATAAAAATAGAGCTACCATATGATCCAGCAACTCCACTACTCGGTGTATATCCAAAAGAAAGAAAACCAACATATTGAAGCAATATCTGTACTCCATGTTTATTGCAGCACTCTTCACTATAGCCAAAATATGGAATCAACCTAAGTACCCACCAGTGGACAAATGGTTAAGGAAAAGATGGTCTATATACACAAACAAATACTATTCAGCTATGAAAAGGGAGGAAATTCTGTCATTTGCAGCAATGTGGATTGAATTGGAGGTTATTGTGTTAAGCGAAATAAGCCAAGCACAGAAAAACAAGTATTACATGGTCTCCCATGTGGGAGCTAAACAAGTGGATCTCATGAAGATAGATAGGTGGTTACCAGGGTCTGGAAAGTATGGGTTGGGTGGGGATGAAGAGAGGTTAACGGGTACAGACATGCAGTTTGATAGAAGAAATAAGATCTAATGTTTAAAAGATCAGTAGGGTGACTATGGTTTACGATAACCTGTTGTGTATTTCAAAATAGCCACAAGAAAATAATTAAAATGTTTCTAGCATAAAGAAAAGACAAATATTTAAGGTGATACATATCCCAATGACACTGATTTGATCTTTACAAATTATATAAATTCGAAACTATCACATGTACCCTAAAAATATGTACATCTATAATATATCAATAAGAAATAAAATTAATAAAAGAAAAAGACAAACTTCTCTGATTGAGAGAACATATATCTCCCAAAACATACATCTGCTAAAGGACTTGTATCCAGAATGTATACAGAACTGTTAGAACTCAAACAACCCAATAAAAAAATGGGCAAAAGATTAGGACATTTCACCCAGAAAGATACATGAATGGCAAATAAGCACTTTAAAAAGATTCTCAGCAGGCTGGGTTTGGTGGGTCATGCCGGTAATACCAGCACTTTGGGAGGCCGAGGTGAGTGGATTGCCTGAGGTCAGGTGTTCAAGATCAGACTGGCCAACATGGTGAAACCCCATCTCTACCAAGAACACAAACATTAGCCAGGCATGGTAGGGCACACCTATAATCCTGTCTACTTGGGAGTCACTGAGGCAGGAGAATCAGTTGAACACAGGAGGCGGAGGTTGCTGTGAGCCGAGACTGTGCCACTGCATTCCAGCATGGGCGACAGAGCAGACGGTCTAAAAAAATACAGTAAAATGCTCAGCATCATTAGTCATTGAATTAATGCAGATTAAAACTACACTGAGACATTCAGATACCATTACACACCCACTGGAATGGCTAAAATTTAAAAGACTGAAAATGCCAAATTTTGGAGAGATTGCTCATAGAAATGCAAAATGGTACATTTGGAAACACAATTTGGCAATTTTTATTACATGAAAGATATTACATATTTATGAAATATTGGACCACTCCTTGGTTTTATTTACCTAAGATAAATGAAAACGTTTTGTCCACACAAAGACTTGTACTAGAATGTGAATAGCAGCTTTATTCATAATAAGTTCTAATTGGAAGGGACCCCAAATGTCTATCAGCTGGTGAATGAATGAATAAGTTGTTAAAAGGAACAAACTTTTTTTTTTTTTTTTTTGAGATGGAGTCTTGTTCTGTCGCCCAAGTTGGGGTGCAATGTCACATTCTCTGGTCACTGCAACTTCTGCCTCCCAGGTTCAAGCATGTCTCCTGTTTCAGCCTCCCAAGTAACTGGGATCACAGGCATGTGCCACACACCCGGCTAATTTTTTTTTTTTTTTTTTTTTTTGAGAGGGAGTCTCGCTCTGTTGCCCGGGCTGGAGTGCGGTGGCCGGATCTCAGCTCACTGCAAGCTCCACCTCCCGGGTTTACGCCATTCTCCTGCCTCAGCCTCCGGAGTAGCTGGGACTACAGGCGCCCGCCACCTCGCCCGGCTAGTTTTTTTTTTTTTTTTGTATTTTTTAGTAGAGACGGGGTTTCACCGTGTTAGCCAGGATGGTCTCGATCTCCTGACCTCGTGATCCGCCCGTCTCGGCCTCCCAAAGTGCTGGGATTACAGGCTTGAGCCACCGCACCTGGCCTAATTTTTGTATTTTTAATAGAGAAATAAAAGGTGCTAGTATTACAGGTGAGAAACAAACTATTGATATACACAACAGTATGGGTGAATCTCAAAATCATCATGCTAAGTCAAAGAGACCAGACACAAAAACTACATTCTGAGCTCATTCGTATGAAATTCTACAAAAAGCAAAATTTCAAGCAATACAGGCAGATCACTGGTTGTCAGAGACCAAAGAGTCTTGGTAGGTGATTGACTGCAGAGGGGCGGAAAAGATTTTTTGTGATGGTAGAATGTTTCTAAGTCTTTACTGTAGTAGTGATCACTTCAGTAAAGCTGATTTTTTTTTTTTTTTCTTTTTTTTTTTTTTTTTTTTTATCAGGTAAAAGCCCTATTTCTTGGTCACATAATCTTTGCCAAGCTCTTTGGCCCTCAGGCCCACTCCATACCTGGAGCTTCCTCCCAACTTTAGCTTTAGCTTTTCCTGTTTAGTGCCTTGTTACCCTGCTGCTCTTTAGACTTTTCCTACGGATGACTATCATTGAAAACCACTATTCAGGTTCCCATTCTGTCTGAGCTGAGCTCTCTGTGTTCTCCAAACTGATACATTAAGTGAATTATTTTTAGCATATTAAAGTCAAGGCCTAGAGAAGATCTCACCTTAACTCAGTGGCAGAATAGTCATTATTAATATAGCATACTTTTCAAGAGTCTAGAGGTTTCCTTTTCTGAAATTCACTTTCTCTCTCCTCCATGTAATGTTTGAAATAAATTTCTGCAGATTAACTGCCTACATCTCCAGTTTGCTAAATTAATCTTGGGATAGTCTCAAAAATCTGTTTTAAAAGAATTCCACAAGTGACTTTACTGATCAATCAGGCTTGGAAACTACTGGAATCAGGGAGTTTCTGACCCCATCTTTTAAAAACAGATAAATAAAAACAATAAAATATAAATAAATAGATATATAAAATGTTTCATCTTTTCACACCTTTACTCAGACTTCACTAAGGTGTACATATGCAGATTTTGTC
The DNA here is from genome assembly GCF_007565055.1 of Rhinopithecus roxellana. Lineage (NCBI taxonomy): Eukaryota > Metazoa > Chordata > Mammalia > Primates > Cercopithecidae > Rhinopithecus > Rhinopithecus roxellana. Next base: position 31,277,962 of record NC_044565.1, read on the forward strand.
GAAAGTCTTTGCAGAATACTTTTTCACATGCCATTATCTGCTGTCTCTCACTACTACTGTTGATCTTTTCACTCTCTAAAGGAAAGCAGGGTATTATGGAGCTAGTTTTATTAGGAGAATACTATGTGCCAGACATTTTACAAGTGCTCTCTAATTCTCATAGATGATAAAAATGAGGTTAGAGATGGTAAGTAACTTGCCCAAAGATGTAGCTAACAAGTAGCAGGACTGAGGTTTGTCTTTGGGTTTAAAACAAGGGTGTTTTTCTTTTTAAATATATTTGTATAAATTGAAAGGGTACAGGTGCAGTTTTGTTAAATGGATATATTGAGTAGTGATAAATTCTGGGCTTTTAGTGTAACCATCACTCAAATAGTGTACATTGTACCCATTAATTAATTTCTCATCCCTCAACCCCCTCCCACCCCTACCCTTCTGAGTCTCCAGTGACTGTTTCTCCACATTCTGTTTATGTGTACACATTATTTCGCTCTTACTTATAAGTGAGAACATGCAGTATTTGACTTCTTCCTGAGTTGTTTTCACTTAACAATGTGGATGGCCTCCAGTACCATTCATGTTGCTGCAAAAGACATGATTCCATACTTTATCACTGAATAGTATTCCAGTATGTGTGTTTGTGTGTGTGTGTGTGTGTGTGTGTGTGTGTTTACCATATTTTATTTATCCAGTCATCCATTGGTGGACACTAAGGTTGATTTCATATCTTTGCTATTGTGATTGCTGCTACAATAAACATTTGAGTACAAGTGTCTTTTTAATATGATGACTACTTTTTCTTTGAGTATATAGTAGTGGGATTGCTGGATTGAATGGCAGTTCTATTTTTAGTTCTTTGAAAAATCTCCATACTGTTTTCCATAGAAGTTGACTAATTTGCATTTCCACCAACAGTGTGTAAGCATTCTCTTTTCTATGCATACTCATCAACATCTGTTTTTCTTTTTATGTTTTTAATAATAGGCATTCTATTGGCATAAGATGGTATCTCGTGGCTGTAATTTACATTTCTCTGATCATTAATGATGTTGAGCATTTTTTCATATGCTTGTTGGTCATTTGTGGGTCTTCTTTTAAGAAATGTCTATTCATGTCTTTTGCCAATTTTTAAATGGGACTGTTTGGTGTTTTATTGTTGTTGAGTCGTTTGAGCGCCTTGTAAATTCTGGATAGTATTCCTTGTAGGATTCATAGTTTGCAAATATTTTCCCCCAATCTGCAGGTTATCTATTCACTTTTTTATGATTTCTTTTGCCATGCAGAAGCTTTTTAGTTTAATATAGTTCCACATGTCTGTTTTTGTTTTTGTTGCTTATGCTTTCAAGGTCTTATTATGAATTCTTTGCCTAGACAAGTGTCAAGAATAGTTTTCCCTAGGTTTTCTTATAGAATATTTATAGTTTCAGATAACAAATTTAAGTCTGCGATTTGTCTTTATTTGATTTTTGTATGATTAGAGACATTCTTCTACATATGGCAATCCAATTTTCCCAACACTATTTATTGAAAAAGATACCTTTCCCCCAGTGTATGTTCTTGTCAGCATTGTCAAAGATCAGTTGGCTATAGATATGTGGCTTTATTTCTGGGTTCTCTATTCTTTTACATTGATCTATGTGTCTGTTTTTATGCCAGTACCATGCTGTTTTGATTATTATAGCCTCACAGTATAATTTGAGGTCAGGTAACGTGCTGTCTGTAACTTTGTTCAATTTGCCTAGGATTGCTTTTGCTCCTCAGGCTGTTTTTTGGTTCCAGATGAATTTTAGGATGGGTTTTTCGCATTCTGTGACAAAATGATATTGGCATTTTGATAGGAATTGCATTGAATCTGTTTATTGTTTTGGCAATATTATTTTTAATTATATTAATTCTTCTGATTATGAACAAGAAGTATTTTTCCATTAGTTTGTGTCACCAGCAATTTCTTTCATCAGTGTTTTGCAGTTTTCATTCTTTCACCTCCTTAGTTAACTATATTCCTAGATATTTTATTTTATTTTTTTGCAGCTATTGTAAATAGGATTGCCTTCTTGATTTGGTTTTCATTTTGATTATTATTGGTGTATAGAAATGACACTCATTTTTGAATGTTGATTTTGTATTCTGAAATTTTACTGAATTCAATTATTCAAACCTAAGAATTTTTTGAGGAGTCTTTAGGATTTTCTAGGTTTAAGATAATATTGTCAATGAAAAGAAATAATAAGACGTCCTCTTTTCCAACTTGGATGCCTTCTATTTCTTTTCTTTCTTTTTTTTTTTTTTTTTTTTTTTTTTTTTTTTTTTTGCCTGATTGCTCTTGCTAGGACTTCTGGGACTAAGTTAAATAGGAGTTGTGAAAGTGGGCATTGTTGTCTTATTCCAGTTCTTAGGGGAATTTTTTTCAACTTTTCCCAATTCAATATGATGTTGGCTATAGGTTTGTTTCATATGGCCTTTATTATTTTGAGGTAGGTTTTTTCTACTATGCCTAGTTTGTTGAGAGTTTTTATCATAAGGAGATGTTCAATTTTATCAAATGCCTTTTCTACATCTATTGAAATGATTATGTGATTTTTTTGTCTTTAATTTTCTTTATGTAATGAATCATATTTACTGGTTTGTATATGCTGAGCCATCCTTGCATCCCTGGAATACAACCCACTTGGTCATGGTGTGTTATCTTTTTGATGTGCTGGTGGGTTCGGTTTGCTGGTATTTTTTTGAGGATTTTGTATCTATCTTCATCAGAGATATTGGTCTGTAGTTTTTCTGTTTGTTCGTTTGTGTTCTTGCCAGACTTTGGTGTCAGGGTGATACTGGCTTCATGGAATGAGCTAGGGAGGGTTCTCTCCTGCTCAGTTTTTGGGAACAGTTTCAGTAAAGTTGGTACCAGTTCTTCTTTGTATGTTTGATAGAATTTGACTGTGAGCTCATCTTGACCTAGGCTTTTCTTATTGACAGAATTTGTTATTAGTCTATTTTGTGTTTCTGTAACAGAATACCATAGACTGCGTAAGTGATAAACAATAGAAATGTTTGGCTCACAGTTCTGGAGGCTGGAAAGTTCAAGATCAATGGGTTGCATCTGGGGAGACCTTTCCTGCTTCTTCATAACATGGTGGGAGGCATTCCATGGTGAGATAGTAGGTGAGAGAGCAAGAAGGAGCCAAGCTCCCTTTTACAACAATCCCACTCTTGTGGTAATGAAGTTAATCTACTCATGAGAACTCTGCCTCTTAAAGGTTCCACCTCTCAACAACGCTGCATTAGGGATTAAATTTCTTACATGTTAGCTTTGGGAGATGGTATTAGTCTGTTTTTGCATTGCTATGAATACATATCTGAGGCTGGGTGATTTATAAAGAAAAGATGTTTATTTGGGCTCATGGTTCTGCAGGCTGTACAAGAAGTGTGGTGCCAGCATCTGCTACTGGCAAGGGCCTCAGGAAATTTATGATAATGGCTGAGGGCAAAAGGGAGCAGGAATATCACATGACCAGAGAGGGAGCAAGACAGTTGGGGAGGGAAGATGTTACACTCTTTTTTAAACAACAAGATCTCTCATTATTTCAGAGCAAGAACTCATTTATTATTGTGAGGACAGCACCACACCATTCATGAGGGTGACCCAAACACCTCCCACTAGGCCTCATCTCCAACACCAGAAGTCACATTTCGACATGAGATTTGGAAGAGACAAAATATCTAAACCATATCAGGGACACATTTAAATCACAGTAACTTGGGTTGTTTGTAGATGTTATCTTTTTTATGTATCCTGTTTTTCACACATTCTTGCTCTTTCATTGTTCAAAGTTTTCCTTGTATCTTATAGACTAATCTATGACTGAAGCATTTACTATTTTTTACTTTTTTTAAATGTAAGAAGCAGTTTTTGGAGAGATAGGGTTTCACTATGTTACCCAGGCTGGTCTCTAACTCTTGAAGTGTTTACTATTGTAGATTGAGCACCTAAAATAGTGATAAGGATATGAGAGTTAAGCCATGAATATTTTCTGAATAAATGAATGTAGTAGTAGTAAATGCCTTTTGCACTGTGACTTATGTTTCTTTAAGTTAAATTTACCTGCTGATTATGAAAGTTTACAGTACGTTTCCCTTCTACTACAGCAGTGGTTCTCAAATCTCAGTAGGTATCAGAATCACCTGGAGGGCTTGTTAAGCCCAGATTGCCTGGTCCCACTCCCAAAGTTTCTGATTCAATAGGTCTAGAGCATGACCTGAGAGTTTGCATTTTAAACCAGATCCCAGGTGATGGTGATGGTGATGGTATAAGACACATACTTTGGGAGCCACTGAATTAGAGATTATCTCTAAGTTTCACAGAATGTCAAGTGTAGTTCTTTTTTTCCCTCTATTTTCCAGTTTTAAGAATAATACAATATTTTGGCTCTTGATTATTTAAATGAAATACTTTTTAGGATTTGAAATGATCTTATTTTTCTATTTTTCTATCTTTGGATTTTAGATCCACATTATTGATAGTATTTAACTTGAAATGAAATTTTAACTTGTTATTTACTGATCATATTTTTCTTGAGTCAGTGCTGTCTAGAATTTCACTGACAAAACAAAATCCTTTCTAAACAGTTTTTAAAAACACTTTTCATGGCATAACCATGCCTTTCCCCTGCATGGTTAGAGCATTCTTCCATATAGGAGGACCTTTCTAAGGACCTGTATGTTTGTTGTTGTTGTTGTTGTTGTTTTGTTTTTTTGTTGTTTTCTTCGTTTTGTTTTTGTTTTGTTTTCACCTTCAAACAAGAATCCTCTCTTTATTCCGGCCAATGATGTTAACTGGCAATGTGATTTCTCTTTGACCACTTGAGCGATGTTAAAATCTCTATGGCTAATCTTAGACAGGAGGAAAAATTAGTATGTCAAGACCCAGTCATGCTCCTGAGTCTAGAAGGCATGAACCAGAGGCAAGGATATAGCCTACTCCCATGGTCTCCCCTTTTTCATTGTTAGGAAGTTCCTATATAAATGACTAATTTGAAACACTTGTCTTCTACCAGAGGTAGTATGTGAAAAGCTAGATAGCTGAACAGTTTTCATACCTTTCCCTACCTCTGCTTACACCTTTTGTTAATTGTTATAGACTGAATTGTGTTACTTGTAAATGCATAGGTTGAAGCCTGAATCCCTGATGTGACTGCATTTGGAGATGGAGCTTTTAAGGAGGTAATTAAGATTAAATGAGATCATAAGGATGGGACCCTAATCCAAAAGATCTGATGTCCTATAAGAATAGGAAGACACATCAGAGCTCCTTGCCCCTCTCTGTGTCCAGGCACAAAGACAAGGCCATGTGTGGACACAATGGGAAGGTGCTATCTGGAAGGTGAGGATGTGGGTCTCACCAGAAACCAAGCCTCCTGGCACCTTGATCTTGGACTTCTAGCCTCCAGAACTATGAAAAATAGTTATTTAAGTCACCCAGTCTGTGATATCTTTATATATCAGTTGAATATACCAACTTTGCATCTTAATATGTGATGGGGGCTTCAAGATTGCCACTCCAGCTATTACTCACCTCACTTGCTATAGTGAGATGTGTGCCCCAGGGTGTCCACTTAGCCTCTTGGTAATCTCACATTTTTATTGTGCAGTGTGTATTATCCAGTTGCCTTTCTCCCTATTGTTGAATTTCTGGTGAATAATGATAATGGTTGGTGAGACTGGGAGTATGGATGGGAAGGAGTAAACATCTCTGAATGCCCTAATATGCTACTTCTGTAGAGTGGTGGATGGTTGAGGGGCTTCCTCTTTGGTAGCTTCTGATATTGGGAGATACCACAGATTACATTAAAGTCTTTTCCTGCCTCTTCTGTATCTACATTGATTGGTCTCAATATTTAGCTGATTGCTCACTTTTCTCAATCCTACTATCAACATGTGCTTAGGGTAATTCTTCTCCACAGATTGGCACTATCAGAGCTGCCAGTGCTCGTTTGACATGATCTCATAGGCATTACATGGAATTGTGGGGGAGGATGAATTAGACCTATGTAAAATATCTACCATTATAATTTGAATGCCTTCTTCTTCTTGCATTTGGCTTAAGGGTCAATCTTGAGTGAGGATTAAGGCCCAGCTGTGACCGTGGTGGGAGTCAGAGTTGGAGGTCAGCCTGTGATTGGGTTTAGGGTCAATTTCTGGCCAGTATTGCTAATTAGTGTAACCCATGATGAAACTGAACTCAGCACTTTCAACTCTAACCACCCAGGGCACCAGAAATTCCTTCAGAGAATGTGAGAACCTGAAGGCAAACTTTCCGGGTGTCTGTGGGGATAACAAACATAATGTTCAGTTTTAAAAAAAAGTTTAAAAATGCTTTTACAACACTGTGGCTCTAGGATTATTTTAGATTACTTAAATGTCATCATACTTCTAGTCTTTATTTCTATTCAGACGCTTCTCTCAGTTCGACAAACCCAAGTGACTAGGAAAATAAAACGTAAAGTAGACAGAAAACCCAGGTTTCCTCAGACACTTCTGAGGTGATGAGGCATATCTAGCAAACAGAGTCAGAAGAATTTGCTTTGCTTGATTACATCACCATTGATTTTACAAATGCTCATGTGTTATGGTCATGTCCAGAAGACTCACAGATTTGCTTCATATTGTGCAAGGAGGAAGCAAGGAGGGAGCTATTGAGTGGGAGAGAGACCGTAGGAGAACACTTCCTTGAGCTGATAGTAACAAGGGAAGGTGGGTGATGCCTTTCTTGGTTGCCAGATTCAACAACAGTCCCACTTAGAACACCTTCCACCCAACATGGTAAGCTGGCCATGGCATGCTGGCCAGCTTCAAGTGGAAGAGAGGCTCTGGTGAAGGCCTTGTCTTGCTTTCTTGTTGATTCTGGGGAATGTTAGCTAAGTCAGAAATGACTAAGTGGGAAAAAATCTACCAGAGGTATTGGCAAGTGGAGAAACTCCTAGGTAGCATCTGCTCCTATCTTTACTTGCTCATTTTGGAAAATACATTTAGCCCTAATGTAATAGTTTCTTGCAAAAAACTGACCAAATAAAGCTACTTAAACATAGCATTATCTCTTGTCTCTCTGCATAGGCTGGGGCCCAGACCATCTCGTGGCAAGTGTGCCAAGTCTGTTCCCAGAGTGTTTTGGTGCTTTCATGCATTCTTCATGTTCCTTCTCAGTTGGCCACCACAGCCCTGACAGTAGCTGTGGTTAAAGGGTCACTCTGACAATCAATGGGGTGGGAAGTGCTGCAGGTAGGCAGCCTACACAGCCTTCTCACAGCCTTGCCTTCATGCTCTGTGCCCTCCACCTCACCCCTGGACCCCCAACTCAAACTTGTTCTATATCCTATTTCCTGCAGGATCCTGGGCATTCTTGGCAATACAATCATCCTTAGCTGTGTGTGCCTTGGAAGTTAGTGGCTAGTGAGTTTCGTGGTTATTCAGGGTAAACATGACTGTACCCATACTAGGACTTTTGGCTGACTCACCTCAGACTCTTTTCCTGTTCACCTCTGAATAGGTTCTTTCTATTGATTCATTCTCGAGGTGGGATCTGCACCTAGCTGATTCGGGCTCTGTAATTCTTAAGCTTTATTCTTGTAGCTCAGTTCAGTCTTTGTTATTTGGAAGATGAGGAAGTAGGTGTGTGCTAGGAGTGGGTGGAGAAGTAAAGTAGGCTGATATGCCCCCTCATCTGCCCAGAAAATCTAAGCAACAGTGAAAATAAGCACAGAAAGCATACAGCCATATGGGCATGAATTTATTAGTTTTAATTATTGGCTAGTCAAGTACAAATAGCTGATAAAATACTGTTCTCCCTGATATAGCTGACTTCATAGAAATAGGGGTCTGATCACTTCCCTATTTCTTAAAGTTAGGACTTGTTAGATTAGATAGCTTTGTTGTCTGGGGGACTATTATTGGCCAATAAGCTCTTAGGGTCATGCGTTTCACACCTCGAACTGGCAAAATTGAGACAACAAAAGATTAAAATATAGGCCTCAGTTATCTTTAACTTAGGAAAACTGAAACTTACTGAATGCTCCACATTCAGTGCTATCGATTTGTTTGTCTTTTTTTTTTTTTTTTTTTTGTAGAGGATTTGGCTAGGCTTCATGGAGTACTCCAGACCCTCCTCCCCGTAGGCCTAGGTGCACAAGTTCCTCTTCCGTGTAAACGGGTGGACTTGGAGTAGAAATATTGGCCTTTGTTTCAAAAGCATTGAGCTTCATCCTGTATTTTTCTTCCTAGTCTGCCACGTCCTCCTGGTCTGCCACTACTTGACATCCTCCCGTGAGCAATCTATTTTCTCTGAAAAACATTTTTTCTATTTTATCAAAGATATTTCAGAGACAAAGCTTTCACAAATAGAAGGGAGTTCCAATCATTGAGATTTCCAGTCTTATCTGTGCAGGTCTGGTGAAGGACATATAGATAAAAGCATCAGTAATAACAGTACTTTACAGATTCAGGTCCAGAGCTCTAAAATTTTCAAAGTGCTTTCACGCCATCATTTTATTTCATCCTTCAAGAGTTCTGCCAGTTGTATAGAACAGGTAGCTCTGTTTAGCAGGTTCACATAACTTGAGGGGAACTGCCCAAGGTTGCGTGGATACAAAATGACCAAACCAAGAATAGAACCCAAATATTCTACTTGCTTCAAGAGACCAGTTTTATAAATTGCTTCATGCTTCACTCTCCTTCCCATGAAAAAAATTTCTGCTTGGCATTTTTATGGGTTGAATTTTCCACCCCCTGCCCCTCATCAAATGATGATATATTGAAGTCTTAACTCCAGTAGCTCAGAATGTGATCTTATTTGGAAATAGGGTTGCTATAGATGTGATGATAAGTTAAAATGCATTAATACTGGAGTAGTGTAGGCACCTCATCCAGAATGACTCTTTTCCTGGTAAGAAGATGGCCACGTGAAGACAGAGGCAGAAACTGGAGTTAGGCATCTATAAACCAAGGGATGCCAAAGATTGGCAAAGAAACCCTAGAAGCTAGGAGGGGCAAGGAGGATTTGCCTTCATGTTTCAGAGGGAGCATTGTCCTGCTGACATCTTGATTTTGGATTTCTAGCTTTCCACAACTATGAGATAATAAATTTCTTCTTCTTCTTTTTTTTAAGCCAACCAGTTTTGGTGCTTTGTTATGGCAGCCCTGGGAAACTTGAACAGCCATCATACAGGAGCCTCCCTGTGACAGTTCAGAACAATTTGAATCCCTTCATATTCTTTCTCTTCCTCTCAATTACATATTCTATTAATCTTCTTAAATCCCATTTTACCTTTTGATACAGACTCTGTGATATATTCTCAGAATGGTATGGTTCCACTTTCTTCTCTTTTTTTCTTTTTCCTATGACTTCTTTTGAAATCCTGCTCATTTTTCAATATTTTATTTAAGTATCACTTTCCCTATGAAGGGTTTTTTTTAACCTACTTCTCCCTTCCTTTGCCATTGCTTGTCATTTAGGCAATTATCAATCTTATGACAATCACAATCAGAGTTCTATTAAAGTATTATTTGCCTGTTCCCTGCTTTCTTAAAATAAACCAACAAGCAAGCAAACAAAACCTGGGTTCTCCTTAAGGTGTTTTCTGTTTCAGTTCTCTATTTTCTGGTGTTGATTGGACACAGTACTTGGTGTGGAATAGGCAGAACATAGTGGCTCCTAGTTGCATGGGATTGCTTAGAAGCCAGAAACTTCAGCATGCTATTTTTGGTTGTGTATATGTGTGTCACATGGATTATTCTTCTTAACTTTTACTATGGACATTTTCAAACATATACAAGGGCAAAAAGGAGAGTAAAGTGAACATCCATGTATCAGTGGCTGAAACAATCTTTAAATTATGGTCAGTCTTGTGTCATCTCTGCTTATCCTCCTAGATCAGATGACTTCGAAATATATCCAGAACCTCATCTTATTCCATGAGTAAATATGTTTATCTTCTTGTAGTTTGTGTGCTTTTCATATGAATCATATATTACAAATAAAATAATATCATATCAACTAACCTTTTCTGAGCACACTCTCTGTGCCAGCCACTGTGCAATAACATTTTACCTCATTTAATCTTGAAACTTTCAAACAATTAACTATTATTATCATCATCTTCATTTTACAAATGAGAAAACTGGGGCTTAGAGAGACTGGTTACTCCAGGTTGAAGAATTGGGCAGTGACTGAAGCATTTACAGAATCCAGAGTGCTGACTCACGAGACGATGCCCCTTCTACTCCCGAGAGTAACTCGGACAGGAATGTTTGCTTGAGCAAGTAGTGGATCAGATAGATACAAACTTCTTTCAGTATTACTTTCAGATCAAATGGGGTCATAACGTGTGCATTCAAAACATAGTACTCAGCTGAAATTAAATAGTGATTCATTAGTTTTCTCCTCTGATGCTGGTGTCATAATCTGGTGTAATCACAGAGCTTCACCGAGTTTTATTCTTTGATTTATTCACTCATTTATTCATTTCATAATCATTAGTGACTGCTATGAGTCAGGCACTGTAGATTCAAACATAAGTGATGGACAGCCTTTGAGCTGGAGAAGGGGCTGAGTTATACCTTTATTTAAAATTCGTTAATTGCTTGTCAATGAACACAAAGAAATGTCCTTACCTGTAAGTTTGAGTTTTCGGGGTTGAGGTGGCTGGAAAGAGTCTCAGGGAATTGACGATCTGTGTGTTCCTTCCCCAGCATCCTTGGGCTCCCAGACATTTGGAGGTGAGTGACAGGGACGCACATCTCCCGATTCATCTCCTTTGTCTTCCCTTCACAGTACCCACTAATAATAGTACTAAGAACTGACGTGGTACTTGCTTGTCTTCACACTTGCCATGTATTTATTTATTTAATCTTCCTAATAACTCCATAAGATAATTGTGAGTTTTATCTTCATTTTACAGCTTATGATACTCGATGAACAGAGTTTAAGGTACCAGAATTGAAGGCTTAGTGGCTTGTCTCCAGAGCCTTTCTTCTCAGCTGATACAACACACTTGTCTGGAAAATTAATTTGCTCTTGACTTCGAGGAGTGTTAGGTCCCAAACCCTTGGTAGAATGTGGAATAAAGCTAAGAAACTTTCCTCATTCAATTATGTGAACCTTATCAACTGTCAAATCCCATGATATTTATGTATGTCTGATTTTAAGCCACACAAGGTGAATTTAAATAAACTTGTGCATACAGTATTACAACAGTTAGGCTACTGTATGATTCCTGAATGCACCAAGCTATTCCAGCTTCCTTCTGGAACTCCCTCCGCCAGTTAGCCTTTCCACCACTCTTCTTTGACTATGCTCCTGTCTTTTATACCTCAATCCCCTAATTCTTCCATGACCACCTCTCCAGCTATGATACCATCCTTTCTTTGTGCCATTACCCAATATACACATGCCTCAGTTGTAACTCTGCCATGCTGTACTTCTCTTATTTGTTTCACTTTTGCTCTCTATTTGAAAGATTGAGAGCTGATGTCTTATTTTCATCATGCAAAGTACTAGTAATGTACCATGTATGATTTACCTTCTACTTAGTAAATTTGGGAGCTCTAAATTGGAATCTAAACAAACATTCACTCTGTTCTGAAATATGGCAACTTTCCATGGTTGGAGAGAATAATTAGCAAAGTCACAAACAAGAATCGTGTTTTTGATAGATGATGATGCTTAGCTGAATCTTATTCATTGATTACAGGAAATAACATATCAACTGGGATCCTGTAGTAAAATGAAATTTATAGAAAATACATATAATTCTACTTAAAATTATCTAGGATCTTAAGAGCCTGGAGGAAAATTTGAGGCCATCTAATACAGAGATTTCCCAAACTGGTTACACATTAAATCACTTGGGAAGTTTATTTCTAATACATTTTCCAATACCCTTCTCTCGGGTTCTTGTAAGGCCTTAAGACTGCTGTTTTGAAGCCAGTGCTCTAATGCATCATCCTTGCCCCTACTCTACTAGGCTGGCAACTCTAGTGAATGTGAAATTTCAAAGGATTTCCTTCTTATTTGTGGGCACTAGGTACTTTAATAAAGGTAGGATACCTTATTTAATCCAGATAAACAATGTTGTCATTTATTTTCATTTTATTTTGATTAAGTTCTATTTTGATTAAAACCTTAGTAAGTAAATGACAGCATTATTTTTCTGGAGCTATAATAAGATGCTAATTCATGGGCTTGCTTACTAGTCTTTTTGCTGCCTGTATTAGTCCATTCTTGCATTGCTATTAAGAAATACCTGAGACCGTGTAATTTTTAAAGAAAAGAGGTTTAATCGGCTCACAGTTCTGCAGTCTGTACAGGAAGCAAGGCTGCATCTGCTTCAGGGGAAGCTTTGGGGAGATTTTACTGATGGCAGAAAGCAAAGCAGGAGCCAGCCCTTCACATGGCTGGAACAGGTGGAAGAGAGAGAGTGTAGAGGGAGGTGCTATACACTTTGAAACAACCAGGTCTCATAAGAACTGACTCTACAGTACCAAGAAGGGATGGTGCTAAACCATTTATGGGAACTCCACACCCATGGCACACTCTCTTCCCACCAGCCCCACCCCCAACACTGGATATTATACTTTGACATGAGATTTGGGAGGGACACAGGTCTAAACCATATCACTGCCAATATTTCTTTTGCAGACATTCCTCTTTGATCTTGGAAACTGAAATACAAGTAACAGAATTAGTCCCAGTACAATTTACTTTCTGCCCCACAGAGGGTAATAGGATCCAATATTTCCTGGTTTGCAAGGTACCATTGTGATCCCCAAATAAATCTTGAACATTTTCAACAAGTGGCTATCCAGCGAGTGCTTGATCTTACTTAAAAAGTTTGAGGGAGACTGTTCCATCTGAGGCCAACTCTAATTATTAGAAAGTTCCTCTTTGAGATAATCTATGAGCTCTCTTCTGAAACTTTTGTATCTTTGGTTCCAGTCATTCTCCCATAGGAGCCACAAACTATACATGTGCTGTTTTTCTTACAGGACAACCAAGCCATTCAGGCATTGATGACAGCTAACACACTCTGTTGGCTCCAGTCATAAACTCTATCACTGACAAATACACATGTTCTTCTTTTATTCCCAGTAAAACAAGTAGCAAAATGATCAGAAATGTCAATTATCTTAACAATAAAGGCAGACATCACTCTTGCCTTAAAACAGTTTGGACAAATGAGTATAAATGAAGTTAAATTCTGCGGCATAAAGGAAAGATGCTTCCTTCCTTGCTCTCCCTCTGTTTCCCTCCATCAGAATAAGACCCTTGGGTAATCAATGTCCATTATCAGGCCTGAAATCACTAGACACTGTTGAGCTGATTTGGGGTTCCTGGCAGCCTACCAGAACAGTTATATAAGTCAAGCTGTTTGAAAGCTCACCAAATTGTAATATTAACCTTGAAAGATAGATACAGGCTGATTTGCAAATCTTATTTTGATCATTAACATGCACCAGTGAGAGAAAACAAACTGTAGCCTTTCCCTGGACATCTATTTCTTGTTTGCCCATGCTAATTAGTATAATTTACATAAATATATAAAAATCCTGTATGTTTTTCAATGTATTCAGAGCTCATTTCTCATTAACTTCAGCAAATATTCCAACAATGCACACAGATAACTCACCCTTTTTGACCAGGCCAAGCCCAGGAGCAGAAGCATCCCATCTCCCTGTCTTCTATTTATGGGGATATAGAATTAGAGCATATATCAGGCACACGAGGAACCTTACAATTCATCTGACTAACCACCTTTGTTCATAGATTGAGAAATTGAGACAGAGAGGTTAGGCTGTACTAAGTCACACTCCCAGAACCTGGGTCTCCAGAATAAGCAAATGAGAATATGCTTCCATGACAATGGTGCTAAGGAAAGGTTTTATAACATGTATGACCCTACTGTTAACATGCTGCACCCTTACTTTCTCTTTATTAAATGCTGAGAGAAGAGAACTAGGAATTGGTATTAAGCCTATGCAGTGATTAAAAGCATAAGTTTTCCATTAGAGTGAAGTGGATTTCACTGCCAACTCTCAACCAAATTAAAGTCCATTAAAAAATAAACAGTTAATAATAACCAAGACAGTTTTCAAAAGTGGGAGTAATGGGGGGGAGCATGTTGATATACCAGTTATAAAATGCATTACAAACTTATCACAATATTACTATAAGAGAAATAGAGTGATGCTGGCTCAGGAATCCACAGCCAGTTTCTATGTAATAAAAAAAAATGCATAACCCATTTTAGATGAATATAAACATGTATGACTGTGTATGACACAAAAACTTACAAATGAAGCTTGAATTACTCAGGAAGTAGTCCTGGAAAATTGGCTAAGTGAAGGGAAAAATCAAGTTAGACCTAAATCAAGTTATACCTATACATTGTACATTAAAAATAATTCTAGTTATATCAATACTTTTAATATTAAAAGTTAAAACCATATAGAAAAACCACAGAAACAGAGGTGAACATTTTACCAATCTCTGAATGGGGAAAAGATCCAAGCATAAAATTATTAAACAAATTAACAAAATAAATGAAATATTTTATTACAGAGAAGCTTTGCCTACTGTATTAAAAAAAAATCTGTTCCAAACATGCTCTTTTAACTTGAGGGAATGTTTCAAACTTGATCAGAAGTCAAGCAGTCTTTTTTTAAACAAACTCTTTATCCCTCAAGATGTTCCCATCTTTAGCTCTATATTCTGGCAGAGCTGATAAGTTGAATGCATTTCAGGCATAAAGATAAGGTGTAAAGGGTCAATCTGGATAGAAAAGAAGGTAAAGATCTGATCTCCACCTGTGCAGAGCCCCTTTCTGGTTTGTTTTATCTGTGTTGAATTCCTGATATCTATTCTCTGGCTTCTGACAGCTGACCAACTGAGAGGTGAGACTGTGTATCATTCCTGCCCCAGACCACTTCCATCATAGTTTCCATATTTCTGATATATGCCCTGGCATTGCTGCAGTCAGTGGCTATTTAATATATATTGCTGTATAACAAATTATCCTCCAACTCAATAGCTTCAAACAACAAAAATTTATTTCTGTGGATCAGAAAGCAGGTCATGGCTTATGTGGGTCCACTGGCTCAGGGTCTCTTACAAATTGCCACCAAGGTGTCAGCCAGGGCTGCAGTCATGTCCAGGCCCAAGATGGGGAAGTTGGAGTCAGTTCAAAGCTGACTCATGTGGTTGTTAGTAGGACTATAGACACACCTCAGGTCTTCATTGGTTCTTTACCATGTGGGTCTCTGAATAAGATTGATCACAAAATCACAGCTGGCTTCCCCGAGAGTAAGGACTCCAAATGAGAGAGAAAGCAAAAGAGGTCCCTATGTTCTTCTATAACCTAATCTCAGAAGTGACATTCCATCACTCTGCTGTACACTACTGGTTAGAAGTGAGTTAGTGAATCCAGCGCATACTTAAAGGGAAAGGTTCACGTATGCGTGTCCGTACCAGGAGGTGAGGATGAGTAGGGTCCTCTTAGAAGCTGCCAACCACAATGGCTGTGGTCCTCTGAGTGCTCTGCTCCATGCTGTTCTTGGTTCATGGTGCACTCCCCAGCTCCAGGCAAGTAGGGAGATCCTGCAGCAGAAACAGCAGGCTTTTTTGAATCACGGATCAGTAACAGAGCATAACTGGAACTGGCTGCAGCCTGCTTCAGAAGTGCAGGTACAAGGCAATTATGTAAAATCTCAACACTCCTCTTGCTGACCACATCCCAAAAATTGGCATCTTGGTGGGGGCCTTGGTGGCATTTCAGAGGAGCAGAGCTGAGCTGAACTGAACTGGACTGTGGTTTGTTCACAATAAAACCGATGGCATCAAACAGAACCTGTAGGAAGTGCTGGATTTTAACCATTGCTGCAGAGAGATAGTACTTTGATCTCATAGTGAGTCATTTTTTTCCAAATAAACTTGTTTTCATTTAGAAAATGAGCCTGGGGTAGTTATTTTTATTTTCATAAATCCAGAGGAGCAACGTCTACACACATTGGATAGGAAGCCAAAAATTCAAGTGTCTTTAGGACCAAGTGAGTGTGAGTTGAGCCAAGTGAGAGAGAAAACACAGCAGAAGAAATCATGAGGATGCAGAGAGGCAGACCGAAATAAGGCATTCAAATTTAATACAAAGCAAAACACAGTGCATACCAAATAAAATATGGCCATGAGCTGAATATTGTCTAAAGAGTGCCAAAATGTGAGCCCATAGGCCTAGTAGGAAGAATAAAATTCATAAACCAGATATTTAACAGATATCCCAGAGACTTCTCAACAGGGCTTTGAGATAGGGCCATTGTTATGCCAATCCAGAAAAGCTACCTGTCTTGCTCAAGGGTAAAGGGAGTTGTGGCTAGAACTGAGTCCTCCTACCTCTGAGTCTAGGACTGTTTGCATAAAAGTTTAAAATATTGCTATTATTTCTGATCCTGGCACCTCAGCTGATAAAGCCCTTTCCAAGTAAACCCAATAATTACAGAAGTGGAGCAGGATGGTAATGAGTCCAGGTGGCTTCGCAGGCAAGTGTGCATACAGGATCCTCACCGTGAATATGCTGGAGCCCAGCATAGAGACAGATCTTAGGAAAAGGCTTGCTGTTTGAGGGTTTCTGTAGACCTCTTAAGTCTTGTTGAACAATAGAAATGCCTAAACAGGCTACAAACAGCCCATAATGCCCTACTAAGAGACTTACAGGGGCTCAGGGTGGAAGCATACCTAATCTTGATTGCAAAGGGTGACATAGAGGCTAAAACAGACAGTGCTGGAAATGTAGCTGATACAAAAACTCAGGAGTCAGGCAGATGCAGTTCCCAGTGATACTAACCAAAGTGTTAATTTCTCATCAGAAGACCAAGGATGGGACAAAGCACCAATTTTAAAAACAAAGGAATATCAAAAGTTAGTGGGATATCAGGGAGCCATACTATTAGAAGGTGAATGTGAGCTCCTAATCTAGAGAGGGAACTAAACATCTAAGTGGGAACGCTATTGGAAACTATGCAAGAAAAGATCTAATTCTCTGTATGGAATAAATGAAAAGAGGGTAAAATCAGGTTAAACAGGGACGCAAAGACTGTGCAATTCCAAAGTCTACAAATACTCCAACTCACTGCCTCAAGTAGCCTTGAGTTAATAATTGGTTTAGGGTCAAACAGCACAGTTAGGAGCATTGTTGGACCTAAGGGCTAAGGATTGAGGAAGGCTTAGGGTATGTTCAGGAGTTCCCATTGCACCTTGGAAGCTCCAAAGAAAAGCCCAGTGAAAGTTGGTAATCTTTCTGAAAATTTGAGTTACAAGAGTCAGTCATTAGATATATAATTTGATTAATGTCCAGGTGATGTGACACATTCTGAGGTCACTCCTGGCTCCAGTGAGAATTGACTCCAAATTCATAGCCTAATAACTAAGCCCAGCTCAAGGGACAATGCTTTCAAGTGCTAGATAGTATGTGGGGGAAATGGGGAGATGATAGTGACTGATACTAACATTAAGAATAGGAGAATAAAAATATTAGATTTATTGATTAAAAATACGATGATAACTAACATTTATTAGGCATAAATTAGCTATGTGTCAGGAGTTTTGTATGTATTATTTCTATTTAATCCTGTCCATTATAGCCTAATAACTAAGCCCAGCTCAAGGGACAACGCTTTCAAGTGCTATTAGATAGTATGTGGGGGAAATGGTGGAGATGATAGTGACTGATACTAACATTAAGAATAGGAGAATAAAAATATTAGATTTATTGATTAAAAATACGATGATAACTAACATTTATTAGGCATAAATTAGCTATGTGTCAGGAGTTTTGTATGTATTATTTCTATTTAATCCTGCCCATTATATATTATTATTGTCATTTTACAGTTATAGAAGTTGAATCCTGGAATATTTAGGTAACTTTTCCAAGGATTCACAGAGAATTAGAAGAGATGGGACTTCAAATTAGGACCATCTGACTCCAAAGCCTATGAAATTAACAGGTCCACATTAGAGCAGAGAGTTAATTGGTTCCCTGTATTGGCTCTAGCCCAAGGCATGCGAAGTGACCCTGTGTTGAAAAACTGATTTGGGAACTGTAGAGAGGGTGCTGAAATAACTGAAAGATGAAAACATTTAAAAGAAGGGAAGGGAAGTGAAAAGCCTGGGATTAAGTGTCTCATTCATACAAATACAACCTTGCTATATTACCGCAAATCAGAAAGAAGTTTTCCTGCTTGGTACAAAGCGTAATGAGTCAATCCAGTGCTATGTATCTTTGTCAGTGTTCATGGGGGATAAAAGGAAGCCCAGGCCTGAAGCACACCTGGACTCACATATGGCTGCCAAGGTCCAGGCTAGTGAAGACTGGGAAAGCCAGTCAGGAGATGCAGATGATATGGCATTTATTTATTAAGCACAGACTATGCGGCAGGACCACTACCAAACCACTTATAGACCTGCACTCTTCAATATGGTAGCCCCTGGATACATGTGACCATCCGGCACTGGAAATGTGGCTGGTCTAAATTGAGCTGTACTTTAAATAAAAAGACATACCAAATTTTAAAGACATAGTAAAAAATTATATTAAAAAACTCATTAATAACTTTTATATTATATATGGAAATTATGTTTTTGATATATTAAGTCAAATTAAAATATTATTAAAAATAATTTTACCTGTTTCTTTTTACTTTTGTTTTTAACCTGGATGGCTGCTAAAAATTTAAAATAGAATGTGTGGCTCACATTTGTGGCCTACATTATGTTACCAATGAATATCACTGGTCAAGACATTACCTTGAAGGTCTCAGAAACACTGTGAGTCAATTCATAATTATAAATTACAAATGGTAAAAGCAAGGCTCTGAGACAGTATTTCTGAGACAGATTTTCTAGTGCCCCACTGGTTGGAAATAAATACAGTCTTCTGACAAACACCTGTAGGCCACCCTGTGTGAATTTCCTATAGCTGCTGTAACAAATTATTACAAATTTGGAGGCTTAAAACAACACAATATATTTTTTCATGGTTCTGGAAGCCAGAACTATGAAATTACTTTCACTTGGGATAAAGTCCAGGTGTAGACATACAGAGCCATGCTCCTTCTAGAGACTCTAGAGAAGAATTTATTTTCTTGCCTTTTTCAGCTTCTAGAACTGCATTCCTTTGCTCTTGCCTTCTTCCTTCATCTTCGAGGCCATCAACATGGCATCTTCAGATCACTTTCTGCTTTTGTGAAGTCACCTTCTTCTATTCTCAAGTTTACTTCACTTTGGGCCCACCTGGTAAATCCAGAATAATCTCCCAATATCGGGTTTTAACTTAATCACATCTGCAATGTCTCTTTGCCATAAAAATGTTGCTATTGATAGTAATTGACATTATTGGTTAGCCATAGGTTGTATTTCTAGAGTCCTCTCCTCTTCTTAATCTTTTTCAAGATTAACTACGATTTGAGGAGGTGTTCTGCTAGAAGGTATTGCAGACAAAGAAATAAATAGGATACAGTCCTGTTTCATTAATAAAGGAGAAAACATGTAAATAATGAATGGCAAAGCTCCAAAATAAGTGCCCCGATGAAAGTATTCACATCATTATGGTGGGATAAGAGCTGCCTCGACAGGCAACTTAAATGTGGTACTTTCAAACTCTTCAAAATATTTTCTTATGTTTATTTCATTTGATACTTGCAAAATCCCATGAGGCTAAAAGCTCTTCTGTAATTCTAAAATTATTCAAATTAACAGTTAAAAGTAAGGAAAAGAATTCCATAATGCATGTTGGGCTGGGGAAGAAACTAGCGATATGAAGTGACTTGTGTGAACTTTTCCAGTGTAAGTCAGTGGGAGATCACACTGGGGTCTTATGACTCCTGGTCTACAATTCCTCCCAAGTCCACAAGTGCTTCTTAAAAGCTGTTTCTGCCTAATACAAGATACTGAGCATGCCATGCCACATCATTGCCGTGCCTGCCTGTTTCTGCAACAGCACTCAGGGTTTACTGAATATCCTGAGTGATTCATGATGCAAGCCAAAGGCCAAGAGCCCTAGCTTTCTGGTCTCCAGGATGTTGTAAATTAAGACGTCCGACTATGAATTCTTCTCTCTCTTCTTTCAGATGTTCAGTTATTGTACATCCTCTACTTCTACCTCAGATAGAGCTTGAGTAGTCAGAAATTAGCAACTATGTTGCCAAAGAAATCATAAAAACTTCCCTCTCTTTCGAGCTCATGGGCCCAATTGTTATTTCTTTCCTCACTATTGAAGGACGAGACTTGTTATTCATCATCACACTTAGTGTGCGTCCTTAATTTTATAAAATCAAACCAACAGAGTGCTGATATGTAAACCTGCCTGAACCACAATTATCACCTGAAACCATAACTTTGATGTTTATTGGGTCTTCCCTATGCCTCACTGCTTTTGCCCTTTTCATCCCTGTCCTTGAGGAAAAAGGCCTCCCGGTCCCACCCCTGGCGCTAGAAGTGTTAATAGCGGAAAGAAAGATACTGATAGCTAATTCCTGAGGACTTGCATGACAGTTTGGCAGGCGGTGGGAAAACAACCTAAACCTGTCATATACAGAAAATGTGTGGCACACAATCTCAGTTGTAAAATACAGAAAATGGAGTTTTGGGAAGATGGCTGAATAGGAACAGCTCCAGTCTCCAACTCCCAGCGCAAGCGACACAGAAGACCGGTGATTTCTGCATTTTCAACTGAGGTACTGGGGTCATCTCACTAGGGAGTGCCGGACAATCGGTGCTGGTCAGTTGCTGCAGCCTGACCAGCGAGAGCTGAAGCAGGGCGAGGCATCGCCTCATCTGGGAGGCGCAAGGGGGAAGGGAATCCCTTATCCTAGCCAGGGGAACTGAGACACACAACACCTGGAAAATCGGGTAACTCCCACCCCAATACCGCACTTTAAGCAAACAGGCACACCAGAAGAATATATCCCTCACCTGGCCGGGAGGGTCCCATGCCCACGGAGCCTCCCTCATTGCTAACACAGCAGTCTGTGGTGATCTAACCGCAAGGCAGCAGCGAGGCTGGGGGAGGAGCGCCCGCCATTGCTGAGGCTTAAGTAGGTAAACAAAGCCACTGGGAAGCTCGAACTGGGTGGAGCTCACAGCAGCTCAAGGAAACCTGCCTGTCTCTGTAGACTCCACCTCTGGGGACAGGGCACAGCTAAAAAAAACCAACAACAACAAAAAGGCAGCAGAACCACTGCAGACGCAAACGACTCTATCTGACAGCTTTGAAGAGAGCAGTGGATCTCCCAACACGGAGGTTGAGATCTGAGAACGGACAGACTACCTGCTCAAGTGGGTCCCTGACCCCTGAGTAGCCTAACTGGGAGACAACCCCCACTAGGGGCAGTCTGACACCCCACACCTCACAGGGTGGAGTACACCCCTGAGAGGAAGCTTCCAAAGTAAGAATCAGAGAGGTACACTTACTGTTCAGCAATATTCTATCTTCTGCAACCTCTGCTGGTGATACCCAGGCAAACAGGGTCTGGAGTGGACCTCAAGCAATCTCCAACAGACCTACAGCTGAGGGTCCTGACTATTAGAAGGAAAACTATCAAACAGGAAGAACACCTATACCAAAACCCCATCAGTACATCACCATCATCAAAGACCAGAGGCAGATAAAACCACGAAGATGGGGAAGAAGCAGGGCAGAAAAGCTGGAAATTCAAGAAATAAGAGCGCATCTCCCCCTGCAAAGGAGCGCAGCTCATCGCCAGCAATGGTTCAAAGCTGGTCAGAGAATGACTTTGATGAGATGAGAGAAGAAGGCTTCAGTCCATCAAACTTCCCAGAGCTAAAGGAGGAATTACGTACCCAGCGCAAATAAACTAAAAGTCTTGAAAAAAGAGTGGAAGAATTGATAGCTAGAATAATTAATGTAGAGAAGGTCATAAATGAAATGACAGAGATGAAAACCATGACACGAGAAATACGTGACAAATGCACAAGCTTCAGTAACCGACTCGATCGACTGGAAGAAAGAGTATCAGCGATTGAGGATCAAATGAATGAAATGAAGCTAGAAGAGAAATCAAAAGAAAAAAGAAGAAAAAGAAATGAACAAAGCCTGCAAGAAGTATGGGATTATGTAAAAAGACCAAATCTACGTCTGATTGGGGTGCCTGAAAGTGAGGGGGAAAATGGAACCAACTTGGAAAACACTCTTCAGGATATCATCCAGGAGAACTTCCCCAACCTAGTAGGGCAGGCCAACATTCAAATTCAGGAAATACAGAGAACACCACAAAGATACTCCTCCAGAAGAGCAACTCCAAGATACATAATTGCCAGATTCACCAAAGGTGAAATGAAGGAAAAAATGTTAAGGGCAGCCAGAGAGAAAGGTCGGGTTACCCACAAAGGGAAGCCCATCAGACTAACAGCAGATCTCTCGGCAGAAACTCTACAAGCCAGAAGAGAGTGGGGGCCAATATTCAACGTTCTTAAAGAAAAGAATTTTAAACGCAGAATTTCATATCCAGCCAAACTAAGTTTCATCAGTGAAGGAGAAATAAAATCCTTTACAGATAAGCAAATGCTTAGAGATTTTGTCACCACCAGGCCTGCCTTACAAGAGACCCTGAAGGAAGCCCTAAACATGGAGAGGAACAACCGGTACCAGCCATTGCAAAAACATGCCAAAATGTAAAGACCATCGAGGCTAGGAAGAAACTGCATCAACTAACGAGCAAAATCACCAGTTAATATCATAATGGCAGGATCAAGTTCACACATAACAATATTAACCTTAAATGTAAATGGACTAAATGCTCCAATTAAAAGACACAGACTGGCAAACTGGATAAAGAGTCAAGACCCATCAGTCTGCTGTATTCAGGAGACCCATCTCACATGTAGAGACATACATAGGCTCAAAATAACGGGATGGAGGAAGATCTACCAAGCAAATGGAGAACAAAAAAAAGCAGGGGTTGCAATCCTAGTCTCTGATAAAACAGACTTTAAACGATCAAAGATCAAAAGAGACAAAGAAGGCCATTACATAATGGTAAAGGGATCAATTCAACAGGAAGAGCTAACTATCCTAAATATATAGGCACCCAATACAGGAGCACCCAGATTCATAAAGCAAGTCTTTAGAGACTTACAAAGAGACTTAGACTCCCATACAATAATAATGGGAGACTTCAACACTCCACTCTCAACATTAGACAGATCAACGAGACAGAAAGTTAAAAAGGATATCCAGGAATTGAACTCATCTCTGCACCAAGCAGACCTAATAGACATCTATAGAACTCTCCACCCCAAATCAACAGAATATACATTCTTCTCAGCACCACATCGCACTTATTCCAAAATTGACCACATAATTGGAAGTAAAGCACTCCTCAGCAAATGTAAAAGAACAGAAATTATAACAAACTGTCTCTCAGACCACAGTGCAATCAAACTAGAACTCAGGACTAAGAAACTCAATCAAAACCGCTCAACTACATGGAAACTGAACAACCTGCTCCTGAATGACTGCTGGGTACATAACGAAATGAAAGCAGAAATAAAGATGTTCTTTGAAACCAATGAGAACAAAGATACAACATACCAGAATCTCTGGGACACATTTAAAGCAGTGTGTAGAGGGAAATTTATAGCACTAAATGCCCACAAGAGAAAGCAGGAAAGATCTAAAATTGACACTCTAACATCACAATTAAAAGAACTAGAGAGGCAAGAGCAAACACATTCAAAAGCTAGCAGAAGGCAAGAAATGACTAAGATCAGAGCAGAACTGAAGGAGATAGAGACATAAAAAAGCCCTCCAAAAAATCAATGAATCCAGGAGTTGGTTTTTTGAAAAGATCAACAAAATTGACAGACCGCTAGCAAGACTAATAAAGAAGAAAAGAGAGAGGAATCAAATAGACGCAATAAAAAATGATAAAGGGGATATCACCACCGACCCCACAGAAATACAAACTACCATCAGAGAATACTATAAACACCTCTATGCAAATCAACTAGAAAATCTAGAAGAAATGGATAATTTCCTGGACACTTACACTCTTCCAAGACTAAACCAGGAAGAAGTTGAATCCCTGAATAGACCAATAGCAGGCTCTGAAATTGAAGCAACAATTAATAGCCTACCCACCAAAAAAAGTCCATGACCAGATGGATTCACAGCTGAATTCTACCAGAGGTACAAGGAGGAGCTGGTACCATTCCTTCTGAAACTATTCCAATCAATAGAAAAAGAGGGAATCCTCCCTAACTCATTTTATGAGGCAAACATCATCGTGATACCAAAGCCTGGCAGAGACACAACAAAAAAAGAAAATTTTAGACCAATATCCCTGATGAACATCAATGCAAAAATCCTCAATAAAATACTGGCAAACCGGATTCAGCAGCACATCAAAAAGCTTATCCACCATGATCAAGTGGGCTTCATCCCTGGGATGCAAGGCTGGTTCAACATTCGCAAATGAATAAACGTAATCCAGCATATAAACAGAACCAAAGACAAGAACCACATGATTATCTCAATAGATGCAGAAAAGGCTTTTGACAAAATTCAACAGCCCTTCATGCTAAAAATGCTCAATAAATTCGGTATTGATGGAACGTACCTCAAAATAATAAGAGCTATTTATGACAAACCCACAGCCAATATCATACTGAATGGGCAAAAACTGGAAAAATTCCCTTTGAAAACTGGCACAAGACACGGATGCCCTCTCTCACCACTCCTATTCAACATAGTCTTGGAAGTTCTGGCTAGGGCAATCAGGCAAGAGAAAGAAATCAAGGGTATCCAGTTAGGAAAAGAAGAAATCAAATTGTGTCTGTTTGCAGATGACATGATTGTATATTTAGAAAACCCCATAGTCTCAGCCCAAAATCTCCTTAGGCTGATAAGAAACTTCTAACAAAGTCTCAGGATACAAAATTAATGTGCAAAAATCACAAGCATTCTTATACACCAGTAACAGACAAACAGAGAGCCAAATCATGAATGAACTTCCATTCACAATTGCTTCAAAGAGAATCAAATACCTAGGAATCCAACTTACAAGGGATGTAAAGGACCTCTTCAAGGAGAACTACAAACCACTGCTCAGTGAAATAAAAGAGGACACTAACAAATGGAAGAACATACCATGCTCATGGATAGGAAGAATCAATATCGTGAAAATGGCCATACTGCCCAAGGTTATTTATAGATTCAATGCCATCCCCATCAAGCTACCAATGAGTTTCTTCACAGAATTGGAAAAAACGGCTTTAAAGTTCATATGGAACCAAAAAAGAGCCCTGCATTGCCAAGACAATCCTATCTCATAAGAAGAAAGCTGGAGGCATCACGCTACCTGACTTCAAACTATACTACAAGGCTACAGTAACCAAAACAGCATGGTACTGGTACCAAAATAGAGATATAGACCAATGAAACAGAACAGAGTCCTCAGAAATAATACCACACATCTACAGCCATCTGATCTTTGACAATCCTGAGAGAAACAAGAAATGGGGAAAGGATTCCCTATTTAATAAATGGTGCTGGGAAAATTGGCTAGCCATAAGTAGAAAGCTGAAACTGCATCCTTTCCTTACTCCTTATATGAAAATTAATTCAAGATGGATTAGAGACTTAAATGTTAGACCTAATACCATAAAAACCCTAGAAGAAAATCTAGGTAGTACCATTCAGGACATAGGCACGGGCAAGGACTTCATGTCTAAAACACCAAAAGCAATGGCAGCAAAAGCCAGAATTGACAAATGGGATCTCATTAAACTAAACAGCTTCTGCACAGCAAAAGAAACTACCACCAGAGTGAACAGGCAACCTACAGAATGGGAGAAAATTTTTGCAATCTACTCATTTGACAAAGGGCTAATATCCAGAATCTACAAAGAACTTAAACAAATTTACAAGAAAAATCAAACAACCCCATCAAAATTGGGCAAAGGATATGAACAGACATTTCTCAAAAGAAGACATTCATACAGCCAACAGACATATGAAAAAATGCTCATCATCACTGGCCATCAGAGAGATGCAAATCAAAACCACAATGAGATACCATCTCACACCAGTTAGAATGGCAATCATTAAAAAGTCAGGAAACAGCAGGTGCTGGAGAGGATGTGGAGAAATAGGAACACTTTTACACTGTTGGTGGGACTGTAAACTAGTTCAACCATTATGGAAAACAGTATGGCGATTCCTCAAGGATCTAGAACTAGATGTACCATATGACCCAGCCATCCCACTACTGGGTATATACCCAAAGGATTATAAATCATGCTGCTATAAAGACACATGCACACGTATGTTTATTGCAGCACTATTCACAATAGCAAAGACTTGGAATCAACCCAAATGTCCATCTGTGACAGACTGGATTAAGAAAATGTGGCACATATACACCATGGAATACTATGCAGCCATAAAAAAGGATGAGTTTGCGTCCTTTGTAGGGACATGGATGCAGCTGGAAACCATCATTCTTAGCAAACTATCACAAGAACAGAAAACCAAACACCGCATGTTCTCACTCATAGGTGGGAACTGAACAATGAGATCACTTGGACTCAGGAAGGGGGACATCACACATCGGGGCCTATCATGGGGATGGGGGAGGGGTAGGGATTGCATTGGGAGTTATACCTGATATAAATGATGAATTGATGGGTACTGACGAGTTGATGGGTGCAGCACACCAGTATGGCACTAGTATACATATGTAACAAACCTGCACGTTATGCACATGTACCCTAGAAGTTAAAGTATAATAAAAAAACAAAACAAAACAAAACAAAACAAAAACAGAATAAAAGCCACGTAAATTATTTGTCGGTGTGTATATGATTAGCATTCAAGGGAAGAGTGTAGTGTTGGATCAGATGCTGCACCAATCATTTGTCTATAATGTGTACATGAAGCCTTTGTCCACACAGTAGCCATGAGATGGATCGAGACCAGAAGAGGTGGTATTTAATTGCAGGTGAAGTTCTGGGTGATAGTTTGAGGGAAACAATTCACCTACAGACAATATAAAAGCAGAACGGTTTCCAAAGTCCACACAGAAGATGAGGCCTAGAATAGGTGAGTAATTCCCCAACGTGAGGAAGAGCAGAGAGAGAAGTGGATGAGCTAGGAGAGGGCATAAAACAGCAGTGAAATTAATGCCCCAGGGGGTGCCAGGGTTACACCCTCTTGCCTCATGCTCAGACCCTGCCTTCTAAAACACAACAGAAAGGAAAGGTATAAGCAGCTGCTCTACCTTGGCAAGCGGAACAAGGAGCTATCAGAAACAAAGAACAAATTTCCTGTTGCAAAAATGTGCCCTCCCACATGGAAAGGTTCTTTCCGGCTTCCTTTCTTTTGCTCACATTCTGTTTCCTATTCCATTTTCCTATTCCTTACCTCTTCTCCCTACCCTCAGTTAATCTCAACTTTTGGGTTCAGCTTAAAGGTGACTTTCATAGGAAGACTTTTCCTGACCCTCAGTAAGATTCCAGTTAAAAACACCTGTAGTGTTCTGCACTTCTCCTTCAAACAATGCATTATGGTTAGAATTAGTTATTCAGTATTTTTCCATGCATTATGTTTCAGGAAACATTTGTGTTTTCACCACCACAACCCTAATGCCTGGCAAGTACCTAGTATGTAGAAGGGGCTTGACAAGCTTTGTTGCTAAAAGTGAAAAAAAAAATAAGGAGCAAGAGTTTGAAACATGACAGCAGCAAAGGGAGGAAACATTCAGATCCTGTGACCCCTCCCTTTGGAGAAAATGAGTGTCTCTCTGTAACACTGGAAGAACAAATCTATAGTTTTCCTTTGACTTGACTGCACACTAAGCCCTCTATAGTAAAACATCCTGTTTAGAAAGAAGTACATTTTTACAAGTTGAGAAAATTCTCAAGGAAAAGCTTTAACCATGATGGGATAGTTCCCTTAACTACAATTTCCTCTGCCTTAATGTACACCTCTTCCTCTTTCACCCCTAGCCCACCTACATACAGTCAGCTTCCCTGACAGGATTTAGCTTTAATAAGTTTTTCTCTTTATAACTGTGCTGCAACCCAATAATTTTAGATCTCTGTTCTCTTCTCTGAGAGTTCTCTTTTTGGTTAAGGTAGACAATAAGAAAGAAGGCATAATAATATTTCTTTGTATCTGTTTTATTATGAATATTAACGTGTGTGTGTGTGTGTATATATATGTATATGTATAGACAGAGAGAGAGAGAAAGAGAAAGAGAGAGTGAGAGAGAAAGAGAGAGGGACAGGATCTTACTTTGTTGCTCAGACTGGAGTACAGTGGTGTTATCATAGTTCATTGCAGACTCATACTCCCTCCTCAGTGAATCCTCCTGCCTCAGTCTCCGGAGTAGCTGAGGCCACAGGTTCACACCATCGTGCCTGGCTGATGCTTTTACTTTTGTAGAGACGGAATCTCCCTATGTTGCCTGGGATTGTCTCAAACTTCTGGGCTCAAGCAACCCTCCCATGTTCTCCTCCCAAAGTGCTGAGATTATAGGGGTGAGCCACCACACTTGGCCAAATACGAACATATTAAAAATGAATTCTAATAGCTCTCCAATACCTTTGTGGAACGGAGGAAATTTGAATATAGGTTGTATGTTAGGTGATGTTATTTTATTATTGTGGTTGTGGAGAAAAATGTCTTGTTTGCAAGAGATGAGTGTTAAAGTGTTGAGAGAAGTGTCAGAATATTGGCAATTTATTTCTCAAGAGTATGTGGAGTTAGGCAAACTGCAAAGTTAGAAGGAATAGTCTTCGCAAGACTGCCCTCACTTTAGACACATAATTCAAATTAGGTTTCCCCAAATCACCTCCATGAAGAAGAGTTATTAGATGCAACAAACAAAAAAATTAGTATTTTGAGAACTGAAAAATGGAACAATCTCAAATAAATATAAAATAGGTATACTTGAGATATGCTAGTACCAATCAGAAGTTTTTATTCTAGACTGGAATAAGAAGGATAGGAGAAAAATTTAAAAGAAATTATCCAAATGTGATTCAGTGCTGTTTTTACAGGTGTTAGGGCTCTTATCCCTGCATTTTGTAAAACAATGAACTAATTTAATTCTCCACCCTATGTAAAAATCCTCTCTAAAAATTCCACATAAGCCTCATCTTTTCTATACCTTTAGTTACAAAGAATATGAACTGATGAAGCAGAATATTCCATCTTCAGACAATTCAATTGGTTAGAAACTTTTTAAATGTTTGATTAAAATCTACTTCCTTATAACTTCCAGTTCTTGGACCATATTCTGGAATACGGTCAATAAGTGAAATTCTTCCCTTCATATGACAACCCATTAATTCATCAACAATAGACACTATTTTTTCTCCCCAAATCTTCCAGGTTCACTATTCTTAGCTCTTAAAAATTTGTCTCATCAACTGTTTTTCAGATCTTTTTACTAACTTAATTCTTCTGCCAGGAATCTACTCCAATTTGACAGCATTCTGCCTAGTGAATTAACTGTTGCAGTATCTTTTCTGGATTTCTCACTCTGATTTCAAGCTTAATCATAATCTTAGCGTTATGTCATTCTCACATTGCCACTTTCCCTCTGATATCATTTTCATCACTGCTTTGGTTTCTTCAATTGTCATATGAGGTTTATTAGGATCTGTTTCAGGGCTATTGTGAAGAAAATGCACTTGTTTATAAAAAGCTGAACATAAAGCTTGCTATTTAGTGAATGCCCAATAATGGTAACTATTATGATAAATAATGAATACAGTGGATCAATTTGAGTTTTCTATGAGATTAGTTTACAGTGTGTGAAACTTTTAAAATACTATTGAGAATGCAGAATAGGTTTATTACCAAGTTGGCCATCTGCAAAAAATTCCTTACCAAAAGGGAAGATGTTGGGTGAAGCTCAGAAAATTAAGGAATAGGAAAATCAGCAGGGCTTCAAGATGGATGGTTAAACTAGGAGGTGGACAGCAGAGGCAGGGTCCCCAAAGAAGATGAACAGGGGAAAAATAAAGAACAGGAGATCTCTAAACGTAAAGGCCCACAGTGTCATCTTCTTGTATTGCTAAGTGTTTTCTGGGTTATTTTACGTTTCTCCAGACTCAGAATTGTTCTCTCTGGCAATCCCCTGTTTCGGGAAGTCAGGGATTCTGAACGGAGGGACCGGCTGAAGCTGCGGCAGAAGAACATAAATTGTGAAGATTTCATGGACATTTATTGGTTTCCTAAAATTAACACTTTTAAAATTTCTTATGCCTGTCTTTACTGCAATCTGTGAACATAAATTGTGAGGATTTCATGGACACTTATCACTTCCCCAGTCAATACCCTTGTGATTTCCTATGCCTGTCTTTAATCTCTTAATCCTGTCATCTTCTTTGTAAGCTGAGAACTATATGTGTTGCCTCAGGACCGTGTGATGGTTGCGTTAATGCACAAATTGTTTGTAGAGCATGTGTGTTTGAACAATATGAAATCTGGGCATCTTGAAAAAAAGAACAGGATAACAGCAATGTTCAGGGAAAAAGAGAGATAAAACTTCTGGCTGCCAGTGAGCTGGAAGGAACAGAGCCATATTTCTCTTCTTTCAAAGGTAAATAGGAGAAATATCGCTGAATTCTTTTCCTCAGCAAGAAACATCCCTGAGAGAGAGAATGCACCCTGAGGGTAGGTCTATGAACAGCCCCCTTGGTGGCATCCATCTTTTATGGTCGAAGGCGAAGGGATGAAATAAGCCCTGGTCTCCTGCAGTGCTCCCAGGCTTATTAGGATGAGGAAATTCCCACTTAATAAATTTTGGTCAGACAGGTTGTCTGCTCTCAAACCCTGTTTCCTGATAAGATCTTATCAATGACAATGCATGCCCAAAACTTCATCAGCAATTTTAATTTCGCCCCATCTGGTGGTCCTGTGATCTCACCCTGCCTCCATTTGCTTTGTGATATTTCATTACCTTGTGAAGTATGTGATCTCTGTGACCCACACCCTATTCATGCACTCCCTCCCCTTTTGAAAATCATCAATAAAAATTTACTGGTTTTATGGCTCAGGGAGCATCACGGAACCTGCAGACATGTGATGTCTCCCCCGGGCACCCAGCTTTAAAATTTCTCTCTCTTGTACTCTTTCCCTTTATTTCTCAAACCAGCCGAGACCCTTAGGGAATAGAAAAGAACCCACAATAAATATCAGGGGTGGAGGTTTTCCCCGATAATCCACCAGAAACCTCATTGCCCCTAAACCTCAGTCCATTAACTGACACTCCTTGGCTATCATCTTCCAGCCAGTTACCAAGCTACCTTATTTATGTATTGTCTGTACCTCATGTCTCTGTCTTGACCACTAAGATAAATGAGATTTTATCATATATTTATAGAATTATGATCATTCTTTTGATCAAACAATCAACTGACGGTAGATTAACAAAGTAAAAACTCAGAGATCATGTCCTTTACAGCAACATGGATGGAGCTGGAGGCCATTATCCTAAGCAAACACAGGAATGGAAAACCAAACACCTCATGTTCTCACTTATAAGTAGGAGCTAAATATTGAGTACACATGAACACAAAGAAGGGAAGAACAGACACTGGGTACTTACCTTGAGGATAGAAGATGGGAGGAAGTTAAGGATCAAAAAGCTACCTGTCAGGTACTATGCTTACTACCTGAATGATGAAGCAGTTTGTATACCAAGCCTCCATGACACACAATTTACCTATAGAAACGTCTGCACATGTATCCCAGAAAATAAAATTAAAAGTTTAAAATGAAAAAAGAAAACTGTGCCAGGCATGGTGGCTCATGCCTGTAATCCCAGCACTTTAAGAGGCTGAGGCAGGAGGGTCACTTAAGGCTGGGATTTCGAGACTCACCTGACCAACATGGAGAAACCCCGTCTCTACTAAAAATACAAAATTACCTGGATATGGTGGTGCATGCCTGTAATCCCAGTTACTCAGGAGGCTGAGGCAGTAGAATTGCTTGAACCCAGGAGGCAGAGGTTGCAGTGAGCCACAATCGCACCGTTGCACTCCAGCCTGGGCAATAAAAGTGAAACTCCATCACAAAAAAAAAAAAAAAAAAAAAAAAAAAAGAAAAAGAAAAAGAAAAGAAAACTGCAGACCTAGTTTGATATGAGTGCACTTCATGAACCTGATCGGTCTTAAAGTAATATTTTGATTCCTCTTATCCTTTCTATTTGGTGTTTTGTTTCATAATGTATTATTTGTCTGAATCATGGGTCTTAAGTCTTTTAGGCAACCTGGGGTCTCAGTTACAGCCTCTTCACTGATCCTGCATTTCAAGTATCATATCCTTCTTATTTCAACACAATGCTCCCTTGTAGGGGGCACAGAAGTACAATGGATTAAAGTGTTTCACTTTCTAAATGGATCGTGTCAAGTATTGCATCAAAATTACTCCACTGACCCAATTAGCAAACTAATCTTCCTCTTTCTTTTGCCCTAAACATTAAAAAGCAATTTTATGTTCCTGGTAGATTCTGGATATTAGCCCTTTGTCAGATGGATAGATTGCAAAAATTTTCTCACACTCTATAGGTTGCCTGTTCACTCTGATGATAGTTTCTTTTGCTGTGCAGAACTCTTTAGTTTAATTAGATCCCAGTTGTCAATTTTTGCTTTTGTTGCAATTGCTTTTGGGAATTTTGTCATGAAATCTTTGCCTGTGCCTATGTCCTGAATGATATTGCCTAGATTTTCTTCTAGGGTTTTTATAGATTTGGGTTTT
Organism: Rhinopithecus roxellana; assembly: GCF_007565055.1. NCBI lineage: Eukaryota > Metazoa > Chordata > Mammalia > Primates > Cercopithecidae > Rhinopithecus > Rhinopithecus roxellana. The sequence goes on from NC_044565.1 coordinate 31,310,781, forward strand.
ACACTTAAGTCTTTAATCCATCTTGAGTTAATTTTTGTTGTTGTTGTTTTTTGAGATGGAGTCTTGCTCTGTTGCCCAGGCTGTAGTGCAGGGGCATGATCCATCTTGAGTTAAATTTTGTATAAGACGTAAGAAAGAGGCCCAGTTCAATTTTCTGCACATGGCTAGCCAGTTCTCCCAGTACCATTTATTAAATAGGAAATCCTTTTCCTACACTTGCTTTTGTCAGGTTTGTTGAAGATCAGATGGTTGTAGATGTGTGGTCTTATTTCTGAGATCTCTATTCTTTTCTATTGGTCTATGCATCTGTTTTTGTACCAGTACCATGCTGTTTTGTCTACTGTAGCCTTGTAGTATAGTTTGAAGTCTGGTAGCGTGATGGTTCCAGCTTTGTTCTTTTTGTTTAGAATTGTCTTGGCTATATGAGCTCTGGGTCATATTGGGGGATGGAGTTGGAGAATGGAGAGCATTAAAATAATAGCTAATGCACGCTGGGCTTAATACCTGAGTGATGGGTTGATAGGGGTAGCAAACCACCATGGCACATGTTTACCTATGTAACAAACTTGCACATCCTGTACATGTACCCCAGAATTTAAAATGAAAATTAAAAATTATTTTGAAAAAGCACTTTTATTCTTGTATTTTGCCTTAGCCTTATCTTGATGCTACCTACATTATTTGACCATTAGCAGTGTACATAGTGAAAAATATATTGCAAAGAATACCTCTCATCTATAATGTGGGGGCAGAAATGCCTACCCTGCCTAAGTCACAGTGGTTTTGTAAAGACCTAATATGATAACAGTTGTGAAAGAACAACATAATCTTAAAACACTACATTTTAATGGTAAGTCAAATTATTACATCATAGACATTCTTTCTTATGCTTATCAATCCCTTTATATATATTTTCTCCTCAAAATTCTACATTAGCAATAACTGGAAAAAAACTGAATACATGCACGCCTCATTTCATTGCACCTTAATTTATTGCACTATTGTACTTCACTTTTTTTTAAAATACAAATTGAATGCTTATGGCAATCCTGAATCAAGCAAGTTTATTGGTGCCATTTTTTCCCAAGAGCATATGCTCATTTCTTATCTCTGTGTCACATTCTGGTAATTCATATGATATTTCAAACTTTTTCATTATTTTTATATCTGTTATGGTGATCTGTGATCAACAGTCTTTCATGTTACCAATGTAGTTGTTTTGGTTGAGGTTACAGTGAATCACAGCCATGAATCACTGTCATGTAAGATGGTGAACTTAATTGATAAATATTGTGTGTGTTCCATCTGCCCTATGGATGAGCTGTTCCCCCATCTCTCTCTCTCCTTTTTGGCCTCCCTATTCTCTAAGACACAACAATTTCTAAATTAGGGCAATTAATAGCTCTACAGTGACCTATAAGTTTTCAGATCAAAGGAAGAGTCACAGGTTTCTCACCTTAAATCAAAAGCTAAAAATGATTAAGCATTGTGAAGAATGCAAGGTGAGAGCCAAGATAAGCTGAAAGCTAGGGTTCCTGCACCAAACAGCTAGCCACGCATTGTGAATGCAAAGGAAAAGTTCACAAAGCAAATTAAATGTGCTACTCTAGTGAATGAACAAATGGTAAAAAAGTGAAAGTCTTACTGTTGATATGGAGAAAGTTTTAGAGGTCTGGATAGAAGACCAAACCAGCCACAACATTCCCATAAGCCAAAGCCTAATCCAGAGAAAGGACCCAACTCTCTTCAATCTTATAATGGCTGAGAGAGGAAAGGAAGCTGCAGAAGGAAAGTTTCAAGCTAGCAGAGGTTAGTACACGATGTTTAAGGGAAAAGCCATCTTCATAACAAAAAAGTACAAGGTAAAACAGCAAATACTGATGTAGAAGTGTCTGTAATTTATCCAGAAGAACAAGCTAAGATCTTTGAAGAAAATATTGACAAGCAAGAGGTTTTCAATGTAGACAATGAAACAGTTTTATATTAGAAGAAGCTGACATCTAGGATTCCATAGCTAGAGAGAAGTCAATGTTCAGCTTTAAAGTTTCCAAGAGCAAGCTGACTCGTTTGTTAAGGGCTACTGCAGCTAGTGAATTTGAGTTGAAGGCAATGCTCATTCACCATTTCAAAAATCCCAGGACCCTTAAGAATTGTGCTAAATCTATTCTGCCTGTGGTTTATAATTGAATGAACAAAGCCTGAATGACAATATATCTGTTTGCAACATGGCTTACTAAATATTGTAAGACCACTGTTGAGGCCTTCTACTCAGAATAAAGATTCCTTTAAAAATATTACTGTATATAGATAATGCACCTGGTTGCCCAAGGACTCACCCAAGAGATGTACAAGATGATTAATGTTGGCTTTATAGCTTCTAACACAACGTCCATTCTTCAGTCTAGCTGAAAAAAAATTGTTCAAGTGATTAGATCAGTCAACTTCTAGCAAACATATCCTTTCCCATCTAGGTAAGATGCACTTCATTCGCAGCCATGAGCCCATTGTTAGAGAATCTTGACATATGTTTCAAAAATCTAAATGTTACTCATTTGCATCCATTGCAGAGCCATTCTATTTACCCCTTGTAAATACTAAATGCACAGGATAATTAAGGAAATGATCTTATTCAGGCTACTGCAACTGGACAAATGCTCATTCGTGATGGACATTTTAAAGAAAAGGAGAGTGGCCTGGAAATTTACAGAGGCAGGTGGGCAACGGAGTCATCTGCATCATCTGTAAGTCTATGGAAATCAGAGGGAGAAGGGAGACTGGTCTTATCTTGAAAGATGTGAGGGCAGAGTAGACTTTGGTGGCTACCTGTTTCCCAGAAGGGTAGGGTTTTTTTTTTTTAACTATCCAAGTGTTTCTGAGCCCACAAGGCTCAGGTAAAGTTTCACATCATTGCCACTCAAATTTTTCCCTCTACAAATTCCAAAGGAAAATCTTGCAAAACAAGGCAGTTCTTTGGTGTCCTGCTGGAGACACCATGGTCCTAATGTTTTCCTCAGCCTCTTCTGGTGGACTCTCCCATCATCAGGGAGTCATCAGAGAGGGGAAAAGCCAGCAAGTTTTACACACTAAGAGAGATTTTCTGTCTCAGGCTGGATCCATTTCCTGACTGGTCATACCAGCTCTGCAGGGAGCCACTTCCTGCTAAAAAGCCCCAAACCACCACTTGTTCTTCATGGCCCATGATGGAAACTTTCTTCAAAAATGTTCATACATAGTTCTCTGCCTTTGGTGTCATTTGATTCTAGAAATCTGTAATTTTTGTGTGTTGGAGTGATAACCTAAGTAATGGTAATTTGGGCTGCAGATTTAAATGAGGGCCAACTGTGTCTGCAACTTTTCAGAAACTCTCATATTCTTATTATTTTTGATGTCATGACAAATTTTTTTGTCATTACTTGAAGGTAGAAGGAGAATGGGGGGTTACTTCTGGTTCTCCTTTACCTTAAGGGGTAGCTTTAGGTTAAAAAGGTGGTGGTCTCCTATTGGACTACCTAGGTGAAACCTGGGCTTCGAATTGCATATTCTGCCTTCATGAAGTCTGTAGTCATACTCAAGGAAATGTCCAGAATTAATACTCAGTTTTGCCTGTTTTGCAAATATTCCCAGGATAAAAGTGGCTGCAGTGCTGAGATTCTAGTCATAATTCACTTAGATTTTATCATAATAATTTCTTGCCATTTTGTCATTTGTTTGATGCTTTAGAGAGTTATTTTTTAATAGACTACCTGGCACTTTCAGTTGTTTTCCATCAAAGAGTTTGTCCAGACAGTGTACTTTGACACATTGCCAGAAACAGAACCTCCACTGGGCCTTCCAAGGGAGGAGATGTGATGCTGTCACCTACACTCAGGGTATTTTTGGTTGCTAAGAAGAGAAAATGCAACTCAGCTTACACAGTAAATGATCAAATAGCTGAAGGATGCAGGGATTAGAGTGGCCTTCAGGAGTAGTTTGATCAGGAATCTATCTTTATCCTCTATGATTTTATCGATTCTGCTCTTTTTAATGTGTTGGCATCATTCTCCAGTTGGCTTTATGAGATGAATGCTAAAAGAGATTGGTACTATATCTTCCTCACTCACAGTTATGGGGAAAGGATGGCTGCTTCCAACAAACACTGAACTTATCACTGTGTCTGGAGAATTTAATTATTGTAGCTCACTTGGTTCATTTAAGTTCCTCCTGAAGCTGGGGATGTATCATCGTCACTCCTATCAAAGTTGCTACACAAAGAAGATGAATAAATGAATATTCAGGAGTCAAAATGGTGAGAAAGGAGAGGAGAAGAATAGGAAGGTTTAGAAGCTCCAAGTGTGAGAGAAGAGAGCCAAAAGATCAAAAAGGTGAATAAAAAGCACACCGGGACTGATCAAGATTCACCTCCCCGTGTCGCTGAGGACTGGCCCGTTTATCTTCACATGACTATGGAAAATGCATTACATTTAAATATATTGACCTTGTAGCTCCAAATCAGAGAGATCTGCTTCTTTGTATATTTACAGGTACTGGTCAGGTTTTTTTTTTTTTTTTTTTTTTTTAGTTATTCAAACATTATTGTATAAAGAAACTTTTTTCCATGATTGCTGAATTCAAACTCAGAACTGGACACTCTTTGTGTCCTAACACAGATCTAGGCACTTTCTGGGTGAGGAATCCAGTTCTTAAGTGCTTTATTTTATTAATGTCTATAAAGTTCACAGTCATCTGCTAAATGAATGAACAAACAAGCTAAAAAGCATGTATACAGCAGACGCGTCACTCTATTGCTACTTTTACAGTTTAATGACTGCTTTAAAAAGGGGATTTAAAACTTTCAACTCGTTTTTCAGTTTGTTAGGAAGGCAGAAACCTACAGCTTTGAAGTCTAATGGGAAAAAAAACAACAGGAAATGGCTGGGCATTCAAAACCTGTGCAGGGAATATATTGAGAGATCTCAGACAAATTACTTCCTCTCCCTGAACCAGTTTTCATCTTCAAATGATTGATGTGTCTTTATGTCAAAAATTAGATCATTGACTTTTCAGGTTGCAGGGAATCGTATCAGGAAAAAGATCTTTATAGGCAAGTATGCTCTATTTCATTGACCCTTTCCCACTAGAAGCTTCCCGAAGCAATGGAGAAATGGTTTTACTGTCAATGAAGGTTGCCCAGGGGAAATGAGGACCTATGCTTTGTGAACAACTGGGTTTTATCATCAGTTCAGACTTTCCTGTTGAAAAGTGAATTACTGTAATGAGCTCTTATGCATGCAGTCAAGCTGAAGAAATAGCAACAGCAGACTGGTTAACTAGAGAATCCTCTGTTCCTTAACAATCTTGTTTATGTCTATACTCTGAGGTTTTCAGAGCCCAAATATTTCATTGCCTCTCAAAGGGGCTGTTCTAACTATCTATTGCTGAGTAACAAACCACTGCAAACTTCAGAGCATAAAAGAACAGTAGCTGTTTGTGATTGTTATCTTTCACCGTTCTGGGTGTTGACCATGCTTAGTTAGACAGCCCTTGCTGAAGGTGCGAGTCGTTTTGAAGCTTTTTCTCTCATGTCCTGGGAAGATTCAAATACCTGGAGGCTGGAACAGCTGGGATACCTCAAGAATCTCTCCATGTGGTCTCTTCAGCATGGTATCTTCAGGGTAGCTTATTTTTTATGTGGAAGCTCCAGTCTGCCACAGCGTGTGTCCTGAGAGAGAGCCACAAAGAAGCCATATAACCTTCTATGACCCAACGTCGTATAATTCAGCAGTGCTGCTTCCATTGCATCCTATTATTTAGAAGAACTGAGTTGTTGAATGCCATATTCAAAAGAGAAAAACTAAACTCCACTTTCTGAGGGCTGTTGCTCTAGTGTGAATGTTTTTGCCACTCCCAAACTGATGTGTTGGACACCTAATCCTCAGTGCAACGGTGTTGGCAGGCGGTGCCTGATGCAAGATATTTAGGCAATGAGGGCTCTGCCCTCAAGAGTCGACTAATTTCATTATGAAAAGGGCCTGTGGAGGTGGGTTTCCTCTCTTCTGCTCTTCTGCCACGTGAGAACGTAGCATTTCTTTTCTCCAGAGGATGCAACAATCAAGGCACCACCTTGGAAGTAGGATACAGCCCTCACCGAATAACTGAACCTGCTGGTGCCTTGATCTTGGACATCCCAGCCTCCAGAACTATGAGACATAAATTTATATTTTTTAAAAATAAATCAGGCATTCTCTTATAGCACCACAAAGAAGACTAACACAACTGGAATGTCAAATAATTAAGGACATGTTTTCAAATTGCCACAAAGACTCATTTCATCATGCAAAACTCATTTCTTTAATGGGATTTTACAGAGTCTTATATCCAAAATAGAATAATTGCTGGTAGTAAAAAGAGCTTCATTCGGAATCAGTTCCTTATATAACTAGAAATTGGCATACAAATCCATAAAAATTAAGCATTGGGAACATTAGGAGTAGAAAAAAATAAATATCTGCAAAGGGGGAGAGGAAGGACTTGCCAGAGCATAACAAAAGAAATAGACGTCTGATTAAGAAAGAGCTGCCAAAAGGCAAAATAAATAACAGGTCAGCATGGCATTCCTGAGCTGCAGCTTCTGTTGTGCCACTAGCCTTCAGCGTGACTTTGGTTGACAGGTCATTTCCCCTCTGGGACCTCTGTGTCCTCATTTGTAAAATACGATATTGAACTAGATAATTTCAAAGGCACCGTATGGCTCTGATATTCTGCAATCCCATTATTATTAAGTGCTGAAGCATTTCTTTAATAGGGAAGAAATTAAATGTCTTAATCCTTGGCTATTAATATCATCTGTTCCTACATTTAATGGGTTGAGATGAGTCACAGAGGATGAAAGACACCAACAGTTAAGGATGTCAGCAGAGGTGACAGCTGCTTCTACCTCAGGTGAGCATGGGAAGCGACAGCTGGCATATTTTATACAATTCAGATGAGACAGGAAAGAACAAATGACACCTTTGGGCCTTCATTGGAAAAAAGTAGTCTAAAAGCATCAACTGCTATCCTTTGATGCTCAGATACTGCCTCCTAGTTAATGAAGGCAAAAGTATAATTTAAGAGCAGTGGTTAGTGCTTTGACTAAGAAAAGGAGAACCTCAAGACTTGTTAACCTTTTGTTCTTGTCCCTTAAGAATTTTTGGATATGTTATGTGCAAAAAACATTTTTGCGTTTTATTTAAAAACTATGCATTATCTATCATACACACTTTTCGGCAGTGGGTTCCAGAGCCTGTTCATTGTCTTTGAGCTATTTTGCACCTGTTTTTCAACTGCAGGTAACTGATGGATACGCAAACTCCGTCTTGTCCAGTAGCACTTCCACAGCCTTCCCTCCCCACTGTGGAGAAAGTCTTTTTCCCTCCATCTGTACTTCGATTTCTTGACTCTATATGCTTGTGCTTTTTGACATTTACTTTGAACCAGTTCCCTTATATAAATTAAATAAAATCTGAACATATGTTTCATTTATATGAGTCATGATTTTGCCATTTTCTGAACACTATTTTTTAATTAATTTGGATCTGAGCTTAGTTTTAAATAATAATTGGAGAGAGATTTAAACAGTTCTTTATTAGAAATGAACAGGATTTTGGAGATTTGAGGACTGCCAACTTTCAAAGAGGAGAAAACATGCAACCCCAGAGCTGTGGGAAGCAACAGGAGAGTCCCAACAACTTGGCTACCTGTGGGGATGGGAAAGAAATGAGAGGTGAGGGAGGTGGCAGGGAAGGCGAGAGAAGACAGTAGTAGTGAGGAAGATGGCAGAGAAGAAAGACAAGATGTCAACTGAGAAATTCTACATGGAAGAAAGGAATTAGAGAACTTCAAATCCATTCAGATCTACTGGTAATCTACATTGATCTCTGTTTACTCTGCTCAGGACCCTCTTCTTTCACCTCAAAGCTTTGTTAAAAGCAACTGCACCCACAGCTTTGCATTTGTGACCCTTTTGGGGATGAAATATGGAGATATTATCTTTCATGGCTAGAGCCATATGAGAACAGTGGCTGGGCATGTGACAGAGAGATGCAGACTCTAGTAAAGACAAAACAAACAAACAAACAAAGAAACGGGAACCATAAGCCTTTCCACCTCCAAAATGTGTGGAAACATTGAAAGAACCTCACTTAGTACAAGGGATGTAATATTGAGCTATTCTTTCATACATACAATTAAAGAAAATGGTGACAGAAGCATTGAAGATGTGTTAATATCAAGGGAGCTGAAATTTAGCTTACAGGGAAAAGGGAGTTAAGTTTCTGATATGGTACATTCACACAATCTTTCTTGTAAGAACAAGAACAATTGTAAGAACAATTAAAAAGTGCAACTGCCTGTAGTTCCAGCTACTTGGGAGACTGAGGTAGGAGGATCACTGGAACTCAAGAATCCAAGGCTGCTGTGAGCACCACTTCACTTTAGCCTGGGTGATAGACTGAGACCCTGTCTCAAAAAAAAAAAAAAAAAAAATTGTGTGAAAATTATCTTTTTTGAAATCTGTCTGAGAGTACTGTGAAAGGAAAATAAATCTTGACACTCCAAAATCACCAAGCTAAAGAAGAAAATCAAGTTGGGAACTGTTTAGGGCAAACCTGCTTCCCATTCTGTTCAGTCATCCCTCTGAGGCTCACCTGAGACACACGCCTGTCTCATTGCTTCTTCTGCTCTATCATTTATGTAAAAATGCAGATCCACTGAGCTGGAGTAAATTGTGTATTCAATGGAAGGCTGATCAAGGACTCAAAAGAATATAATCATTTGTCTCTTATCTACTTCTAACCTGGAAGCACCCACTTCCAGTTGTCTCACCTTACCGGACTGAACTAGTGTACATCTTACACGTATTGATTGATGTCTCACAGTCTCCCTCAAATGTATAAAAGCAAACTGTACCCCTGACCACCTTTGGTACATGTCTCAGGACTTCCTGAGACTATGTTATGAGCACATCCTTAACCTTGGCGAAATAAACAATCTAAATTGACTGAGACCCATCTCAGATATTTGGGGTTCACATTTTGGTAACCACGAAGGGATTCTGAGTGGAAGAGCTGCTCACCTTTGAGAAATCTCCTATTGGGGTTTGGTACCAGCTTGAGCTATCTTTATGGCTCAGAACGGTAGGACAATTTGCTGAGGCCTGGAAGCTCACCCTCCAGAGAATCCCTGATCTCCCAAAATTTGGTCGAGATTTAAGGATTGTTTTGCTAGGAAAAATAATTTTTATTTCCAACTCCTGTTGGAAGGAGTTTTACTTCCTTCCAACAAGGAAGGCAAGCTTTCCTGCTTCCACGACAATGGAAGGCAGGTAACTCCTTTCTGGAGTTCGAGCTCACTTCCAACAGGGAAGGTGAATTTGAGTTTTTTCCTGCTTCTAGGATGGTAGAGAGCAGTCTTCAGCGTGAGACCCATCTTTAGGTAAGTAGCTGAATTGGGGTTTTGTCTTGGCTAAAGTTAAACAACCAGCTGGTCTAAATTTCTCCTTACCATTAGATGCTCAGTAACTGTATAAATTGTGTGATCATTTGTTTTGCTTAATAAATACTGTTTTTGTTGTTGTTGTTTGTTTCCGTTTTTGTTGTTGTCTCAGTCTTTTTCCCATTGGATTTGACCAACTCTATCCACTTAATGAAATCTGAAGGAAAGTTCCAATTCAAGGGGAACAAAGCCTGTGAAGTGGCTAAATTTCCACAAAAAGGGGGGGAAATGTTTTATTTTGATTACTTTAAGTGTTTTATTTACATAACAAGGCCATCTTTCCGCTAGCCAAGCCAAACTGAAAGAGCAATAGCTCTTGCCCCACATTTGTAGTTTCATAGCTAAGCTTCTGCCATCTTTTTTTTTTCTTCTTTACCACAATAGCCTGGGTTTGGTTTTTGAATCAAGCCCTTTCAGTTTGATACTTATTACTTCTGAAATATCGACAATTTGTCTTTGCTTAAAATATGGTAATGAGATGTAAAAAGATTTTTTTTCAAGGAGCTCAATGGATTAGCTTAATGCAAAGGTAACATCCAAGATGTGTGCGTGTATGTGTGCCTGTGTGTTTGTATTAAAAGGCCTTCATGTTCTGTTTTTGTTTGTTTTCTCCTGGGACCTTGCCTTTTTGAACAAGAGGGTTTTTGTTTGTTTGTTTGTTATTTTTTTTCTCAATTAAATGAATTCTGTTTCCTTTGTTTACTTCTGCTGTTTCTCCTTTCTCTTGTCACCCTCTGCTGCATAAGGCACCTCAAATAACTTATAACAGCCTGCGATTCTTTAAAGAAAATGGATCAGGTGCCAGACTCCCTTTTGTGGAGAAATCTCTGTTTTTCCTTATGGAACCCCAAAAGTGTAAATAGACAAGTTTGTTTCAGATCTTAAGTTGCTTGCTTTTGTATTGTGTTATCTGATTTTTTGGCTAAAATAGCTAGCAAAAGAATAGCAAAAGAAGGATACTTTCTTTTCTTCTTCTTCTTCTTCTTCTTCTTCTTCTTCTTCTTCTTCTTCTTCTTCTTCTTCTTCTTCTTCTTCTTCTTCTTCTTTTTTTTTTGAGATGGAGTCTCGCTCTGTTGCCCAGGCTGCAGTGCAGTGATGCAATCTCGGCTCACTGCAACCTATTCCTCCCGGGTTCAAGTGATTCTCCTGCCTCAGCCTCCAGAGTAGCTGAGACTACAGGTGTCCGCCACCAAGCCCTGCTGATTTTTGTATTTTTAGTAGAGGTGCGGTTTCACCATATTGGCCAGGCTGGTCTCAAATTCCTGACCTCAGGAATTTGATCCTGACCTCAGGAAAATGATCCACCCACCTTGGCCTCCCAAAGTGCTGGGATTACAGGCAGGATACTTTCTTAATCTGATACCTTCATGATGGGATTAGTGCTGTCATGAGAGGAGACTAGAGAGTGGGCTCTCTCTCTCTCTCTCTCTCTCTCTCTCTGTCTCATTCTCTATGTCTCAATTGAGCTATTCTCCCACAGAATTAAAGAAAGTGGTGGCAGAAGCATTGAAGATGTGTTGATATCAAGGTAGGTGAAATTTAGGTTACAGGGAAAAGGGAGTTAGATTTCCAATATGGTACATCACACAATCTTTCTTTTAAGAACAACTAAAAACTGTTCAACTGCCTGTAGTCCCAGCTACTCAGGACACTGAGATGGGAGGATCATTTAAACTCAGGAATCCAAGTTCTATGAGCCAGGAACAGGACCCTCACCAAAAACTGAATCAGCTGGCACCTTGATCTTGGACTACCCAGACTCCAAAACTGTGAGAAGTAAATCTCTGTTGTTTAAGTCACCTAGTCTATGGCATTTTGTTAGAGAAGCATAAACTGACTAACGCAACTATATTCATATATTCTTTATGCTGGTCAGTCCCAGGCCACAAAATGACTGCTGAATTCTAGTAATTACACTATATTCCAGATAAAAAGGGAGAAAAGAACCAAAAAAAGAGCTATATCAGTTGTTAATTACTGTTTTTTTAATAAGGAAAGCAAATGCTTTCCTAGAAGTCTCACATTAAAAACAACAACAAAAACAACAACAACAAAAAGAAAAACTTTTCTTTTTTGGGCAAAATTGAAGCTTATCCTGAGCCAATTACTGACTATATCAGTGTTGGGTTATCATTGTTTTATTTGTGGGGACAAGAATAGGGAACTTTGCATTTACTTAAACAAGCAAAGGTTCTGTTAGCAGAGACGGGTGGTGCAGGAAAGAACACAAAGCACACAGATAGCAATGTCTGCCACGCATGTTATAGTCTATTGTTGCCCTGTAGGGAAAAATTTTTGCTTCAGTGGAAAACTTTGCACTCCCTTCCTGGTTATCTGATTCTGATTCTATTGGAGTTATTTTACAACTTTGTAAATTGTAGATAACGGGTAATGATGCAGAATAATTCTCATCTATAGACAGGCATGTGAATTCTGTATATTGGCAGATTTTATTTCTGAGAAAGTCAGTTTGCTTCCATTTGCAAACTCATTGCAATGTCAATGACACAAAAATGTGTCTGGTCTTTACACTCACCTTTGCACTCATTGTAACATCTTACCAGTTTCTTCATGAATGGGTTAAATAAAAATCTTTAACACATTAATCTTTTTATATCCTGTAAGCCATGATTTTACTTTTTTCTTAAAATACCATTTTAACAGCCAGGAAACTATAAATTTATAGAATGAATAGTTGATTTGTTTACTTGTTTCTTAATTTTTATTCTAGGTACCAACACTATGCCTAAAACATTAGTAGCTCAACTAATATTTGATAAATTGATAAATGAGTAGCATCAGTTAACCAAAAAGAAAAAGAGCTATGTGGTAGAATTACTATTTATTAAAATCCTATACTTGATGGGAATATCTCTTGAGAATATACAATTCTTTTGCTCCTTTTGGTTTGTTACCTGCAATTAATATGCCACTGTGTAAACTTCCTTAAAGAGAGTCACTCTTCATATAACTAATGTGGGTTTATTATCTGGGATAAATCTTCTTTGTGATTTTAGTTTATGAAATAGCTTTTGAATTAGATTCCCAGAGGGAAGTTAATATAGTGTCTAGAGAAAATACAACTTCATGTTATTTTTGTTGTTTATTTAGATTAATTTTCTTTTTATTATAAAACCAATTCATGCTTATTTTCACCAAATATTCAAAAATGCACAAAGGAAAATGTATTTTTACCTTTCTCGAGTTAGTAAGATTTAGGTTATCACAGTTAAAAATTTGGTGTATATCCTTCTACTTGGACTCGGGAAGGGGAACATCACAAACGGGGGCCTATCATGGGGAGTGGGGAGAGGGGAGGGATTGCATTTGGAGTTATACCTGATGTAAATGACGAGTTGATGGGTGCTGACGAGTTGATGGGTGCAGCACACCAACATGGCACAAGTATACATGTGTAACAAACCTGCACGTTATGCACATGTACCCTAGAACTTAAAGTATAACAATAAAAAATAATAATAATAATAATAGATATGCAAAGTGCAATCTGATTAGAAAGTGCGTGTGGACAAATTAAACTGAGAGATGGTAGCAGATAGTATGAAGTACTTACTGGTTTAACTTTATTTAAAATTAGAGCCTGAAACACAATCTTTAAAAAAAAAAAAAAAAAGAAAATGGATCTAAGATTTGTATGAACATTTTTGCACCCTCATTTTCTTAGCTGTGTAGTTTACATCAGGTTTGTTAACATATCTGAATCCCTGTCTCCATGTGTATGAAAAGAAGATAAAAATCCTGGCCAACATGGTGAAGCCCCATCTCTATAAAAAATACAAAAATTAGCTGGATGTGGTGGCATGCTCCTGTAGTACCCAGCTACTGGGGAGGCTGAGGCAGGAGAATCGCCTGAACCCAGGAGGCAGAGGTTGCAGTGAGCTGAGATTGCGCCACTGCACTCCAGCCTGGCGACAAAGCGAGACTCCGTCTCAACAACAACAACAACCACAACAAAAAAGGTATCTGACAAGGATCACGTAAGTAAAACCTACAGCACAGAGTCTAGGTAATCATGGATGCATGGATGATCAAGAAAAATTAATAGTAACATAAAACAGGATGAAACTCAAATTTCTCAAGGACTTCAAATAGCCTGTTCCCTTGAATCTCTTTAGATTTATAGTTGTCATTTAGCATTATAAAAATATGCTAGGCAGATTGAATATACAAATGGACAATGTACACACCATACATTATGGTAGAACTCTGACCCACAACCTCAGCAGCAACAAGCACTGAAAACCAAATGACAACCTCTGCAGCAATTGGCCCAGAGAAGTTAGGACTTGCTCAATGACTGGCAGCTTCTATATTTTGCCCCAGTTTCCAATTGAGGTCCAACCAGAGAAAGCCAAATACTCTTCAAACTAATCACATAAGATGCTACACCTTTTGTTAGCTCCCTGCAGCTTCCCTTTACCACTTTTGTTACACTCTAAAGCTTTTCCTTCATGCCTTTGAGTCTCTGCCAAATTTAAGTGATGGTGGCTGACTTTCTTGCTATAGCAGGCTCTGAATAAATAGTCTCTGTTTATTCTAATTTGGGTGCTCTTTATTTATTTCAACAAAGTGCAGATCTCTGGATTCAAGAGCATTGGAAAAAAAGATAATAGTGTAATTTTCAGCACTTAGCATGTTTCAAGCTTTGAAGAAATGATCTCTAAAGTTTTTCCTAAGGCCTTGTATCACAGGGGAATGAGAAAAACAGATCCAGTTAAAGGGAGGCAAGTCTTGCAAGGATATGAGAAGGAATCTGAAAAAGAGGGATGCTGATGGCACCATTTCATTCTGTTGCTCTACAAATATAAATCAGAACCATGAGAGATGCTGAGAAGAGATAAAGAAGCATGCATCCCTAAACAATAATCCTGCAAAACAAAACAGCTGATCACACAAATTTTTGACCCTAAGCAACCTCAACAAGAAAACTTTTCAGGTCTTCCCTGAGATAGCAGAATTTCAGCCTCCCCACAGTGCAACAAATTTGCTTTGCACAGAAGTGAAGTAAATTGCCGTATAAAGCAGAACATTTTGAAATGTTTTGGAGAAATCTCTACAAAGCTCTTAATGCTATTCAACGCTTTACCCATGGACTGAAGCAGAATAATTATTAAGTATAAGGCACTCCTGGGCAATTGTTCAAAATAGATACTGTTCAAAGATAATTTTAAGAAAAAGGTAAAATCAGACTCTCATGCTGATTGAACACATAATGCAGATTTTATTTGATTCACATGATACGAGGGAACTAGGCAGAAGTTAGAAGTGGTTCGAAGGAAAAGTTAAAACAACACTGATTTATATGGGTAAAAGAGGTCTCAACATGACTTGCAAATGGAGCAAAATTGATTTTTTTCAATTTCAGGTTGGGGGTGAGTGAGGAAGTAAAAAATCACTACTTGGCAGGAGAATATTTGAGCACCACAAATTCTAACATATCCGTTAAAAAGGACTAAGAGAAATGCATTTCAAACTCTAGATACTTAAAACTGAGTTCAGGCTGGCTGCAGTGTCTTATGCTTGTAATTCCAGCACTTTGGGAGGCTGAGGCGGGTGGACCACAAAGTCAGGAGTTCGTGACCAGCCTGGCCAACATGGTGAAACCCCGTCTCTACTAAAAATACAAAAAGTCGGGCATGGGGGCTCGTGCCTGTAATCACAGCTACTTAGGAGGCTGAGGCAGGAGAATCGTTCGAACCTAGGAGGCAGAGGTTGCATTGAGCCAAGATTGCACCACTGCACTCCAGCCTGGGAAACAGAGTCAGACTGTCTCAAAAATAATAATAATAATAAATAATTAAAATAAAAAAAAAAAGCCAAACAGAAAAACTGAGTTCATCCCCTACTTCCCACCCTACCTCTGCATTTTTGTCCCCAAGTTTATAGTTTATTATTTACCTTTTATATTTGAGGGTCTAGGACTTTCATTCAGTGATATGTATTGATTCAGCTCCCTATGCTGGGTCTTGCTTTGTGTGAGGAGGATTCTGAGATGACAAAACTTTCTCCTTTTTCAGATGATATGACACATCCCTCTGTGTCTCACTCACGTATGTGTGTCAAAAGCAGTGGATGGAAGGGATACATGTATTAAGGTCCCTGGGCTGGGAAAGCACTGCAGAGACCTGCTAGTATTACAATGTCTGATTTTCATTATTCTGATTCTGTGAGTGTAACAGTGTTGGTTTCCTGGTCTGAAGCTAGTAGCAATTAATAATTCTTTTGGTTAGTGGGACAAATCTGAGACTGGTCAGGATGATTTGGTGGGAGTGTGTGGTTGTAAAAGTATTCTTGCTGTTAAAGCCTAATCAGCTAAAGACCACCAGTGACAAGCTTTAGGTGGGACAAAATCAGATTTAATGGTTCAGCGCAGTGAGAAAGGACACCCCACAGGTATGATATGTTGCTGCTACCCAAAAGGAAGAAGGGAAGTATCTTAGGAGGTTTGAGTTTCTGATGAAATAGTCTAAAGAGGGTCCCATTTCTGCATTTGGTGCTATTTCTGAGGTAGTAGTGGGAACAATTAACTAAGGATTCATTGCTACCATTACGCGAAAGAGCCTTAGCAACTGGCTGTCTCCTGAAATAGGAAGAACAGAAGGTCTAAAGGCATATTGGTAAGAAAGCAATAGTCACTCAGAGATGGGGTCATTTTGCCACTAAAAACTTCTCAGAAGTACACTGTGAATGTTTCAAAGAAAGCACCTGAATCCCAATACATGCCAATTCATAGTTCCTTCTCAGTGGTGGCAATTCCAAATGGCAATGAGAGCCTTATTCCCCAGGCAGGGCTTGAAAAATTCAAAAGAACAAAGAGAGCTTTCACAAAGTATTGCTTGAGGTTATTAAGTTGCAGAAAAAGAGCCATTTTCTCTGAGAAACAGTGAAAGGAAAAAAGCAACATTTCAGATTACACTGCCAAACATAATCCTCTGGTGTCTCTGAAATAATTGTGCTTTTATAAGTAAATTAGACATTTTTGTGAAACACTCAAATTTCTCTGAAGTTGGAAAGTAGAGGCAGCCCAGGATCCAGTGACAGCTGAATGAGATGGGGCTCACATTTACCTTTGCCACATCTTGAGACTGACTGACCTGAAAGTTTGGGCATCTGCCCTGGAGGTTAGCAATGAAATACAGAGAAGCCACTAACATCATATTACTGTGGCTACAAGTTTCCTCTGGGAACTAAAGATTTATAATAAAGTGTCCTGAAACGTATTTGCTGACCTCCACTCCATTTAGGGAATTGGGTGTGTCTAGCCAGAGAAAGACCAATAGCCTGGGTTAGGCCCTTTGGATCTGGGTCCTCAGGAACCAGCAAAACCCGTATTAATCTAAGGTAGTCTGAAATGGAATGATATAAGATGACATTCCCAAGTCTCTTCCAGTCAACTGACTCCTTAAGAGATGAAGGCCTTGACCTAGAGGCACCTTCTTGCAGTCTCTTGAAAGACCCTGCTGTATACTCATATGTCACCTCTTTTAACAACTCTAGTTTGCCCTCCACCAATAGTTTTATTCACAGCAACTCGAAGACCCTCTCAGCATTTTTACAGCTGTGCTTAGAAATATCAGCTGAATAAACACTAGAGATGACAAGCTATCTTTTGAAATTAAGCTTGTAAAGGATGGAAATTTTCACAAACAATTTACATTCATGCCTCTGAACATGTAACATCTAAATCCAGCAGGAAGAACATGATACCTGATATATAAAACAATACCCATAAAGTTACTATAGTACATATAAAAGTAGCAAATATTTCCCGTAAAGTTATCATAATGATAAAAATGGCAATAGCATGCACTATGTGCAAAGCATTGTCCTAAGCAATTCACATGTATTAACCCATTTAATCCTCAAAACTACCAAGTAGGTACCATTATTATCCCTTGTGGCAAATGAGGAAACTGAGGTATAGAATATAATTTCCATCAATAAATAAAATGTCTTTTAATGGAGACAAAGATTTTTACCTATAGACCATATCTCATGCTTTAATATACAGTCACATTGCTTCTAGAATGAAATCTCTTTTTTTCTTGAAGCTACATTTGTCTAATTGCTTCCCTCAGAGGCTACTATTTGAAATGGGAGGCCAAAAATGGAAGGTAAAGAGCAATTTGAATCATACATGACTTAATATTAAGGATACATTCTAAGAAAAGTGTGGTTAGGTGATTTCATCACTGTTTGAGCATCATAGAGTGTAGTTACACAAACCTAAATGGCATAGGCTACTACATATGTTGGCTATGTGATATAGCCTAGTGTTCCTAGGGTATATACCTGTATAGTATGTTATTGTACTGAATACTGTAGGTAACTATTATACAATGATAAATATTTGTGTATCAGAATATAGCTAAACATAGAAAAGGTACAGTAAAAATACAGTATTATAATCTCATGGGACCACAGTCACATGTGTGGTCTGTTGTTGACCAAAACATTATGAGGTACGCGACTGTATAAAGAGCATGATCTAGCAAGAAACGGGAAAAAAAAAAACACTGAAATTTCCACCCAAGTAGAATAAATACATTACAGTAAAAAATTAAAACGTCGTACATGTCGATAAATCTCACAAAATTATACTAAAAGAAAAATATCAAGTTACAGAAGAACATATAATATTTACATATGGTGTAAACTTATACAAAGCAGTACTAAATGTTGCTAGGGATACATGTAACATAGTAAAAGTATAAAGAAATGCATGGCAATAATAAATGCTAAATTCAGGAGGACAGTATCTTGAAGGGAGGAGGAAATGAATGTGATTGGATAGGAGTAAACAAAATTCAAATGTACTGCTAAAGTTCTAGTTCTGTAATTGTACCATGACTCTTTTCAAGTTATCATTCTTCATTTTTTAATATATAATATTTTAAATACTCTTTGAAAATTAAAAATAATTACAATGTAACAGAAAATCTACAGTTCTTATCACCTACTTTATTCAAGGGGCAAGGAGGATGGGAAAGAAGCCTCTGGGGCCCACAGAACAAAGAAAAGCACAGCATCTGTCATTCATTAACTAATTTAAAAGTATTATTTGTTTCAGATAGAGAAAAATTCTGTCCTTCATTTGATTATGTACATCAGCTTTTACATTTTTAATTAGATAATTCACATGTCTTAAATTTTGCTAGCTCAAAAATATTCAGCTTAAACTCAGAACAATGCCATCTGGAAATACAGGCAACACTTGGTTACGCACTTCAGAATTTCAACCGTGAGTGAAAAATTATTTGACTTTCCCATGTTAGTTGATGTCTACCCAGACAATCATGGTCTGATGTGATTTCATTGCCTTCAAATGAGAGTCTCATTTATTTAAGTGAGGAACATCCAGGGTTAAGACGGTCATGTTCCAGGGCTGCTTTGTGTTGAACACCGAAGCTGAGCCTAAGTTGAAGAGTACAATACGCAGCACAAAGCATTTTGTGAAAAGACAGTGAAATCTTAATTCCCCTGACCAAGTGAACAAACACCTTTTGGCCAAGGAGACCCCAGAGAAACCTTAACAACAAAGTTTTCTAGCCTCGATTGGGGCTGGGAGGGAGTGATCAGTCACGCCTCATTACACCTCCTCCCTCCGTAACCGCCATTAGACTTTTTTCTCTAGGAGTTAAACAGAAACCAGCCCTGGATGAAAAAAGAAGGAATAACTCACTCCTCCACCGACTTCAACCAATAGCTTGGCACCTTTGCCGGATTCCCTCCCCTTTGGTGGTTTTGACACAACAACTGATCAACATTGCTTCCTGGTAAGTGACCATCAAGCACGGAATGGTTCTGGTGGATTCGTGGAGGTTGTGTGAGGCATCTCTGTGTCCTCCATTTCACATGTTCACATGTACAGCCTAATGTTATTGCATTTTGATGTTAAATCTGTGCCTCAAAATGAACATGGGACTATATAACATACCTGTTTGCTTACCACACATGCTTGTGACTTCCCCTCATGAACATTCCTAGCCCCTCCTGTAACCTTGAAACTTATGATTTGCAGCTAAAACAGTGTTCGAGAAATATAGTTTAAAAAACATTTGGTAGAAAAGAAGAAAATAAATTGTGCCTTAATTTTCTCCTCAGCTTGGCTCAACTTTACACAGGCTTCTTCTTGACTCTAAGTCCTGTCCTCCATCCTCTTAGAATAATTGCTTCAGAAAACTCTGTATTGTAAAATATTTCTTTGCACCTTTGAGATGTAAACCTGTTAAAAAGTCTCTTGTCAGTTTCACAGCCCAGGACGCTTCCTCAAGTACTGGGAGCTATCCTTTGGAAAGTAATCATCAAGAAGAAATGGCCCCTATATCCCAGTATCTGTGGGAGAATAGGAGCTTAACTCCAGAGGGTGCCTTTCCTACTGTCAGGAAGATAAGAGAAAGTTTACTTTTCTTTTGTGTAAAGCCAATTAGCAAACACAGATGGTCTGTAGTTTCACTCGCCCAGCTCTGGAAAACTCTCCTACCTTTTGTTTCAACTGTGCTCTCTCCCCTCTTGCAGCAATATTATCGGAATTATACCATGGTGAGATGATCAGAATCAACTCTGTTTCCTTAACTTGTCAAGTACAATCTTTTCTTTGTTTCCATTTTAAAAGAACAGAGAAAAACATAGCAACTCTTAAGAGAGTAGAAGGATGGAAATAATATGGTAAGATCAGATATCAGTGAAGTAGAAAATAAAAGCATATTCAAGAAAATAATAAAACCAAAACTTGGCACTTTGAAAAAAGTCAGTAAAATAGATACACGTCTAGAAAGAACGATTCAGAATAAAAAGAAAGGACAAATTATCAATATCAGAAATGAAAGAGGAGACTTTTATTTTCTATATTTGTTATTAAATACTGAGTTATTCTTTTTGTGTGCACAGTGTCATAAATGGAAATGAATTCATTTTTAACTTTACTCCTTTATTAATAGAGTCCTGTGTGCCTAATGTGGGTCTAACCAGCATCTTGATGCCTGAGTTTCTCAGAACACCTAGATCCTCACAGAAATTGATTCAACAAATATTTGTTAAACATTTGCAATGTGTCAGACACTGTATTGACTAGGCGTGGTTTGACCACATTTAATATACAGATAGTGCCTGTTCACTTAGAGCTTACAGTTCATCTCTGCACTAGTGATTTTTAAACTACTTTTATCAAATAAATTACATTGTGTATTGCTCTCAATGGAGTGGAGGGTAATTTTGACTGTCAGAGCTTAAATTAATAAAGTTCTCTCTTTGAGCAAGCATAAACATCTTTACAACACTAACTATCCAGTTTAACTCCTTCAAAGGAGCTTCCTCCATCCTCATATTTGTGTTTTTTCCTCCACTGCTTACTCTCTGACTTTAAAATATCCTCCACCTTCCTTTCCACCTACGTGAATTCAACCTGTCTTCTAAGATCCAACTCAAGTTCTGTTGCCCTCACTTCAGTGAATTCTCTTCTCTCTGAGAATATGGCATTCACTGTTGTCTCTTGTCTGTACCTCACATTTCCCTCACAACCTTTGTTGCCTCTCCCATGCAATCCCCAAGGGGATGCTATTTTTCTAACTGATTAGGTTCCAGCAATAGGTGGGGTTACTGTGCTAACCGTGCTATGGGGCAGTACCTGTAAAAATGAAGTGCCCCAGGTGACACTTCTGCCTCTTCCTACCATGAGGCCAGAAGATGGTGAGAATCGAAGCAAGTTGTAAAGATTGGAGGTTGAAGCAGAGCAAGAATCTCAGCACGACCAGTTTAGGAGAAAGATTTTTCTATATGGTCCAGCCCAGCAACTAAAACTTCATCACTGGGGTGAGGGACAAAATTTGCTTTTATGCTCTATTTTATCTAGTCTAGAATGTCATGCAACATAAGATATATGACTACTGTACTTTGGGAAAAAAATAAATGCTTTTAATGAACATATTACAAATCTTAATGGAAAATAATACACATATATCCATAAAATTACATAACATTTTTCTCTTCAGTAATCAGTTTTTTATTTAAGCATCATTAAAATCTCTTTTGGACTCAGAAATTAGGATATTCTCATGCTGCTTTTTGTTGATTAATTAAGTCTTTTTAAGTCTGAGGCTTGTTGAAGAACACTAAGTCTTCATATGTGTTTATTATTTGGTTAAGTTTATTTGTATGTTTCTTCCTAATAACTCATGTATATCCTGATATTTAAACAATAGTTTTGACAGAAAATGGGCCTAGGTTTGAATGATAGAATTTTATGAACCACAAACTGATCACAAAATCCTTTTCTACCTGAAACTCTTGAACACTATTTTAATCCAAGGTATTTAGCAGTTCAAATTGCCTTTGATTATTAACAGGCAGCCTTCTGTGAAATCATGAATTTTTTGCTACAATGATTCTGGTGTAAATCTTTGAACACATTTTAAGTAACAATTAAAGATGCATAACAAGTTACAATGTGCTACGAATGCATATGACTTAATAGGATTGAATAGAAAACTTCTCATATGCTAAAGTTTATACATGTGTGACAATCATTATTGGGTCACAGCTCTTCTGTCAAATTTCCTTTATTATTAGTTACACATTTAAAAATAAGAAACTTAAAAATAAGTGTCCTTGTGGTCCCAGCTACTCGGGAGACTGAGGCAGAAGAATCGCTTGAACCCAGGAGGCGGAAGTTGCAGTGAGCCAACATTGCGCCACTGCACTCACAGTGAGATTCTGTCTCAAAAAAAAAAAAAAAAAAAAAGGGAAAAAAAAGAAAAAGAAGTGTCTTAGAATAAAAAGCATATGAAAATACAGTGTTAAGATTTTTTCTTTGATCCTTCTACTAGGGAATTTATGGATACATCAGACATAAATTCGGACATTTTTGTGTCCTCTCAATATAGTAGCATTCATAAACACCCCCATTCCACCATCATTTTCAATACCCAGCTACGAATTATTTCAGAGAAATGACCTTACATGTAGGGATGTTTTATTCTTCCAAGGTCTTTCAGGTTTCAACAAATAGAAGGTTGCATTGTATAAAACAGGTAGAAATGCAGGAAAACTGAGGTTGACACTTACCGAATTTTCATCCTAGAACTTTGTTCCCATAAAGTAGCTTCCTTTTCTAGCCACAAAGTGAGAATGGTTGCTTTCATGCGCAATGAAAAGCCTTCCCTGGGAATGTGGAACACACAGTGGTGAAGTTTTGTCTCTCTGATGGTCAGACTGTAATGTGAAGACTGAGAGCCACTGTATTTTAGGCTATGACAACGGGAGAAGTAGAAGAAACTGGCATACTATTTCCTGTTAAAAAGAAACTCCCTGAAAAGGGATTGAAGCACGGAGAGGTGCTGAGATAGGAGAAAGGAATCAGTCTCATGGCTGTGGCCCTGGACACCGGTCCTTCACTGTACCCAACACTTTTCCTGATTTTAAGTAGGTGAGACAAGCTCTTATCTTTGTGGTAAAATAATGTATTTATTGCTTAAGCTAGTTGAGCTGCATTGATTGCTTGTAATAAAAACTCAGAAACTACCACATAAAAGTGAAAGTGTTTTAGTTCAGAATACAGCAGACCTTTTGGTATCTCCATGAAAAGTAAAGTGCTCATCTCTTATGAAGCAGACACTCTTATTTCTTATCCTTGTCACCTCCTCTATCCTTTGACATGGCTCTAGTAATGATTGTTTATAGAATAAATGAGTAGATGGATAAATTCATGTCTATACTTTTTACTTCCTTTTGCCACTTCTCCAAATGTTGGTATTCAGATTTTCAAACATGAACATATCTTTGCCATGTTTAGACACTATCAAGTGTAGAGTGTGGGTTTTAAGCAGATACCTCAATCCAGGCACTTCATCACCAAGAAAACCCCAGGTACCTAACCCTAGTCTAAACAGCTGTTGCCAGAGTAGTAAAAGATTGTGGTATAAAGTATGGTAATCTTAAATAATAATCCTCCGGTAGCAGCTTTGCTCAGAAGGTGGCTGCATAACTGGTAGGCACTTTTAAGTTTCCTAACTTAGCAAACACATGCAGTTGCTTGTGTGCTGTCTTAAAAAATATACATCTGACAACAGCCTGTTGATTTACACACATACTTGTGTAAATACCACACATCTTCCCTATTCCTTCACTAACAGTCATTGACAATTTCACCCTCCATTCCCCTGTTCCCAAATCAGAAAAAAGAAACTCTAAAGAACACAATCTAATATCCCCAAATGACTAGTTTTCTTGGGGGGAACAACAGTGACATAGCTAACATTTATTAAATACTCTTCTGTGTCAGACATCGTGTCGTTATAAGCATTCTCTAGTATTTGGAGCACCCATGAATTATAGAATTACTTATCTAGGTATTCATTTGCATGGACTAGATATGGTAGGCTGTAATAGGTTTGCTAATTCCGTATTTTATTAAAAACAAGACAAAGCAAAACAAAATACTTGCTGTCTATCCTCATGATCATTTATAAATATAGGACATTCTAATGTCCCAAAATATATGAAAAATATAAATATAATCACAGGTGAAGTTAAGTAAATTTAGCTTTATAAAGTACTCACCAAATTCCTTTTTTTTCTGTTCTTGGTACAGCCAGTGAAGATTTGAGATGGACTAGCACAAAGTACATCGTACAAGCATTTCAAAGCTGCTGTTACACAACCCTCAAGATTTCCTGAGGTGGAAAGAAGACCATTCACTTAAATCAGAACATCCGTAGACATTCCTTCCCACTTGGATGATTGTGGCTTCCTTCAGCATAAGAGGGTGGAGTGTTAAAAGACATGATATGACAGCTATTAGGCTCAATTTCTCTTACCCTGAAAAAAATTTGCCCATATTGAAGAAGTAGCAGTGACACTTACAGGCTATGTGTATTCACTTGCAGAGGAGGAGACTCCAAATGTTTCAGACATAACAGATGCATATGATGTTCCTCCAGGGCTCTCTCACAAGTTTTCTTGTACCAGGTTTCCCTCTCTTCCCTTGAAAAAAAATCCCATTGTGTTAACCCCTAAGGCAGCCATTGAATTCAATGCTATCCCATCGACCACTGTGTTTTAGGTTGGCAATTCTTGGTTTTAGCACAACTGGAATCACTGAAAGCAAGCCAAGAGTTGATATAAACCATAGTAGTGTGTCATGTTAAACAAAGGAGAAGGGAGTAGTGGGATATGATAACATCTACAATAGTATCAACTATTTCTCTGTGGAGCTACTCGCGTAGCCAAACAAGGGTCTGAGAGACAACACAAAACATGTCTGAATGTGATTACTCACTAGCCAGGAGTGACTATCCTTGAATCTGAGCAGGATAAGTGAACACTTTTCTTTTTTCCTTTTTAATTATTATTATTATTTTATTATACTTTAAGTTCTAGGGTACATGTGCACAACGTGCAGGTTTGTTACATATGTATATATGTGCCATGTTGGTGTGCTGCACCTATTAACTTATCATTTACATTAGGTATATCTCCTAATGCTATCCCTCCCCCCTCCCCCCACCCCAAGACAGGCCCCAGTGTGTGATGTTCCCCTTCCTGTGTCCAAGTGTTCTCATGGGAGTGAACATTTTTCTAAGTGCGGAGCAGAGAAAACGGTGGTGAAATATGTAGAAGTGAGTTGGAGATACTAAATTTGCTCCAAGATAAGATGAAGAAGATTCAAAACTCAAGACCTTGCTGAAAAACCAAGTTGACAGGAAAGCAGTGAGAGAAGTAGCCAGAAATAGACAACTTCTTTAGAAAGCTTGGTATCCTGGTAAAATAGAGATGAAGGATGACGAGTAACCCCTACAGGGAAAGAAAGGGATAAGATTCAGAAAACCTGCTCCCCTACTCCCACCTTGAGAAAGGCTACAGAAACTAAACTTGTATAAGTTGCAACCTGTTATAGCTGCTGGCAATTGTCATTGTAAGACATTTAAGGTTGCTTGGGCCTATGAGAACAGAAGACTTGGAGATTTCTGCCATTCTAGCAGATGCATTTTTGTCATACTCTCACATTTCTAAAAGCAAAAAGAATCTTTTAATCACTATGTACCCTTTTATGGAAATATCATTAATTCACAGGTACCTCATATTAATTGTTTTTATAATGATGGCACCATGGGATTGAGGGAATAATATCTCAAAACTTCATTTATAATTTGGAACAATGTTCTAATGGTTCTTTGGACTTCAGATTTTATTGTTTTCAAGACTAAGTGCTACTGTAACCTCAATAAAGAATTGCAATAACTACAATAGAGGAGTTAGGCCTATGCAAATTTGAAAAGTTTGTAATATTTCTTTGACCTTGTTTTCTTGGCAACAAAATAAATTGGCAGTGATTGAGGGGAGAAGGAGGTGAATTATTTGTATCAGTATGTTTTTGTCTTCCATGCTTTATGGTTTTTAGAGCAATACTGACACCTCTGTTCAAATAAATTAAATGCCCTTTCCAACACTCTCTTGACAAGAAAAAAAAAAAAAATTTCTTCAACTCCCCTCTCCCAAAGCAATCCAGCTGAAGGAACAAAACCCTAAAAGAGTATAGTAAAATTCATCTTTAATTAACCTGCCCCAGGTCCATATGACAAACTTTGTCAGATACATAAAATTTGGGTCAAATCAAAGGCAAGCACAAAGGACTTCCCATGGTAAGTCCAGTGCAGAGGTCTGAATATAAGATGAAAGTTAGAATAATGCCCTGAAAACAGCCCTTTTTTGAAACAATAAGGATAGGGAGAAATACAGACATTTCCCCCACTGGAGTAATTTTATTTTACTTTTTACATTGAAAATTTCAAGAATATACAAAAGCAGATAAAATCTTATAATAAACCATGTGTCCATTACTCAGCTTTAACAATATTCAACTATAAATGAAGCAGGCACAGCAGATGTAGAGATATACTAGATTCTTGGTAGTGGATAAATCGTTACATAAAATTAGCCTAGCTTCTGTATTTTTATTTATATAAACAATACCCCAAACAAAAGAAAAATTCTATGGCTAAAGTCATTGGGTTTCTTAACTCACAAAGAATCCCAAATGATATAAGTTAAGCAGGGTGGAGAATATTGGATAACAAGGAGCAGAGATCAAAGTTTGCAATTTTAGATGAAGGTCAATAGAGATAAGTCCATAAGCATACAACAAAACTTTTGGGAGATAAGGACATTGTATGGTCACTGATTTTGCAACAAAGCAACTTGCTGTCCTGAAGCAAGGGAAAGGATGAACTCTAGTCGCATACTTCTAATCATGGGAGCACACATAGCCCTGAGGCAGATGGTATTTCAAATTTGGCAAGTGCTAAGAAAGAACTTACCCAAATTAGAGTTACCAGCTGACAACTGCTCGTTTTGCCAGTTCTAGATTCCACTGCCACCTCCCATGCCCAAGCAATACAAAATCTATCAGATATTACAAACCACCAATACATAACCTGCCAACACAGGCGCTAAATAGAAAATGGAAAGTATCCAAGGAAACAAAGAGAGGAGTTGAATAGAATCTTCTAATATTTTTCTAGGGCAAAAATAATGTACAGATACAGCTTCTTTTAGTCAAAGGTGAATAAAAACCACAAACAATTTAGCCTTGTGTCTCTGTTAAGATGTGTCAAACAAAAAGAAAGACTTAAATATTATAAGTGAAAATTAAATGGAGAGTACATGTTGTAATTCAAGAGATAGAAGAAAGACTTTGTAAAAAGCTTTTTTCTTTTTGGGTATTATCAAAAAACAAGAAGCTACCAATGAAAGGGAGTATTGAAGGTAGAAGATGACAGACTAAAATGGGAAAAGGGTTATGATAGTGATATCCATTTCTTATTCTTGAAGTTTTTCATCTAGCTTCTCTCTCTGTCTCTTTCTCTCTCTCTTTCTCTCTCTCTTCTCCTCTCCCTTTCTCTCCCTCTCTTTGTATCTCTATCCCCTCCCCAGAACATAGTGAACCCAGAAGTCTCGGTATTCAGTTAGATTTTTATTTCAGTTTTATTACTCCATGACTATTTTTAATATTCTTTTTGTCTCTGTAGTCTGTATTACATATGTATCTTTTTTTACTAAGAAATAAAAGAAAGACAAGAGACAACATTTATCATAGATTTGAAACTAAGGAAGCACTAAGGAATACACCTGAAATGGAAAAGAAAAGAAAAAACAACATCAGTGACTTTGAGGACAGGTTTGGAAAGTTTTTAAAATTCTATGAAGAATAATTTAAAAAGTAAATAATTTAGTAAAAAACATAAAGGAATACCTCAACCCAGGTAAAAAGATCAGATGTTCTACAAAAGAAGGAAAAAATTAAGTTGTCCTCACTCTTTTTCATAAAATATTAGATTAAAGAAAGTAATAGACCCATTTACATAAAAAGCTAAAGAAGAAAGTCTATTCTCACAGACTTTTATAACCAGCTAAGATATCCTTTTTGTATTAAAATAATGGAAAGTAAAGATGTAATATTTGTAGCACTCATAAACACTGCCACAGGAATCTACAGTTTTTCTCCATATTCTGGGAGGCAAGAACGTATAAATTGTTTTACTGAAATTGTAATTCTGGTTAGTTAGGAGGAATTTTTTATTTCTATATAGAGTAAATACTGGAGAAGTTTTGGAAATCATCTGAAGATTTTGATGAATTTCCAAAGTCAATTTAAAACTCTGCCCTAAACATAAGCAGAAATTGGTATCAGTACTAGTTATGAATGTATCCATAGTACATTTCTAGACCCACAGATCAACCAGTAGTCCCTCTGTTAAGAGTAACTTCTAACTTTTTCTTCCTTCTGACCATAGCTACAGTCAGAGACTGAAGCTTAACATAATAGTTTTTATTATAAATATAGTTATTCCTCAGTATCCTTGGGGGATTGATTAGTTCTACGAAACCCCCAAAATATGAAAATCCATAGATGCTCAAGTCCCTTATATAAAATAGCATAGTGTTTGCATATATCCTACACAGTTATTTCTGGATTGTTTATAAGACTTAATACAATGCCTACATATCACCTCATTTGTCTGGGTTATGTAATACCTAGCACATGACAATTTCAAGTTTGCTTTTTGGAACTTTGTACAATTTTTTTTCTGAATATTTTCTTTTCTCTTTTTTTTTTTTTTTTTTTTTTTTTTTTTGAGATGGAGTCTCGCTCTGTCACCCAGGCTGGAGTGCAGTGGTACAATCTCAGCTCACTGCAAGCTCAGCCTCCCAGGGTCATGTCATTCTCCTGCCTCAGCCTCCTGAGTAGCTGGGACTACAGGTGCCCACCACTATGCCTAGCTAATTTTATTTTTGTTTTCGTATTTTTAGTGGAAATGGGATTTCACTATGTTAGCCAGGATGGTCTCGATCTCTTGACCTCATTATCTGCCGACCTCGGCCTCCCAAAGTGCTGGGATTATATATAGGCGTGAGCCACCATGCCCAGGCTTTTTCTGAATATTTTCTATCTGCAGTTGATTGAATCCACAGATGTGGAACCCATGAATGGAGGGTTAACTGTACATGTCAGTGAAATCAGGGGGGCAGGTAAGGGCTTGGTTGCATCAGTGTCACCTAGTCCCATAATAAGGGTGATACAACTCAACGGCCACATCTAACTCTTTGTCATCAATTGGTATAAAGGTGGAGAAAACATCTCAGAAAACATCCAAGAAAACAAAGAGAGAAGATATTTTTCTAGAATACCATCTGGAGTTCAGATGGTATTCATAGGAAAAAGTAAATTATTGACTCAATCGGTTCTTGCCAAACAACTTTGAAACGCATTGCTAAGGTCTGGAGGTTTGTCTCCTCCAAACCTCATGTTGAAATTTGATTCCTAATATTGGAGGTGTGGTCTAATAGGAGGTGACTAGGTAACGGGTGTGGATCCTTTGTGAACTGATTAATGCCCTACTTTGTGGTGAGTGAGCTCTTACTCTCTTAGATCCTATGACAGCCAGTTGTTAAAAAGAGCCTGGCATCTCCCCCTCTCTCTTGCTTCCGTTGTTGCCATGTAATCTCTGCACATGCTGGCTCTCCTTCACCTACTGCCATGAGTGGAAGAGCCTGAGGCCCTCACCAGATGCAACTGCTCAATCTTGAACTTTCCAGGCATCAGAATCATGAGTCAAACAAACTTTTAAAAATAAATTACCCAACCTTGTATATTATTTTCTAGCAACACAAAGTGGACTAAAGCACACATTTATTCGTGAATGATAGAATCACCATAGTTCATCATGGAGAGAACATGGTTGTGAAGATAATGGAATGAGTCTGATGAATGTAAGGATGTTGATAATTAAGCTGGTGGGACAGACACTAAAGTGTTTATGAGGCTTATGCCATATGTTATGTAGAAATACTTCCTTCTCACATAAAAACTATTAAATGTTGTTATTACTTTTCTATAATTCCCATAACAAATAAGCATACATTTAGCAATATCCTTTTATTACCTCACAGTTGTGTAGGTGAGAAGTTCAGGCTTATTCTGAATTAACGGTTTCTCTACTCCACATGTGAAAAAGCTGAAACTGGCCGAGTGCAGTGGCTCATGCCTGTAATCTCAGCACTGAGCCGAGGTGGGTGTATCATGAGGTCAAGAGATCGAGACCATCCTGGCCAACATGGTGAAACCCCGTCTCTATTAAAAATACAAAAATTAGCTGGGCGTGGTGGCAGGCACCCGTAGTTCCAGCTACTCGGGAGGCTGAGGCAAGAAAATCGCTTGAACTCAGGATGTGGAGGTTGAGGTGAGTGGAGATTGCGCCACTGCACTCTGGTCTGGTGACAGAGCAAGACTCCGTCTCAAAAAAAAAAAAAAAAAAAAAGTTGAAACTAGCATGATAGTAGGGCTATATCCTTTTATGTAGGCTCTGGGGATGAATCTGCTGTCAAGCTAATTCAGGTTGTCAGCAGAATTAATTTAGGTCTTTGTGGCATTGGAACAAAGTTTCCTGCTGCTTCGTTGGCTATCAGCTTAGGATTGTTCTCAGCTGCTAGTGGATAACCACATTATTTAATGCATGCCCTTCTTCCTCCAGTTTCAAAGACAGTAATAATGGGCCAAGTACTTCTCACAGTTAAAATCTCTCTGTTCTCCTGTTCTGCTTCATCTCACCTGCCTTTTTTTCTGCCATATCTCTCTGAATGACTTTTCTGCCTTCCTCTTTGGCTTTTAAAGGCTCTTTGTGATTACATTGGGCCTACCCAGATAATCTCTCTATTTTGAGGTCAGCTGATTAGTAAACCTTACTTGTACCTACAAAGTTTTTTCTTAGTAGTATCTACATTCATGTTTGATTTAATATCAGGAGCAGGAGTCTCGAGGTGGACATCTTTAGAATTTTTTTTACTATGACATTCAACAGAACTTCTGAACTAAAGAAATGCTGATTTATTCCCTTCGATATGAAGGCTGTAAATCACAGAATCTCTCACAGATGGAAACTTGCAGAAAGTGGGGTGAAATGATGGGAATTGCTGATCACTTAGAAATGTCAAGAGTGAAATGATTTTGCTGTTTAAATATCAGTCCCATTTGGAGCCAGCAATCACAGATGTCGACTATGTGCTTAAAAAAATCAATACATTCCTAGGGTGATGATAA
This sequence comes from Rhinopithecus roxellana, assembly GCF_007565055.1. NCBI lineage: Eukaryota > Metazoa > Chordata > Mammalia > Primates > Cercopithecidae > Rhinopithecus > Rhinopithecus roxellana. The sequence continues at coordinate 31,341,904 of NC_044565.1, forward strand.
GTTAGAAGGGTCATAAATTACATGCATGGCTTACAAGAAATGGATGGGGAGGTTTGCCCAGTATATTGACTATTTTGTCTTTGAAACGTAACCATCAATTATGATGGCCCCTTGTGCAGAAGAAGCCAGATTTATGACTGTGATTGGAAAGGAGGAGTATAAGCTTTTACTGAGCTTTGACTTGGGGCCAGAAATTGGTAAGTCACTTTCACACTCATAATGTCTTTTGGCTTTATGTGTAAGTAAAGTAGGTGGCTCTATATCTCTGTGCTTTTCAGCTCGACAGAGCCAAGAGAGATGAGGAAAGGTGGTGTTGTGGGAAGTCCAGCAGCATCAGCCAGCTGAGCAGAGCCACAAGGCTGCTCCTCTCAGGAGACCAGGCTGCCTTAGGAGCTGTATAATGAGAAAATAAAATTGTTCATTATTTTGGCCTCTGGAGAGACAACTCTCGATTTCTCAGATTTGTATTGTTTCCCATTTGAACAATATACACCAGGTCTTACAGATAGCTTGCTAAATTTCCTTTCATGAAATTTCAGCTTGGGTGCAGGTGCCATGGTTTTGAATCAGGAAAAAATGGATTCAGGATGTTTTTCCTTCAGAATCTTAAATAAAATAAGGATATTTTTGAGTAAATTATAGTTTTAAAAAGTGCTTCACTCACTTGTGTGTGTGTGTTTTTTCATTATGAAACAGAGTTATACCACTAGCCACCTTTATTTTAGAAAGAGAACTTGAGCATTCCCCAGGGATGGCAGCAGTTGCTGTAGAAGGGCTACATGGCTAAGAGCTGGTGGATACTTCACTCTTCTGTGTCTCAGTTTTCTTGTCATGTTTTTTAAAATGAGAGGGTTGGGTTAAAGCTTTTTTTTTTTTTTTTTTTTCTTAACTTAAAGGTTGGTAACTACTGTCTAGGAAATTGACTGGAAATTGGAACATTTTCTGTGAATTTCTATGGCCAAATGTAACCATGTTTATAAAGGGAATATCACCTTTATAGAGGCTCAGGTCATTAAGACTATTATTTTAACTTTTGAGTAGACAGTACATTCCCATAGTTCAAAAAGCTATGTACATGTATATATATACACATATACACACATAAATATATGTATAATCTATATATCTACATACATAAACGTGTGTGTGTGTGTGTGTATGTTTTTAGGTATGTGCATGAAAAAATTTTCTTCTACTTCTGGCCCCATCTTCTTAGATTCCTACCATCACCCATATATTTGAATGTAGCAACATTTATTAGTGTCTTGTTTACCCTCCAAGGGTTTCTCCGTGAATATAAAAGCAAATAATAACATATTTTCTTATCTCACTTTTACACAAAATATAATGTACTCCGTTTTGTACCCTTTTTATTAATATTCATATTTTTGAAATTTTTCCCATCAATACCTGAGGACCTTCCACATTGTTTTATGTAGCTACACAGTACAGGTCCTCAATTCCTTATCTGCATTTCAGGAAAACACACTGAAATTTCAAATGGCTCAGTATTCCACTTCTACATATCTATAATATCCAAGAATAGTGTGTACAAGACATTGGCTACAAAACATGTATTAGATGTTCTCAGCAGCTCTATTCATAAAGCCAAACACTGAAAATTACCCAAATGTCCCTCAATAGCAGAAAGGATAAATACATTTCTGTATAACCATATAATGAAATACCATGGGGCAATTAGGATGAACAATCTAGAATTATACAAAACAACTTGTATCTTACAGACACAAAGTTGATTGAGAGAAACCAGACATAAGACAGTAGATATGCTGATTCCATTTATGAGTTCAGAAAGAGGCCAAATTTGTTCACATATTTGAAGTCAAGGGACCGCAGAAGAAAACACGGGGTGATCTTCCAGGATGCTGACAATACACTGTTGTCTGGTCTGGACTCTGGTTGCACTAAAGTATTCAGTTATTGAAAATTCATTAAGCACTTTGCATTTGCCATTTGTGGACTTTTCTGTATATATGTTATATTTTAACAAAAAGTTTTCTAAAAATAGAAAAAAGTAAAAGCACTGAAAGCAAAGTATTTTTATTGCTGATGTGATAAATGTTGAGGTTTTTAATTGTGTCCCGAGCAAATTGCCACAAATCAGACCCTTAAAACAGTACACATTTATTCTCATAGTACTGTAGGTTTGATAGCCAGGTACATTGGGGATCATTGGTTCCCTGCTTCATGTCTCGCTAGGCAAAATTTAGTGTCTCCTTTCTGGAGGCTGTAGGAGAGACTCTGCTTTCAAGCTCATTCAGGTCTGGAAGCTGTAGGAGAGACTGCTTTCCAGCTTATTCCTATTGTTGGCAGAATTCTCTTCCTTGGCGGTGGGGATGTCATCTCAGTTTCCTTGTTAGTTGTCAGCTTCTCAAGGACACCTGCATTTCTTTTTGCCCCCTTCGCCCTTTAGCCAGTAACAGTGCATAAAGCCCTTCTCTGACTTTCCTTCTTCCACATCTCTCTTCCTTTTCTGTCGTCTTCTCCTTCCAGCCAAAGACAGCTCTCTGTTTCTAATGATTTATGCAATTAATTAGATTGGGTGTACCCAGAAAATCTATGATAATCTCCTCATTTCAGTGTCCATGGTGGTAATTGCATCTGTAAATTTTCTTTTGTCAATGTAACCGAATGTAAGCAACTTAATATAATAACTCCAAAACTCATAGGTTCCAGGAATTAGGGCATAGACATATTTGAGTGGCCATTATTTTGCCTACCCCAGTGATGCAATCTCAACCTGTCTGAACTGAACTGGCCTGACCTGAAGTATACTTATGTTTTATCTATATATAATGCCATCAAATGTTATTTTTCAAACATGATGCAAAATGTTGATGCAGTTGGTAAACAGGTGCTACCCAGACCCTTCTGGGAGTGTGATGTAATATGCTATTACCATATTATCTTTCAGTAAAAAAATTCTGAATTCCAAAACACATCTGGCTCAGGAACTGTTGACTCATATTGTACTAGCTGGAGATATCATGGTATTTATTCTTCTCTTTTGATACATATTCAGATTTTTCCTTTCTTCTCTAGTTACTAATAATCTTGTAATAAGCATCTTTGAACACACTTCATTTCGCATGCATGTAATTGTATCTGTAGAATAAATATCAAGAAATAAAATTCAAGGGTCAAAAGAAGTGTGCATTTTTAATTTTGATAAATATGACTAAATTACCCTCTTGGGGGGAAGCATGACACCAATTTATCTTATGTATGAGGATTCTGCTTCCTCACAGTCTTGCTCACACGGTTTGTAATGAAACATCTAGATCTTTGCCGACTTTATAGATTCAGTGAAGTGTTATTTTAAATAATAGACTTTAATTTTGAGCAGTTTTAGGTGTCTAGAAAAATTGGAGCAGAGTACAGAGACATCCCAAATGATTCAGTGAAGTTTTAATTTGCGATTATTTTATTATACATTAGCATACTTATAATAGGTTAATCACAATTTTTTTTTTTTGGTATGTTTAAAAGAAAATTGCATTTCCTGACTAAGTGCAGTGGATCACGCCTGTAATCCCAGCATTTTGGAGGCAGAGGTGGGTGGATCACTCGAGGCCAAGAGTTCAAGATCAGCCTGGCCAAAATGGGGAAACCTCCTCTCTAAGAAAAACTCAAAAATTAGCCCAGCATAGTGGCACATACCTGTAGTCTTGGCTACTCAGGAACCTGACAGGAGAATCGCTTGAATCCCAGAGCTGGAGGTTGCAGTGAGCAGAGATTGTACCACTGCACTCCTGCACTCCAGCCTGGGTGACACACAGAAAAAAGAAGAAGAAGAAGAAAGAAGAAAGAAGAAAGAAGAAAGAAGAAGAAAGAAGAAAGATGAGGAAGAAAACTGTATTTCCATTACTGTGAACAGCCTGTTCATATTGAGTTGTTGGTTTTAAAAATCAATTTATAGAAAATCATTATATATTTATGTATATTTTGGCATAAGTTAAAATGTTTGTTCCTAGTTTTGTCTTTGGACTTAGCTTTTTAAAAATATTTTGCATTATAGAAGTGTTTTATTCTGTGTAAAATATGTTATTAATACTTTCTTTTATAGTTTGTAAGTTTAAGCTACATTTTCAAAGGCCTTCAATAGAGCAGTTTTGTTTATGAATTATGAATCCAAGTTCCAATTCTGACCATATCATTTCATTAATAAAAACATAGAGGAGCTGCTTACCTCCCAGTAAAGGCCTTCATATCGTATATGAATTAACATATTAAGACTTTCTAAGGGCGGAGCAAGATGGCCCACACCTGGCTGGGAGGGTCCCACGGCCATGGAGCCTCCCTCATTGCTAGCACAGCAGTCTGCGATCTAACCGAAACGGCAGCAGCGAGGCTGTGGGAGGGGAGCCCACCATTGCTGAGGTTTAAGTAGGTAAACAAAGCCGCTGGGAAGCTCGAAATGGGTGGAGTTCACAGCAGCTCAAGGAAACCTGCCTGTCTCTGTAGACTCCACCTCTGGGGACAGGGCACAGCTAAACAACAAAAGGGGAAGCAGCAGAGGCCTGTGCAGATGCCAACGACTCTGTCTCACAGCTTTGAAGAGAGCAGTGGATCTCCCAACAGGGAGGTTGAGATCTGAGAATGGACACACTGCCTGCTCAAGTGGGTCCCCGACCCCTGAGTAGCCTAACTGGGAGACATCCCCCACTAGGGGCAGACCAACACCCCACACCTCACAGGGTGGAGTACACCCCTGAGAGGAAGCTTCCAAAGTAAGAATCAGACAGGTACACTCGCTGTTTAGCAATATTCTATCTTCTGCAACCTCTGCTGCTGATACCCAGGCAAACAGGGTCTGGAGTGGACCTCAAGCAATCTCCAAAAGACCTACAGCTGAGGGTCCTGACTATTAGAAGGAAAACTATCAAACAGGAAGAACACCTATACCAAAACCCCATCAGTTCATCACCATCATCAAAGACCAGAGGCAGATAAAACCACGAAGATGGGGAAGAAGCAGGGCAGAAAAGCTGGAAATTCAAGAAATAAGAGCGCATCTCCCCCCTGCAAAGGAGCGCAGCTCATCGCCAGCAACGGATCAAAGCTGGTCAGAGAATGACTTTGACGAGATGAGAGAAGAAGGCTTCAGTCCATCAAACTTCTCAGAGCTAAAGGAGGAATTACGTACACAGCGCTAAGAAACTAAAAATCTTGAAAAAAGAGTGGAAGAATTGATAGCTAGAATAATTAATGCAGAGAAGGCCATAAATGAAATGACAGAGATGAAAACCATGACACGAGAAATATGTGACAAATGCACAAGCTTCAGTAACCGACTCAATCAACTGGAAGAAAGAGTATCAGCGATTGAGGATCAAATGAATAAAATGAAGCGAGAAGAGAAACCAAAAGAAAAAAGAAGAAAAAGAAATGAACAAAGCCTGCAAGAAGTATGGGATTATGTAAAAAGACCAAATCTACGTCTGATTGGGGTGCCTGAAAGTGAGGGGGAAAATGGAACCAACTTGGAAAACACTCTTCAGGATATCATCCAGGAGAACTTCCTCAACCTAGTAGGGCAGGCCAACATTCAAATTCAGGAAATACAGAGAACGCCACAAAGATACTCCTTGAGAAGAGCAACTCCAAGACACATAATTGCCAGATTCATCAAAGTTGAAATGAAGGAAAAAATCTTAATGGCAGCCAGAGAGAAAGGTCGGGTTACCCACAAAGGGAAGCCCATCAGACTAACAGCAGACCTCTCAGCAGAAACTCTACAAGCCAGAAGAGAGTGGGGGCCAATATTCAACGTTCTTAAAGAAAAGAAGTTTAAACCCAGAATTTCATATCCAGCCAAACTAAGTTTCATCAGTGAAGGAGAAATAAAATCCTTTACAGATAAGCAAATGCTTAGAGATTTTGTCACCACCAGGCCTGCCTTACAAGAGACCCTGAAGGAAGCCCTAAACATGGAGAGGAAAAACAGGTACCAGCCATTGCAAAAACATGCCAAAATGTAAAGACCATCGAGGCTAGGAAGAAACTGCATCAACTAACGAGCAAAATCACCAGTTAATATCATAATGGCAGGATCAAGTTCACACATAACAATATTAACCTTAAATGTAATGGACTAAATGCTCCAATTAAAAGACACAGACTGGCAAACTGGATAAAGAGTCAAGACCCATCAGTCTGCTGTATTCAGGAGACCCATCTCACATGCAGAGACATACATAGGCTCAAAATAAAGGGATGGAGGAAGATCTACCAAGCAAATGGAGAACAAAAAAAAGCAGGGGTTGCAATCCTAGTCTCTGATAAAATAGTCTTTAAACCATCAAAGATCAAAAGAGACAAAGAAGGCCATTACATAATGGTAAAGGGATCAATTCAACAGGAAGAGCTAACTATCCTAAATATATACGCACCCAATACAGGAGCACCCAGATTCATAAAGCAAGTCCTTAGAGACTTACAAAGAGACTTAGACTCCCATACAATAATAATGGGAGACTTCAACACTCCACTGTCAACATTAGACAGATCAACGAGACAGAAAGTTAACAAGGATATCCAGGAATTGAACTCATCTCTGCACCAAGCAGACCTAATAGACATCTATAGAACTCTCCACCCCAAACCAACAGAATATACATTCTTCTCAGCACCACATCGCACTTATTCCAAAATTGACCACATAATTGGAAGTAAAGCACTCCTTAGCAAATGTAAAAGAACAGAAATTATAACAAACTGTCTCTCAGACCACAGTGCAATCAAACTAGAACTCAGGACTAAGAAACTCAATCAAAACCCCTCAACTACATGGAAACTGAACAACCTGCGCCTAAATGACTACTGGGTACATAACGAAATGAAGGCAGAAATAAAGATGTTCTTTGAAACCAATGAGAACAAAGATACGACATACCAGAATCTCTGGGACACATTTAAAGCAGTGTGTAGAGGGAAATTTATAGCACTAAATGCCCACAAGAGAAAGCTGGAAAGATCTAAAATTGACACTCTAATCACAATTAAAAGAACTGGAGAAGCAAGAGCAAACACATGCAAAAGCTAGCAGAAGGCAAGAAATAACTAAGATCAGAGCAGAACTGAAGGAGATAGAGACACAAAAAACCCTCCAAAAAATCAATGAATCCAGGAGTTGGTTTTTTGAAAAGATCAACAAAATTGACAGACCGCTAGCAAGACTAATAAAGAAGAAAAGAGAGAAGAATCAAATAGATGCAATAAAAAATGATAAAGGGGATATCACCACGGACCCCACAGAAATACAAACTACCATCAGAGAATACTATAAACACCTCTACGCAAATCAACTAGAAAATCTAGAAGAAATGGATAATTTCCTGGACACTTACACTCTTCCAAGACTAAACCAGGAAGAAGTGGAATCCCTGAATAGACCGATAGCAGGCTCTGAAATTGAGGCAATAATTAATAGCCTAACAACCAATAAAAGTCCAGGACCAGATGGATTCACAGCTGAATTCTACCAGAGGTACGAGGAGGAGCTGGTACCATTCCTTCTGAAACTATTCCAATCAATAGAAAAAGAGGGAATCCTCCCTAACTCATTTTATGAGGCCAACATCATCCTGATTCCAAAGCCTGGCAGAGACACAACAAAAAAAGAGAATTTTAGACCAATATCCCTGATGAACATCGATGCAAAAATCCTCAATAAAATACTGGCAAACCGGATTCAGCAGCACATCAAAAAGCTTATCCACCATGATCAAGTGGGCTTCATCCCTGGGATGCAAGGCTGGTTCAACATTCACAAATCAAGAAACATAATCCAGCATATAAACAGAACCAAAGACAAGAACCACATGATTATCTCAATAGATGCAGAAAAGGCTTTTGACAAAATTCAACAGCCCTTCATGCTAAAAACGCTCAATAAATTCGGTATTGATGGAACGTACCTCAAAATAATAAGAGCTATTTATGACAAACCCACAGCCTAATATCATACTGAATGGGCAAAAACTGGAAAAATTCCCTTTGAAAACTGGCACAAGACAGGGATGCCCTCTCTCACCACTCCTATTCAACATAGTGTTGGAAGTTCTGGCTAGGGCAATCAGGCAAGAGAAAGAAATCAAGGGTATCCAGTTAGGAAAAGAAGAAGTCAAATTGTCCCTGTTTGCAGAAGACATGATTGTATATTTAGAAAACCCCATCGTCTCAGCCCAAAATCTCCTTAAGCTGATAAGAAACTTCAGCAAAGTCTCAGGATACAAAATTAATGTGCCAAAATCACAAGCATTCTTATACAACAGTAACAGACAAACAGAGAGCCAAATCATGAATGAACTTCCATTCACAATTGCTTCAAAGAGAATCAAATACCTAGGAATCCAACTTACAAGGGATGTAAAGGACCTCTTCAAGGAGAACTACAAACCACTGCTCAGTGAAATAAAAGAGGACACTAACAAATGGAAGAACATACCATGCTCATGGATAGGAAGAATCAATATCGTGAAAATGGCCATACTGCCCAAGGTTATTTATAGATTCAATGCCATCCCCATCAAGCTACCAATGAGTTTCTTCACAGAATTGGAAAAAACTGCTTTAAAGTTCATATGGAACCAAAAAAGAGCCCGCATTGCCAAGACAATCCTATGTCATAAGAACAAAGCTGGAGGCATCACGCTACCTGACTTCAAACTATACTACAAGGCTATAGTAACCAAAAGAGCATGGTACTGGTACCAAAACAGAGATATAGACCAATGGAACAGAACAGAGTCCTCAGAAATAATACTACACATCTACAGCCATCTGATCTTTGACAATCCTGAGAGAAACAAGAAATGGGGAAAGGATTCCCTATTTAATAAATGGTGCTGGGAAAATTGGCTAGCCATAAGTAGAAAGCTGAAACTGCATCCTTTCCTTACTCCTTATATAAAGATTAATTCAAGATGGATTAGAGACTTAAATGTTAGACCTAATACCATAAAAACCCTAGAAGAAAACCTAGGTAGTACCATTCAGGACATAGGCATGGGCAAGGACTTCATGTCTAAAACACCAAAAGCAATGGCAGCAAAAGCCAAAATTGACAAATGGGATCTAATTAAACTAAACAGCTTCTGCACAGCAAAAGAAACTACCATCAGATTGAACAGGTAACCTACAGAATGGGAGAAAATTTTTGCAATCTACTCATCTGACAAAGGGCTAATATCCAGAACCTACAAAGAACTCAAACAAATTTACAAGAAAAAAACAAACAACCCCATCAAAAAGTGGGCAAAGGATATGAACAGACATTTCTCAAAAGAAGACATTCATACAGCCAACAGACACATGAAAAAATGCTCATCATCACTGGCCATCAGAGAGATGCAAATCGAAACCACAATGAGATACCATCTCACAGCAGTTAGAATGGCAATCATTAAAAAGTCAGGAAACAACAGGTGTTGGAGAGGATGTGGAGAAATAGGAACACTTTTACACTGTTGGTGGGATTGTAAACTAGTTCAACCATTATGGAAAACAGTACGGCAGTTCCTCAAGGATCTAGAACTAGAAGTACCATATGACCCAGCCATCCCACTACTGGGTATATACCCAAAGGATTATAAATCATGCTGCTATAAAGACACATGCACACATGTGTTTATTGCTGCACTATTCACAATAGGAAAGACTTGCAATCAACCCAAATGTCCATCTGTGACAGACTGGATTAAGAAAATGTGGCACATATACACCATGGAATATTATGCAGCCATAAAAAAGGATGAGTTTGCGTCCTTTGTAGCGACATGGATGCAGCTGGAAACTATCATTCTTAGCAAACTATCACAAGAATAGAAAACCAAACACCGCATGTTCTCACTCATAGGTGGGAACTGAACAATGACATCACTTGGACTCGGGAAGGGGAACATCACACATCGGGGCCTATCATGGGGAGCGGGGAGAGGGGAGGGATTGCATTGGGAGTTATACCTGATATAAATGATGAATTGATGGGTGCTGACGAGTCGATGGGTGCAGCACACCAACATGGCACAAGTATACATATGTAACAAACCTGCACGTTATGCACATGTACCCTAGAACTTAAAATATAATAAAAATAAATTTAAAAAAAGCATACAGGAAATTAAATTGCTCATGGAAATTCAAAAAAAAAAAAAAAAAAAAGACTTTCTAATCTGTACATTCATAAATCCTACATCTAATGGATGGGGGTAGCCAGGGAAGCAGAGTTACCAATTATGTAGAGTACCAACACAGGATTCCTTAAGTATTAAAATCCTGAAACTAGATTGTATTTGTTCACATTATAGGGGTACATCTGTCACCGTGATCTTCTTCACTTAAAATATAAGTCTTTGTCTAGATGTAGCAATCTTACTCAGATGAGGTCCTTGTTCCAGGTCTGATTTTCAGTCCTGCCCTGAGCAGCTGCCATAGAAAGAGAGAAAGCATGGATAAGAGCTTTTTTGATGTTATAAAACTTAAGAAAATATTGGAGAATTAGTATGTATCACAAGACAGGAGAAAGGGAAAAATTAGTGCTGAGTATTGGAATTAGGAGGTGTCAAAGGAGGTAAATAAAAGAATTAATGGACTAGAAGAAGGAACAATCTTAGAGAATTAGCTTATGTTAGATTGGGATGTAAGAAGAAAAAGGGGAGATACAATCTAGAAGAAGTAATAAATGTCATTAAGGGGATATAATGAGAGAAAAGAGGGAAGAAAACTCAGAACCTGAATTTATCTGGAATTTAGGTGTGACATTAGACATGGATCTAGACCAGGATGTTGGACTGGTGCCCCATTTATGAACCTGAAATGGACCTAGGGTATGTATATTGGATCTTGACTATGAACATGGACCATGAACTTATACTGAATAAGGACATTGGAATTGGATCTTGGACCTTTTATACTTACCTTGAACCATGATTTCAAACTTAGACATCAGACTGAGACCTGGATCTCAGACCTTGGTGTAAACCTTGACCGTGTACTTTAACTTGAAGTTAGCACCTGAACCTGGACATTGGAACTGGATGTGGGACCTAAAACTTGACATTGCATTCATCCAGAACCTCGAATCTGACCTTAATTATTCTGCATTGTTGTGGACTTGGACTTTAGTCATTAAAATTTGACCTAGACAACTAATCCTAAACTTGAATCTCACATCTTGACCTGTTCCTGACCTTAGACCTAGAACTTCAACACAAACCTCAATCCTAGACCTAGATGTGAACTTGAACCTTAAAACTATGCTCTTGACCCTGGATCTTTACCTTATCCTGGACATTGAACCTTGAACATGGAAATGAATTTGACCTAGATCTTAGACCTGCTATTAGACCTGGACCTTGAACTTGGACAAGATCGTGAATTATGAGAATGTAGCTTTATCCTTAGCCATAGACTTTGGGCTAGCCCTTAGAACTGGACCTAGACTTCACTTTGTCATAGATTTTGACTGTGGACCTCAGATCTTCACATGAACTTTGAAAAAAATATATTTACTTTTAATTCTTATGGATACATATGAATAGCACTTATTTGTGTATACATATTTATGGATATATGTGATAGCCTCATACAAGGTTACAGTGTGTAATGATCAAATCAAGGTAATTGGGGAATCCATAGCCTCAAGCTTTTATCATTTCTTTGTGTTAGGAACACTTCAGTTTTAATCTTTTAGTTATTTTAAAATAATAAATAAATTACTGTAAACTGTAGTCATCATAATGTACTACCAAACACTAGATGTTATTCTCTCTAACAACAGTTTTTGTATCCATCAACCACCCTTTCTTTATCCCCCTTTCCTCGCTATTCTTTCCAGTCTCTGGCAACCATCATTCTACTGTCTGTCTTTGTTAGTTGAATATTGTTTTTAGCTCTGAGAAGTAAAATTTTTTTTTTTAGCTCTGGTGAGAACATGTGATATTTGTCTTTCTGTGCCTGGCTTATTTAACTTCGTATAATTTCCTCCAGTTCCATCTACGTTGTTGCAAATGGCAATACTGCATTCCTATCAATGGCTGAATAATAATCTATGTATACACATACCACATTTTTGTTGTTTTTCATTCACCCATTGATGGACACTTGGATTGAGTATATATCTTGGCTATTGTGAATAGCTCTGCAATAAACATGGGAGGGCAGATATTTCTTCAATATACTAATTTATTTTATTTAGGGTATATACCCATTGGTGGGATCCCAGTAGCTGGATCATATGGCAGTTCTAATTTTAGTTCTTTGAGGAATCTCCATACTCTTCTCCGTAGTGGCTGTACTAGTTTACATTCCCACCAACAGCATACAGGGATCTTTCTTTCTCCACATGATTACCAGCACTTGTTATCTTTTTGGATAAAACTATTTCAACTGGGGCAAGATGATCTCTCATTGTAGTTTTGATTTGTATTTCTCTGATGATTAATAATGTTGAGCATTTTTGCATATACCTGTTGGCCATTTGTATGTATCCTTTTGAGAAATGTCTGTTCGTATCTTTTGCCCATTTTAAAATGGGACTATTTGTTTTTATTCCTGAGTTGTTTGAGCTCCTTATTTATTCTGCGTATTAATCACTTGTCAGATGGGTAATTTGCAAATATGTTCTATGGGTTGTCTCTTCAGCTTGTTGACTGTTTTCCATGCAGAAGCTGTTTAGCTTGATATAATTCCATATGGACATGAACTTTGAACCTAGATTTTGGACCTGCATTTTTTCAGTTCCTTAAATATACTTTCCATTGGAACTTGGATTTTATTTGAATAGGCGGTAAGAAGTTACTTTGAAGAAGTGCCTGAAATTGACCTTCTTTGTTTATATGCTGCTTATTTCCACAAACACTGCTTTGATTCGTTGTATCTTGTTCTATCTGGAATAAAGTACATTTGAAAGTGTTTTTCTGAACTATTTTGCTGACAGATGCTTAATCTGGTTTCATTCACTAAACACCTATTTCTCATTCCAAATGGAACAAAAATTATCAAAATCAGTGCCCTTTAGAGTCAGATCAACTCATTTTCTTGCTGCTACCACCAGGTACATTCTGTTTTATGCTCTCAAAAATCCCTATACATCTGTCTTTCACAGTTCTCATTGTTCTGTAATTAATTGTGCTATTATTTCATTAATTTATTTCTCATTTTCCATATAGCAGGTATTAGCAAACTGTAGTCAGTTGGACATATTTGTCCCGTTTTTCTGTTTGTATATGGCTCATGAACTTAGAATAAATTACTCTAGTTTAAATGTTGGGAAATAATTAAAAGAAGAGAAAATATTTTGTGACACATGAAATTACCTAAAATTTGAATTTCAATGTCCATAATTAATGTTTAACTAGAACACAAACATGTATATGGACTTCTTTATTGCCTGTGCTGCTTTCATGTTACAGTGGCAGAGCTGAATATTTATGACAAAAATGGCATAGCCCACAGAGCTGTTTACTGTCTGGCTCTATATAGAAGTTTGCTGACCTTTGTTTTAAAAAGTGAAAATAGAGAATATATTTGTCATTATTAGCACTGAATTCAGATTTCAGAGACTGCAAAATGTGGCAAATTGCATAACCTGAAATCAACAAAATACACATTTCCATAAGTAGAGGAAAGAATACATACTTTAAAAAATATTTATATGAATAAACACTGTGTTGTAGTTAAAATCAATAAATTAGAAATATTTATCTCAATGTAGATATATTTTAAAAGCTAAGATTGAATAAAAAAAGAATGTTACATAAAATGTAAATGATACATGTATGTAAATATGTAAATATAAAAGAAAATCATACCATACATAGTTTGTGATATATCTATGTGATGTAAATGATTAAAAATATAAATTGGTGGCTACCCTCTTTGGGTCTCCTCCCTTTGTATGGGAGCTCTGTTTTCACTCTATTAAATCTTGCAGCTGCACTCCTCTGGTCCGTGTTTGTTACGACTGGAGCTGAGCTTTCTTTCACTGTCAACACTGCTGTTTGCTACCCTTGCAGACTCGTCTTTGACTTCCATCCCTCCAGAGCCGGCAGGGTGTCCACTGTGCTCCTAATCCAGCAAGGCGCCCCTTGCCGCTCCCGATCAGGCTAAAGGCTTGCCATTGTTCCTGCATGGCTAAGTGCCCGGCTTCGTCCTAATTGAGTTGAACACTAATCACTGGGTTCCACGGTTCTCTTCCATGACCCACGGCTTCTAATAGAGCTATAACACTCACCGCAGAAAGCTATTGTCCCAAACTCCCAGCACTAGCAGGTTGAGATCATGGCACAGCCAGAAGTCTCTATTCAACAGTCACCCATCCGTGTGCCCCTACCTTTCCTTCTGACCCATACCTCCTGGGTCCCGACCACAACTTTCTTGAAAGTGTAGCCCCAAAATTCTCCTTACTGCTGAATCTACTTCCTCTGATCCCTGCCTCCTACGTACTAATGGTTCAGACTTTCATTTCCTCTAGCAAGTTCTATCTCCAAAGGGATCTAGGGGGGATCTAGGGAAGCTCTACGCTGCGTCCTTAGGCATCTAGGATATAAACAAGACTTGGTGTCCCTCCCAATTTAGGCATACAGCTCTTGACATGAGCAGTTATGTGGGACCCATTGTCCACCACCCTTGCCAGGGCCCCAAGTTTGTAAATGGCTAAGAGAAAAGAGACAGAGAGACAGACAGAGAGAGAGACAGAGAGGAGAGAGACTGAGGCAGAGAGGAGAGAGACAGAGGCAGAGAGGTGATAGAGACAGAGAGGAGAAAGAGGCAGAGAGGAGAAAGAGGAAGAGAGACAAAGAGGGAGCCAAAGAGAAAGAAAGAGAAAGATAGAAATAGTAAAAAAAAAAAAAAAAAAAAAACCAGTGTGCCGTATTCCTTTAAAGGCCATGGTAAATTTAAAACCTATAATTGACAATTGAAGGTCTTCTCCGTGACCCTATAAACTCCAATACTACCTTGTTGTCAGTGTAAACAAGGGCGTAGCCTGAAAACACTGAGACCATTGATAGCCTTCCTATCAAAAATCCTTAACCCAGTAACCCGTGGATGGCCCAAATGCATTCAACCTGTAGTGGCAACTGCTTTGCTAACAGAAGAAAGTAGAAAAGTAACTTTTAGAGGAAACCTCATTGTGAGCACACCTCACCAGCTCAGAGTTATCTAAGTCAAAAAAGCAAAAAGGTAGCTTACTGACTCAAAAATCTTAAAGTATGGGGCTATTCTGTTAGAAAAAGGTAATTTAACACTAACCACTGATAATTCCCTTAACCTAGCAGATTTCCTTGCGGGGGGGGGGGGGGGTTAAATCTTAATTACCATACAAACGTCTAGGAGGAACTCCCTTCAGGACAGGACCATAGATGGTTCCTCCCAGGTGATTGAGGAAAAAACTACAATGGGTATTCAGTAATTGATAGGGAGACTCTTGTGGAAGCAGAGTTAGAAAAACTGCCCAACAATTGAGCTGCTCAAATGTGCCAGCTGTTTGCACTCAGCCATGCCTTAAAGTACTTACACAGACAAAACAGACTATCTCAATCTTGACTCAAAAGGTTACCTACACCCTCTCTGAAATGAATTTGCATAAGAACGGTTGTTTATGGGAATGCATCTTGATGGGGCAGCTGGGTTGTTAAGAAATACTCAGGAACCCAGCCCAGCTCTAGGACTCACCCCTGAGCACAAAGGCAATGTTGGACATGCTGGTCAAGGACCACTAGAATCCAGCAGCCCAGACCCCTTTCTTTGTGGTCAAGAAAGATGGGAAAAGGGGTGCAGGACTGCTACATCAGTGACTGTAACTAATCCAATAAGCAGAGGTCCATGGTTGGTGATGCACCCTGGAAAGGAATAAGCTTTAGGACCATAGAGGATGCTCTAGGACTAATGCTCTTCGGAAAATGACTAGGGGTGCTGGCATCCCTATGTTCTTTTTTCAGATGGGAAACCTTCCCCCCAAGGCAAAAACACCCCTAAGATGTATTCTGGAGAACTGGGACCAATTCGACCCTCAGAGCTAAGAAAGAAATGACTTATTTTCTTCTGCATTACCTCCTGGCCATGACATCCTCTTCAAGGGGAGAAACCTGGCCTCCTGAGGGAAGTATAAATTATAACACCATCTTACAGCTGGACCTCTTTTGTGGAAAAGAAGGAAAATTGAGTGAAGTACCATATGTACAAACTTCCTTTTCATTAAGAGACAACTTGCAATTATGTAAAAAGTGTGATTTATGCCCTACAGGAAGCCCTCAGAGTCTACCTCTCTACCCCGATGTCCTCCCTACTCCTTCCCAAACTAATAAGGACCCCCCTTCAACCTAAACTGTCCCAAAGGAAATAGACAAAGGGGTAAACAATGAACAAAAAAGTGTTCATATTCCCTGATTATGCCCCCTCCAAGCAGTGGGAGGAGGAGAATTCAGCCTAGCCAGAGTGCATGTACCTTTTTCTCTCTCAGATTTAAAGCAAATTAAAATAGACATAGGTAAATTCTCAGATGACCCTGATGGCTAGCTATATTGATGTTTTACAAGGGTTAGGACAATCCTTTGATCTGACATTGAGAGATATAATGTTACTGCTAAATCAGACACTAACCCCAAATGAGAGAAGTGCTGCCATAACTGCAGCCTGAGAGTTTGGCGATCTCTGGTATCTCAGTCAGGTCAACAGATGAAAGAGAATGATTCCCCACAGGCCAGAAAGCAGTTCCCAGTGTAGACCCTCATTGGGACACAGAATCAGAACATGGAGATTAGTGCGGCAGACATTTGCTAAATTGCGTGCTAGAAGGACTAAGGAAAACTAGGAAGAAGCCTATGAATTATTCAATGATGTCCACTATAACACACGGAAAGGAAGCAAATCCTACTGCCTTTCTGGAGAGACTAAGGGAGGCATTGAGGAAGCATACCTCCCTGTCACCTGACTCTATTGAAGGCCAACTAATCTTAAAGGATAAGTTTATCACTCAGTCAGCTGCAGACATTAGAAAAAAACTTCAAAAGTCCGCCTTAGGCCCAGAGCAAAACTTAGAAACCTTATTGAACTTGGCAAACTTGGTTTTTTAAAACAGAGATCAGGAGGAGCAGGCAGAACGGGAAAAATGGGATTAAAAAAAGGCCACCGCTTTAGTCATGGCCCTCAAGCAAGTGGACTTGGAGGCTCTGGAAAAGGGAAAAACTGGGCAATCGAAATCCTAATAGGGCTTGCTTCCAGTGCGGTCTACAAGGACACTTTACAAAAGATTGTCCAAGTAGAAAAAAGCCACCCCCTCCTCCATGCCCCTTATGTCAAGGGAATTACTGGAAGGCCCAGTAACCCAGGGGATGAAGGTCATCTGAGTCAGAAACCACTAACCAGATGATCCAGCAGCAGGACTGAGGGTGCCCGGGGCAAACGCCAGCCCATGCCATCACCCTCATACAGCCCTAGGTATGCTTGACCTTTGAGGGCCAAGAGGTTAACTATCTCCTGGACACTGGCATGGTCTTCTCAGTCTTACTCCCCTGTCCTGGACAACTGCCCTCCAGATCTGTCATTATCCAAGGTGTCCTAGGACAGTCAGTCGCTAGCTACTTCTCCCAGCCACTAAATTGTGACTGGGGAACTTTATTCTTTTCACATGCTTTTCTAATTATGCTTGAAAGCCCCACTCCCTTGTTAGGGAGAGACATTCTAGCAAAAGCAGGGGCAATTATACACCTGAATATAGGAAAAGGAACTCCTGTTTGTTGTCCCCTGCTTGAGGAAGGAATTAATCCTGAAGTCTGGGCAACAGAAGGACAATATGGACGAGTAAAGAATGCCCATCCTGTTCAAGTTAAACTGAAGGATTCTACCTCCTTTCCCTACCAAAGGCAGTACCCCCTTAGACCCAAGGCCCAACAAGGACTCCAAAAGATTGTTAAGGACCTAAAAGCCCAAGGCCTAGTAAAACCATGCAATAGCCCCTGCAATACTCCAATTTTAGGAGTACAGAAACCCAACGGACAGTGGAGGTTAGTGCAAGATCTCAGGATTATCAATGAGGCTGTTTTCCCTCTATACCCAGCTGTACCTAACCCTTATACTCTGCTTTCCCAAACACCAGAGGAAGCAGAGTGGTTTACAGTCCTGGACCTTAATGATGCCTTTTTCTGCATCCCTGTATATCCTGACTCTCAATTCTTGTTTGCCTTTGAAGATTCTTCAAACCCAATGTCTCAACTCACCTGGACTGTTTTACCCCAAGGGTTCAGGGATAGCCCCCATCTATTTGACCAGGCATTAGCCCAAGACTTGAGCCAATTCTCATTCCTGGACACTCTTGTCCTTCGGTACATGGATGATTTACTTTTAGCACCTGTTCAGAAACCTTGTGCCATCAAGCCACCCAAGCGCTCTAAAATTTCCTCTCTACCTGTGGCTACAAGGTTTCCAAACCAAAGGCTCAGCTCTGCTCACAGCAGGTTAAATACTTAGGGCTAAAATTATCCAAAGGCACCAAGGCCCTCAGTGAGGAACGTATCCAGCCTATACTGGCTTATTCTCATCCCAAAACCCTAAAGCAACTAAGAGGGTTCCTTGGCATAACAAGTTTCTGACAAATATGGATTCCCTGGTACGGTAAAATAGCCAGACCATTATACACACTAATTAAGGAAACTTAGAAAATCAATACCCATTTAGTAAGATGGACACCTGAGGCAGAAGTGGCTTTCCAGACCTTAAAGAAGGCCCTAACCTAAGTTCCAGTGTTAAGCTTGACAATGGGGCAAGACTTTTCTTTATATGTCACAGAACAAACAGGAATAGCTCTAGGAGTCCTTACACAGGTCTGAGGGACGAGCCTGCAACCCATGGCATACCTGAGTAAGGAAACTGATGTTGTGGCAAAGGGTTGGCCTCACTGTTTATGGATAGTGGCAGCAGTAGCAGTCTTAGTATCTGAAGCAGTTAAAATAATACAGAGAAGAGACCTTACTGTGTGGACATCTCATGATGTGAATGACGTACTCACTGCCAAAGGAGACTTGTGGCTGTCAGACAACTGTTTACTTAAATATCAGGCTCTATTACTTGAAGGACCAGTGCTGCGACTGTGCACTTGTGCAACTCTTAACCCAGCCACATTTCTTCCAGACAATGAAGAAAAGATAGAACACCACTGTCCACAAGTAATTGCTCAAACCTACGCTGCTCAAGGGGACTTTTTAGAGGTTCCCTTGACTGATCCCGACCTCAACTTGTATACTGATGGAAGTTCCTTTGTAGAAAAAGGACTTTGAAAAGAGGGGTATGCAGTGGTCAGTGATAATGGAATACTTGAAAGTAATCCCCTCACTCCAGGAACTAGTGCTCAGCTGGCAGAACTAATAGCCCCCACTTGGGCACTAGAATTAGAAGAAGGAAAAAGGGTAAATATATATACAGACTCTAAGTATGCTTATCTAGTCCTCCATGCCCATGCAGCAATATGGAGAGAAAGGGAATTCCTAATTTCCAAGGGAACACCTATCAAACATCAGGAAGCCATTAGGAGATTATTATTGGCGGTACAGAAACCTAAAGAGGTGGCAGTCTTACACTGCTGGGGTCATCAGAAAGGAAAGGAAAGGGAAACAGAAGGGAACTGCCAAGCAGATATTGAAGCCAAAAGAGTCACAAGACAGGATCCTCCATTAGAAATGCTTATAGAAAGATCCCTTGTGTGGGGTAACTCCCTCCAGGAAACCAAGCTCCAGTACTCAGCAGGAGAAATAGAATGGGGAACCTAACGAGGACATAGTTTCCTCCCCTCAGGATGGCTAGCCACCAAAGAAGGAAAAATACTTTTGCCTGCAGCTAACCAATGGAAATTACTTAAAACCCTTCACCAAACATTTCACTTAGACATTGATAGTACCCATCAGATGGCCAAATTATTATTTACTGGACCAAGACTTTTCATAATTATCAAGCAGATAGTCAGGGCCTGCGAAGTGTGCCAAAGAAATAATCCCTTGAACTGCAGGCCATACATTTAAATCCCTGTATCTTTAACCTCCTTGTTAAGTTTGTCTCTTCCAGAATCAAAGCTGTAAAACTACAAATCGTTCTTCAAATGGAGCCCCAGATGCAGTCCATGACTAAGATATACCATGGACCCCTGGTCCGGCCTGCTAGCCCATGCTCCAATGTTAATGACATTGAAGGCACACCTCCTGAGGAAATCTCAACTGCACAACCCCTACTATGCCCCAGTTCAGCAGGAAGCAGTTAGAGTGGTCATTGGCCAACCTCCTCAACAGCACTTGAGATTTTCCTGTTGAGAGAGGGGACTGAGAGACAGGACTAGCTGGATTTCCTCGGCCAACTAAGAATCCGTAAGTCTAGCTAGGAAGGTGACCACATCCACCTTTAAACATGGGGCTTGCAACTTGGTTCACACCGATCAATCAGGTAGTAAAGAGAGCTCACTAAAACGCTAATTAGGCAAAAACAGGAGATAAAGAAATAGCCTGAGAGCCCAATGGGAGGGACAATGATCGGGACATAAACCCAGGCATTCGAGCCAGCAATGGCTACCCTCTTTGGGTCCCCTCCCTTTGTGTGGGAGCTCTGTTTTTACTCTATTAAATCTTGCAACTGCAAAAAAAAAAAAAATATATATATATATATATATATATAAATTGGAAAAATAATTATAAAATTTATAATGGAGAAGCATGGAAATAAGTGGGACTGAGGAATAACATAAATTGACTACTATTGTATTATTTATCATTTTATTAATATTAATATGATTATATTATTTCTTGGTTACTTCTTTTTGCTTCCTTTCTCTAAAAAGAAGCTTAAAAAGATGGCAAGATATTATCACAGTAGATTCTAGATTGTCAGTCTATACCTGTTTGTTAAATGTTTTCTGTATGATAAAGATAATTTATCATAAAAAGAAAAGCAACATGACTATGAAATTATTTCTTATTTTTATTTTTATTTGCTACCATGAGAAATGTGAACTCTGATACATTGTGAACAGTTCAGATCTGCAAAGTTATCATCCATAAGCTGTTTGAGTATGATTTATGATAATTAATTGAAAACATTATCTTAATTTTTTCCCAAATGAACATTTTGTATTATGACTAGCTTATTTTAAAACAAAAATAAATAATAAGCAATAGCCTTTATGAAATACCCATATAGATAACGTTAGAAGAGCAAACATGATATGAACAGGGAACTCTTACAAGATCAATGTGAAAATTTGAAACCAAATAAAAATTAACACAGTTTTCTGATAAAAATTATTGCCTCCAATAACCGCACAGGTCGTATGATAGTTACTGTTCATTGCTTATGTATAATTGACCAAATTTCAGTATCTATGTTATCAGCTTTCCAATTCTTTGATGTTAATAACTTCCCTCATTGGCCTCAGGGACTTTGAAGCTTTGTCCCTTTTTCCTATTTTATGGGTGCTCAGCACCTCATTTTATCCCTTTCCCAATGCTTCTGACAGGCATAGGATAAGATGAAAGGACCAAAGTGGCATTCTGGACATCTGGTTAATATATCTCAAAGGGGTGCACTTTAGTGATAAATCTCCAGTGAGATATAGTTCAAGGCTATTTTTGACATGGGCCCTGCTGAGCCATCTTCCAGGAAACCTCTACATTTTACCATCCTTGAAACAAATATTAGACTCCTGTGACAAGATCATTTTTCACTTGCATAATTCAAAGAATGACTACTAAGTCTTATCTGCAAATATTTGATTCAGAAGATAATAAGGATAAAAGTACAAATTGGACATCTTATCTTTTGGCAAAGGAAGCTTCTTAAAACTCAGCCTTGGTTACATCGAGAGTAAGAATTCCTGTGTCATCCCCAATAAGTAGATTTTTATATAATTCAAAACCAGCTCGATAAATATAATATTTAAACAACTTCTCCATGCCTGCTTAATAAGCATTGTTACGAAGAACAATGACAAATAAAACAAAAACAACTCAACTTTAGTGAGTTTAGTGAATGTCATTGCAAACAAATTTCACATTGCAGTTATGGATTTTATAACCTTAAGGCTTATTATAAATGTCACATTATTTCAATTAAGAATAAAATGAGTTTTAATAATAAACTATCAACATTCAAATCTTCTCTCCTAGCTATCTTGAAATATACAACATATTGTTGTTAACTATAGTCACCCTATGTGCTATCAAAAGCTAGAGCATATTCCTTCTATCTAGCTGTATGTTTGTATGATGAACCAAACTTTCTTCACCTCCCCTCCCTCTTCTCAGCCTCTGGTAACTATTCTACCCTCTGGTTAGCTTCTACCCCCTACCTTCCATGTGTTTACATATTGTTGTATAAATTTTGTGGAAAAAAAAATCCTTAACAAAATAATCTGCTGGCTATATTTCTTCCCATATTATTTGAGGAATTGCATTGAATTTGGGGTACTGAATTTTGAGGACATGAATTAAGGATGAGCTACATTTCATGACTATAAACATCTGCATGCAAGCTGGCATACTACGACAATAGCGTGAGAATCAGGGTCTGTAGACATTCCCAGCCCAAATTTTTCCTAGACTGGCCAAACTGAACCTGAACCAGTGTATGAGCAATGTAGTATGCTTGTCAGAGGCATCAAACTGCCAACTGAAAAATAAACCTGATTAAAAGAATTTCTCTCAGTATACCCATATGAAGCTGACCATTTTCCCAGTAAGAATGTAATTAAAAGGGCTTTTAATGTATAGCCAAATGGCAGTCCAGCAAGGAAGCTCATGAGCAACTTACAAGTAGTGAGCATTTTGATGTCATAGAGACTTACATGCAGTTCAGGATTATGTTTACAACATCATAAAACAAAAATTCAGAGATAGGGTCTCACTCTGTTGCCTAAGCTGGAGTGCAGTGGGATGATCATAACTTACTGCAGCCTTGAACTCTTGGGTTCAACTGAATGTCCTCCTACCTCAGCCTGCTGAGTAGCTAGGACCACAAGCACACACCACCACAGCTAGCTTACATTAAAATATAAATTGTAGAGATAGGGTCTTACTGTGTTGCTCAGGCTGATCTTGAACTCCTTACCTCAGGTCATCCTCCCACCTCAGCCTCTCAAAGTGCTGGGATTATAGACATGAGCCACTGCGCATGGCCAACTGACCTATGATTTTTACACCACGGCTGCTCTTCCCTTCTTTAATCACTATTCATTCTTCTTTGATCCTCATTATTTGACTGTAGTCCTTCTTACGTCTTGTGTTCCTTCATCACCTCTTATTCTATCACATTGTCATTGTCATTCTCCTCTGGGGAAGCTCTTTCTTGCTGAAGACTGGAAAGACAAGTCCACTCACCTGATTTTCTGTAAGATTTTGGCTCATCTATTGAGTTGTCAGATAATTCTAAAGTTTCATCAAAATTAGCTACCATATTTGCATAATGGCCCTGAACCCTCACTCCTACTCTTAGCTTCAGTTCTATCTATGCCCTCAACTGTCTAGCACACTTATGATTCCTCTACTTAACATCTAACATTTATTTAATTTTACGAGGCGAGGTAATAAGAAACACATAGGTTTGCCTCCAGAAGTGGGTTCTTAAGAAATCCACCAGAGGAACTCCCCTTTCAGATGTCCACATTAGAAGATTTCATATCACATTTGGTGCCACAGGTCTTTGACAAGGAGGATGCAGAGGAAAAAGCAAACTTCACCTCTTCTTAGACATAGTGTTGGCCTGCCAACAGGAAAGAAGCAACATCTGGGAAAATCCCCAGTCTTTGCCAGGAAGAGTCTCCTCCCCATGCCAACCCCACCCCATGACCCCTGTCTTACCTTCTCATTGTCACTCTTCACTCCAATGTCCCTCCCCCAGATCCTCTTATAAAATCTCACTCTTTCCTGACCAGACAAATCATACCATTTCCCATCAGAGAGGTAAGTGGGAGCTGAAAGATGAGAGCTGGGGAGGGGCTACTGCACATGATACAGGAGAATGCATGGGAGGGTCCCTTCCTTGGGCAGCACAGGAGCTCTGAGACTCAGCAAGGGTGTCCTGGGAGGACTAGGGGATGGGAGAGTACACAGATTCACAACTCATTCAGAACTGTAGAAGATGATGGATGTGACCAAGATCACTTTAGTCCTAGGGGACTAGAGAAGGAAAAAGACATGAGGCCAAGGGTATCTTTGTGTTCTCCCACTGACCATGCTTCTTTAGTGATTCCTGATTGCCTCCTCAAGTCACAGACTCCTATGCTGCCTCCCATGGCCCTGCCCAGCATATCTTGGATGCTGCTTTCCTGCCTCATGCTCCTATCTCAGGTTCAAGGTGAGATTGCTCTGCCTCTAGCACTGGGTTCCCTATGAATCCTCAGAGCCAAGAAGAGGAGGAAGGCTCCTGTGTGTCACATGGGTAATGATGTAGTGTCTAATGAACCTGCCTGCAGTTCCTGCATCATCACTCCTTCCTTCAGGTTAACTTGCAGTGGGAGACTCCACGGTGGTCCACTAACAGTGGAATGAGATGACTTCCATTTAGTTAGTGGACTCTAATATAGACTGGTGGGAAAGTGTGGAGGGTCAGTAATGAGATGTGGGGAGGGACAATGATTCGAGGACCCAATGTAGAGACAGCCCAGAGTAAGGAGAGTGTTGAATGGTTGAATAAGGGGAAAGGGTAATAAGAGACTAGATGGTGCCCCATTTACTATTTTGAGATAAAGAACTTCTGAAAACACAAGGGAAGGTGAAGGGATATCAGGAATATGGTCTTCCTCCTCAAGGACAGGCCTAGATATTCCCCAAGGTCATCTCCCACCCCAACCCCCACTCTTCATTTTACCCTCTCCCTCTTCTTCCACCTCAGGTGAAGAACCCCAGGAGGAACTGCCCTCTGCGCGGATCCGCTGTCCCAAAGGCTCCAAGGCCTATGGCTCCCACTGCTATGCCTTGTTTTTGTCACCAAAATCCTGGATGGATGCAGATGTGAGTGGTTAGATGTGGGGTAGGAGGTGACAGGGGAAAATCCATGCAGGTCTCGGGAGAGGAGGGTCTCCATTCAGAAAAGTTCATTGGGAATGAGGATGAACACGCTTATCTTTCACATAGTCCTCCTCCCACCTCCCTTTGCCCTGCTCTCCCCCAGCGGGTCTCAAGCTCCCTCTCATTCTCTTTGTCTCCCTCAAAGCTGGCCTGCCAGAAGCGGCCCTCTGGAAACCTGGTGTCTGTGCTCAATGGGGCTGAGGGATCCTTCGTGTCCTCCCTGGTGAAGAGCATTAGTAATAGCTACTCATACGTCTGGATTGGGCTCCATGACCCCACACAGGTGCGAGTATATCCTCCCCTCTCAAGGTGCTATTGTTGCCCAGGCCCACTCCCTGTCCCCTGTGCTGCCCAGGAATACTTCAGGGAGCACTGGAGCTCAGATTCTGGGGAATATTTGGGGGAAAGTGAAGGCCATGAAGCATCTGAAGATCTGAGTTCTGTGGAGGTCTCTATCTTTCAGATAAAATCAATCTGCCTTCCTCAGGCTTATTACATAATTCTCATATGAGGCTGCGTTAATAACTCTCTGAGCTTCATGGAGTCTTTGCCTACTGTTCTGAAAGAATCCTTAATGAAGATAGGATCAATTTTTGCCCCCATACAGAACTGACATTACCTTTGAGCTTCACAAGCTAACCACAAATGCTACACCAGTTATTGTTTAGCAAGTAACACATTACCTTGTGTGGTTCCAAGGATCTTGTGTTTATTGGCTGGGATTTTCCAATAGCAATGAGGAGTCAAGGAAGAGGTTCCTAGTGAAGGGCTCACCAGCAGCATCTGGAGTAGCAGACCAAATTCCCTCATGCTGGGGAGCAAATCAGGTGTTGCAGCTAAGGGGCCATGCAAGAAAAGCTGCAATGGCCATTCCCATCACCTGGTTGCTCCTCTACTTTACAGGGCACCGAGCTCAATGGAGATGGATGGGAGTGGAGTAGCACTGATGTGATTAATTACTTTGCATGGGAGAGAAATCCCTCCACTATCTCAAACCCTGGCCACTGTGCGGGCCTGTCGAGAAGCACAGGTAAGAAACAGAGGAGCTGCCTCTTCCCAGGGTTTTCCATCTCATCCCCCATTCCTGGGTCCTCAGGAAGACCTTCAGGAAATCTTCCTGAGCTAGAAAATACAATGTCAGTGTGTCTTCTGTCATCTCCTCTCTTCTCTGCTTTCTTTGAATCTCTCTCTTGGATTGGGACACTGGTGAAGGTGAGGAAGAAGCTTTAACTTCTAGGCTAAAACCTAGGATGCCTCTTCATTGGGTTCACAAACTTCCTCAGCCCCATTCCATTTATGTCTTCTGTCTCTCCAGGATTTCTGAAGTGGAAAGATTATAACTGTGATGCGAGGTTACCCTATGTCTGCAAGTTCACTGACTAGGGCTGGAGGGAAGTCAGCAGCCTGTGTTTGGTGTGCAACTCATCATGGGCATGAGACCAGTGTGAAGACTCACCCTGGAAGAGAATATTCACTTAATTCCCTCAAACCTGACCACCTCACTCTTATCTTCCTTCTATTTCTTCCTCCCCACTCTCATTTCAGTCTCTTCACTTTGTCATATGGCCTAAGTCTTTAAAGAGCAATAATAAAATTTTTAGTCTGCACTTGTTTGTCTTGTATGTGCCAGTGTCATAGCCATACCCTGAGAAGGACAAAGTGGTTGAGGGGAGGAAACTTTGTAGGTCCTGCTTCTTCCCTATTCACCCAGGTCTCTAGGGAAAATGAGGAAATGTGCATCCCTACTAATGTGTTGTGATGAGGGTGTGGGTCCTGCTCATGTAGGATTTGTGTTGTGAAGAGATGAGGACATTTCTCTCCCACGTACTTCCTGCCCTCCCATTCCCATAGCCCAAACCTGACAATGTGACATGAACAGATTTAGGAGGCTCTGATGGTGCTTAGAATGTACTTCTCAGAGAATGGCATCAGCAGGATGGTAGATATGACTTTCCAACTCTTGATCAAACCTTCACAGAAACACTCATTTGAACTACTATCCATGAAAATGGAAATACCTTCACAAGAGCTAATAAGTCCAAGCGAGTGATTAAAGCATCTTCATGTTGCAAAAAATAAGAAAAGATGCATTGAAGAGGGTAGAAAGAACACTTTTACATTATTTACATCACCTCTCCCTCAATCTCAGTAAGCACAGCATGGAGAGACATTCCCTCAACTTGGGGAAAGAGAGTGAAGTAAGCACTTGAATTTTCCATGGACCCTAACACTAGGTTTGCCCCAGTAAGACCCAGTGGCCTCTGACTCCAGGCAGGTACCCTTGGACTTAGACTCCAGGTTGCCTTGATGCCAGGCCAGCCTCTGTGGCCCCAGGTTCCAGGTCAGCCCCTATGACTGCAGCCTCTGGTCTTATCCAGAAGACACAGGCTCCAGACACACACAGCATCATGCTTTTCCCCATAGCTCCAGATCACAGGCCAGCACCCATTGTCAAAGACTCTAAGCCCACCTCAAGGACAAGCTAGTACTTGCAGCCACAGACTCCAGGGTGGCCCCTGAAATCCTAGACGTCAGACCTGCCCATGTGAACCTGCCCTTCAGACCCACCACAGCTCCAGGATAGCTCCCACAGCTACAACTCCAGGCCAACACTTACAGACCCCAGCTCCAAACTGGCACTCACAGTCGCAGGATACAGTTCTGTCAAACCCCAAACCCTCCCCAAGCCTTTAGGTCCATCTGAGCACAAAACCCTGATACTAGGCCAGCCTCTGTGGCCTCTGTCACTAGGCCAGTCCCCACAGACACAAGCTCTAGGTCGTCCCAGTTCCAGGCCAGCCTCTGTGGACTCAATACTAGTCTGGTCTCATACTCCAGCACACCCAGAATCAAGCCTCATTACAGTAGACCTTAGCACCAGGCCAGCCCCCACTGATTCAGGCTCCAGCCTTAGCCCCATGAATCCAGTCTCCAGATCTACCCTAGAGGCAAGTTGACATTCATGGTCCCAGGATATAGGCCAGCCCCCACTAACCCTGGCTCCATGCCAGCCCCTGTAGTTCCAGGTACCAGCCCAGCATGTACAGACTCAAACTCTAGACCTGCCCTAGAGACTCAGGTACCACATCTATCCTAGTGCCTGGCTTACTCATGAAGACATGGGTTCCAGGCCTTCTTTAGAACCAGAATCTGCCCAGAACCTGCCCAGAATCTCTGGATGACTGACTGGTGAAGGACTTCATCTGCTAAAGCCAGTCAGTAAAGACTGGAATAAGTGACTACTTGTTCAAAAAGTCAAACACCAAAAACACGTGACCACAGTATCATAAACAATCAAGGATATATGATATCACCAAGAGAACAAAATAAAGGATTCGTAACTGACCTTAAGGAGAGAGAATTTTGGGGGGTAGAGCAAGATGGCTGAATAGGAAGAGCTCCAGTCTCCAACTCCCAGTGCGAGCAACACAGAAGACCGGAGATTTCTGCATTTTCAACTGAGGTACTGGGGTCATCTCACTAGGGAGTGCTGGACAATCGGTGCTGGTCAGCTGCTGCAGCCCGAACAGCGAGAGCTGAAGCAGGGAGAGGCATCGCCTCACCTGGGAAGCGCAAGGGGGAAGGGAATCCCTTTTCCTAGCCAGGGGAACTGAGACACAAAACACCTGGAAAATCGGGTAACTCCCACCCCAATATTGCGCTTTAAGCAAACGGGCACACCAGGAGAATATATCCCACACCTGGCCAGGAGGGTCCCACGCCCACGGAGCCTCCCTCATTGCTAACACAGCAGTCTGTGATCTAACCACAAGGCAGCAGCGAGGCTGGGGGAGGGGCGCCTGCCATTGCTGAGGCTTAAGTAGGTAAACAAAGCCACTGGGAAGCTCGAACTGGGTGGAGGTCACAGCAGCTCAAGGAAAACTGCCTGTCTCTGTAGACTCCACCTCTGGGGACAGGGCACAGCTTAAAAAAAAACAACAACAAAAAGGCAGCAGAACCTCTGCAGACGCAAACGACTCTGTCTGACAGCTTTGAAGAGAGCAGTGGATCTCCCAACACGGAGGTTGAGATCTGAGAACGGACAGACTACCTGCTCAAGTGGGTCCCTGACCCCTGAGTAGCCTAACTGGGAGACATCCCCCACTAGGGGCAGTCTGACACCCCACACCTCACAGGGTGGAGTACACCCCTGAGAGGAAGCTTCCAAAGGAAGAATCAGACAGGTACACTCGCTGTTCAGCAATATTCTATCTTCTGCCACCTCTGCTGCTGATACCCAGGCAAACAGGGTCTGGAGTGGACCTCAAGCAATCTCCAACAGACCTACAGCTGAGGGTCCTGACTATTAGAAGGAAAACTATCAAACAGGAAGGACACCTATACCAAAACCCCATCAGTACGTCACCATCATCAAAGACCAGAGACAGATAAAACCACAAAGATGGGGAAAAAGCAGGGCAGAAAAGCTGGAAATTCAAAAAATAAGAGCGCATCTCCCCCTGCAAAGGAGCACAGCCCATCGCCAGCAATGGATCAAAGCTGGTCAGAGAATGACTTTGATGAGATGAGAGAAGAAGGCTTCAGTCCATCAAACTTCTCAGAGCTAAAGGAGGAATTACGTACCCAGCGCAAAGAAACCAAAAATCTTGAAAAAAGAGTGGAAGAATTGACAGCTAGACTAATTAATGCAGAGAAGGTCATAAACGAAATGACAGAGATGAAAACCATGACACGAGAAATACGTGACAAATGCACAAGCTTCAGTAACCGACTCGATCAACCGGAAGAAAGAGTATCAGCGATTGAGGATCAAATGAATGAAATGAAGTGAGAAGAGAAATCAAAAGAAAAAAGAAGAAAAAGAAATGAACAAAGCCTGCAAGAAGTATGGGATTATGTAAAAAGACCAAATCTACGTCTGATTGGGGTGCCTGAAAGTGAGGGGGAAAATGGAACCAACTTGGAAAACACTCTTCAGGATATCATCCAGGAGAACTTCCTCAACCTAGTAGGGCAGGCCAACATTCAAATTCAGGAAATACAGAGAACGCCACAAAGATACTCCTCCAGAAGAGCAACTTCAAGTCACATAATTGCCAGATTCACCAAGTTGAAATGAAGGAAAAAATCTTAAGGGCAGCCAGAGAGAAAGGTCGGGTTACCCACAAAGGGAAGCCCATCAGACTAACAGCAGATCTCTCGGCAGAAACTCTACAAGCCAGAAGAGAGTGGAGGCCAATATTCAACGTTCTTAAAGAAAAGAATTTTAAACCCAGAATTTCATATCCAGCCAAACTAAGTTTCATCAGTGAAGGAGAAATAAAATCCTTTACAGATAAGCAAATGCTTAGCAATTTTGTCACCACCAGGCCTGCCTTACAAGAGACCCTGAAGGAAGCCCTAAACATGGAGAGGAACAACCGGTACCAGCCATTGCAAAAACATGCCAAAATGTAAAGACCATCGAGGCTAGGAAGAAACTGCATCAACTAACGAGCAAAATCACCAGTTAATATCATAATGGCAGGATCAAGTTCACACATAACAATATTAACCTTAAATGTAAATGGACTAAATGCTCCAATTAAAAGACACAGACTGGCAAACTGGATAAAGAGTCAAGACCCATCAGTCTGCTGTATTCAGGAGACCCATCTCACATGCAGAGACATACATAGGCTCAAAATAAAGGGATGGAGGAAGATCTACCAAGCAAATGGAGAACAAAAAAAAGCAGGGGTTGCAATCCTAGTCTCTGATAAAACAGACTTTAAACCATCAAAGATCAAAAGAGACAAAGAAGGCCATTACATAATGGTAAAGGGATCAATTCAACAGGAAGAGCTAACTATCCTAAATATATATGCACCCAATACAGGAGCACCCAGATTCATAAAGCAAGTCCTTAGAGACTTACAAAGAGACTTAGACTCCCACAGAATAATAATGGGAGACTTCAACACTCCACTCTCAACATTAGACAGATCAACGAGGCAGAAAGTTAACAAGGATATCCAGGAATTGAACTCATCTCTGCACCAAGCGGACCTAATAGACATCTATAGAACTCTCCACCCCAAATCAACAGAATATACATTCTTCTCAGCACCACATCGCACTTATTCCAAAATTGACCACATAATTGGAAGTAAAGCACTCCTTAGCAAATGTAAAAGAACAGAAATTATAACAAACTGTCTCTCAGACCACAGTGCAATCAAACTAGAACTCAGGACTAAGAAACTCAATCAAAACCGCTCAACTACATGGAAACTGAACAACCTGCTCCTGAATGACTACTGGGTACATAACGAAATGAAAGCAGAAATAAAGATGTTCTTTGAAACCAATGAGAACAAAGATACAACATACCAGAATCTCTGGGACACATTTAAAGCAGTGTGTAGAGGGAAATTTATAGCACTAAATGCCTACAAGAGAAAGCAGGAAAGATCTAAAATTGACACTCTAACATCACAATTAAAAGAACTAGAGAGGCAAGAGCAAACACATTCAAAAGCTAGCAGAAGGCAAGAAATAACTAAGATCAGAGCCGAACTGAAGGAGATAGAGACACAAAAAACCCTCCAAAAAAATGAATCCAGGAGCTGGTTTTTTGAAAAGATCAACAAAATTGACAGACTGCTAGCAAGACTAATAAAGAAGAAAAAAGAGAGGAATCAAATAGACGCAATAAAAAATGATAAAGGGGATATCACCACCGACCCCACAGAAATACAAACTCCCATCAGAGAATACTATAAACACCTCTACGCAAATCACCTAGAAAATCTAGAAGAAATGGATAATTTCCTGGACACTTACACTCTCCCAAGACTAAACCAGGAAGAAGTTGAATCCCTGAATAGACCAATAGCAGGCTCTGAAATTGAGGCAATAATTAATAGCCTACCAACCAGAAAAAGTCCAGGACCAGATGGATTCACAGCTGAATTCTACCAAAGGTACAAGGAGGAGCTGGTACCATTCCTTCTGAAACTATTCCAATCAATAGAAAAAGAGGGAATCCTCCCTAACTCATTTTATGAGGCCAACATCATCCTGATACCAAAGCCTGGCAGAGACACAACAAAAAAAGCGAATTTTAGACCAATATCCCTGATGAACATCGATGCAAAAATCCTCAATAAAATACTGGCAAACTGGATTCAGCAGCACATCAAAAAGCTTATCCACCATGATCAAGTGGGCTTCATCCCCGGGATGCAAGGCTGGTTCAACATTCGCAAATCAATAAACATAATCCAGCATATAAACAGAACCAAAGACAAGAACCACATGATTATCTCAATAGATGCAGAAAAGGCTTTTGACAAAATTCAACAGCCCTTCATGCTAAAAACGCTCAATAAATTCGGTATTGATGGAACGTACCTCAAAATAATAAGAGCTATTTATGACAAACCCACAGCTAATATCATACTGAATGGGCAAAAACTGGAAAAATTCCCTTTGAAAACTGGCACAAGACAGGGATGCCCTCTCTCACCTCTCCTATTCAACATAGTGTTGGAAGTTCTGGCTAGGGCAATCAGGCAAGAGAAAGAAATAAAGGGTATCCAGTTAGGAAAAGAAGAAGTCATATTGTCCCTGTTTGCAGATGACATGATTGTATATTTAGAAAACCCCATTGTCTCAGCCCAAAATCTCCTTAAGCTGATAAGAAACTTCAGCAAAGTCTCAGGATATAAAATTATTGTGCAAAAATCACAAGCATTCTTATACACCAGTAACAGACAAACAGAGAGCCAAATCATGAATGAACTTCCATTCACAATTGCTTCAAAGAGAATCAAATACCTAGGAATCCAACTTACAAGGGATGTAAAGGACCTCTTCAAGGAGAACTACAAACCACTGCTCAGTGAAATCAAAGAGGACACAAACAAATGGAAGAACATACCATGCTCATGGATAGGAAGAATCAATATCATGAAAATGGCCATACTGCCCAAGGTTATTTATAGATTCAATGCCATCCCCATCAAGCTACCAATGAGTTTCTTCACAGAATTGGAAAAAACTGCTTTAAAGTTCATATGGAACCAAAAAAGAGCCCGCATTGCCAAGACAATCCTATATCATAAGAACAAAGCTGGAGGCATCACGCTACCTGACTTCAAACTATACTACAAGGCTATAGTAACCAAAAGAGCATGGTACTGGTACCAAAACAGAGATATAGACCAATGGAACAGAACAGAGTCCTCAGAAATAATACTACACATCTACAGCCATCTGATCTTTGACAATCCTGAGAGAAACAAGAAATGGGGAAAGGATTCCCTATTTAATAAATGGTGCTGGGAAAATTGGCTAGCCATAAGTAGAAAGCTGAAACTGCATCCTTTCCTTACTCCTTATACGAAGATTAATTCAAGGCAGATTGGAGACTTAAATGTTCGACCTAATACCATAAAAACCCTAGAAGAAAATCTAGGTAGTACCATTCAGGACATAGGCATGGGCAAGGACTTCATGTCTAAAACACCAAAAGCAACAGCAGCAAAAGCCAAAACTGACAAATGGGATCTAATTAAACTAAAGAGCTTCTGCACAGCAAAAGAAACTTCCATCAGAGTGAACAGGCAACCTACAGAATGGGAGAAAATTTTTCCAATCTACTCATCTGACAAAGGGCTAATATCCAGAATCTACAAAGAACTCAAACAAATATACAAGAAAAAAACAAACAACCCCATCAAAAAGTGGGGAAAGGATATGAACAGACATTTCTCAAAAGAAGACATTCATACAGCCAACAGACACATGAAAAAACGCTCATCATCACTCGCCATCAGAGAAATGCACATCAAAACCACAATGAGATACCATCTCACACCAGTTAGAATGGCAATCATTAAAAAGTCAGGAAACAACAGGTGTTGGAGAGGATGTGGAGAAATAGGAACACTTTTACACTGTTGGTGGGATTGTAAACTAGTTCAACCATTATGGAAAACAGTATGGCGATTCCTCAAGGATCTAGAAGTAGATGTACCATATGACCCAGCCATCCCACTACTGGGTATATACCCAAAGGATTATAAATTATTCTACTACAAAGACACATGCACACGGATGTTCATTGCAGCACTATTCACAATAGCAAAGACTTGGAATCAACCCAAATGTCCATCTGTGACAGACTGGATTAACAAAATGTGGCACATATACACCATGGAATACTATGCAGCCATAAAAAAGGATGAGTTTGCGTCCTTTGTAGGGACATGGATGCAGCTGGGAACTATCGTTCTTAGCAAACTAGCACAAGAACAGAAAACCAAACACCGCATGTTCTCACTCATAGGTGGGAACTGAACAATGACATCACTTGGACTCGGGAAGGGGAACATCACACACTGGGGCCTATCATGGGGAGGGGGGAGTGGGGAGGGATTGCATTGGGAGTTATACATGATATAAATGATGAATTGATGGATACTGACGAGTTGATGTGTGCAGCACACCAACATGGCACAAGTATACATATGTAACAAACCTGCACGTTATGCACATGTACCCTAGAACTTAAAGTATAATAAAAAAAAAGAAAGAAAAAAGAAAAGAAAAAGAAATTTAAAAAAATAAACAAAAATAAAACAAAAAAAGAAAAGGAGAGAGAATTTTACAAACTGCTCAACAAATAATTTAAAGTAATTGTCTAAAACTCAGTGAGCTACAAGAGAATACAGATAGATAACTAAATGAAATCAGAAAAACAATTTATGAGCAAAATTAGGTCAAGAAAGAGATTTTTTTTAAGTTAAAAAAAAAACATAGTGACTGAACTGAAGAACTGTATGGAGAATTTCAACAGCAGACTTGATCAAGCCAGAGAAAAAGTCAGTGAGTTTGGGACAAGTCATTTGAAATTATCCAGTCAGAGAAACAAAAAGAAAAAAGAAACAAAAATAGTAAATAAAGCTTAAGAAAACTATGGTACATGATCAACTGAGCCAATATATACATTATGAGTTTTCTAGAAGGAGCAGAGGCAGAAAATGGGCAGAAAACATATATAAAAAATAAAGGGTTATGGGGTTTGGCATCGCCATGCCTGTCAGTGCCTCACCTCAGCCAACGAGCATGCACCCAGCCATGCTGCCACTGCTGTGACATGTGCAAATGAGCACAGATCCCACTGCTACCACCCTGACAGAATATTGTGACCACTGCCACTTACTGGAGTGTTGTGGCCACCAATCCGGGAACACCTTTGGCCCCCCAGCACAGCAGGTTCCTAACCTCAAGGGGCAAGAGAACAAAGTCAGGGGCCTGATATTAGCATTCCAGAATTGGGGAATGCTGAGACCCCCTGACATCTTCCAGAAATGAAGTTAGTCAACTGAGTCCACCTTATACCACAATCAAATCCCCAAGGGCATCAGAAAAGATAAACACACAAATACACACACACACACATACACACACACAAAATCCATCCAAAGAACAGCAACTTCAAAGATTAAAGGAACATCAGCCCACACAGATGAGCAAGAACCAATGCAAGAACTCTGGCAACTGAAAAAGCCAGCATCTATTTTTACCTCTAAACAACTACCCTAGTTACCCAGCAATCGTTCCTAACCAGGCTGAAATATCTGAAATGACAGAAATAGATCTCGGAATATGGATAGGAACCAAGATTATTGGGATTCAGGCAAAAGTCAAAATCCATCTCAACGATTCTGTACAATAAAACGATACAGAAAATGAAAGATGTAACGGCCATTTTAAGAAAGAACCAAACTGATCTGATACAGCTGAAAAACTCATTTTAAAAATTTCAGAATACTATCACAAGTATTAACAGCAGAATTGACCAAGCTGAGGAAAGAATCTCAGATCTCAAAGATGGTTCTCTGAAATAACTTAGACACATATTACAAATTTTAAAAAGATTGAAGAAAATTAAACAAAACCTCTGAAAAATATGGTATGTAAAGAGACCAAATTTATGACTCATTGAAAGCAAGCAATTTGGAAAACATATTTCAAAATATCATCCATGAAAACTTCCCCAACCTCCTTAGAGTGGACAACCTTTAAATTCAGGAAATGCAGAGAACCCCTGTGAGACTACACCAGATAACCATGCCAAAGCCACATGGTCATCAGACTCTCCAAGGCTGAAATGAAAGAAAAAAATGTTAAAGGCAGCTAGAAAGAAGGGG
The DNA here is from genome assembly GCF_007565055.1 of Rhinopithecus roxellana. NCBI lineage: Eukaryota > Metazoa > Chordata > Mammalia > Primates > Cercopithecidae > Rhinopithecus > Rhinopithecus roxellana. The sequence goes on from NC_044565.1 coordinate 31,378,130, forward strand.
CAGATCACTTACAAAGGGAACCTCATCAGGCTAACAGCAGTGTTGTCAGCAGAAATCCTATAAGCCAGAAGAGACTGGGGCCCTATATTCATCACTCTTAAGGCAAAGAAATTCTAAACAAGAATTTCATATCCAGGAAAACCAAGCTTCATAAGCGAAGGAGAAATAAGATCCTTTTCAGATAATCAAATGCTAAAGGAATTTATTACCTCCAGACCTGCCTTACAAGAGAACCTAAAGAGAGTGCTAAATACAGAAAAGCGTGTCCATTACTGACTACTACAAAACATACTTAAGTACATAGACCAGTGACACTATAAAGCAACCACACAAACAAGTCTGCATAATAACTAGCTAGTAACATGATGACACGATCAAACCTGCATACATCAATACTAACCTTGAATGTAAATGGGCTAAATGCCCCAATTAAAAGGTACAGAGTGCCAAGTTGGAAAAAGAAGCATGACCCTATGATATGCCCCTCTCATACGCAATGACCCATCTCACATGCAATGACACTACTAGACTCAAAGTAAAGGGATGGAGAAAAATCTACCATGCAAACAAAAAACAGAAAAAAAGCCAGGGTTGCTATACCAATTTCAGACAAAACAGACTTTAAATCAAAAGATTTTTGAAAGACAAACAAGGGCATTACATAATGGTAAAGGGCTCCATTCAAATTAAGACCTAACTATCCTAAATATATGCATATCAAATACAGGAGCACCCAGATTTATAAAGCAAGTTCTTAGATACCTACAAAGGGAATTAGATTAGCCACACAATAAGAGTAGAGACTTCAATACTCCACTGACAGTATTAGACAGATCATCGAAGCAGAAAACTGACAATAACATTCAGGACCTGAACTCAACACTCGACCAGACCTAGTAGACATCTACAGAACTCTTCACTCTCAAACAACAGAATACACATTTTTCTCCTTGGCACATAGTGCATACTCTAAAATTGACCACACAATTTAGCACAAAACAATCCTCAGCAAGTTCAAAAAAACAACATAAAAACAAAAACAGAAATCATACCAACCACACTCTTTGATCGACCACAGTTCAATAACAATAGAAGTCCCTATTAAAAAATCATCTGAAACCATACAATTACGTAGAAATTAAACAGGCTGCTCCTGAATGACTTTGAGGTAAATAATGAAATTAAGGTAGACATAAAGACATTCTTTGAAATGAACGAGAACAAAGATGCAACATATCAGAACCTCCCACACACAGCTAAAGCAATGTTAATAGGGAAGCTTATAGCACTGAACACCCACATCAAGAAGTTAGACAGATCTCAAGTTAACAATCTATCATCACACCTAGAGGAATTAGAGAAGTGAGAACAAACCAACTCCAAAGCTAGCAGATACAAGGAGTAACCAAAATCAGACCCGAACTGAAGGAAATTGAGATATGAAAACCATACAGAAGATCAACAAATTCATGAATATGTTATTTGAAAGAATAAATATGACTGATACAACACTGGCTAGACTACTACAGAAAACAGAAATAAGATCCAAGTAAACTCAATTAGAAAAGACAACGGGGACGTTACCACTGACACCATGGGGGAGGAAAAAAAAAAAAACCCTCGGTGACTACTTTGAACACTGTGCATACAAGCTGAAAAATCTAGAAGAAATGGTTTAATTCCTGGACGCATACAACCTCCCAAGATTGAACCAGGAAGAAATTGAGTCCCTGAACAGACCAGTAATGAGTTCTGAAATTAAATCACTAATAAAATACCTACCAAAGAGAGAAAGCCCAGGGCCAGAGAGATTTTCTGCCAAATTTGGTGAGACGTATAAAGAAAAGCAGATACCATTCTTACTAAAACTATTCCAAAAAATTGAGGAGGAGGGACTCCTTCCTAACTCATTATATGAGGCCAACATTGTCCTGATATGAAAATCTGACAAAGACACAACAACAAAAAATATGACTTTGGGCCAATATCCTTGATGAACATTGATGCAAAAATCCTTAAAAATACTAGCCAATTAAATCCAGCAACACATCAAAAAGCCACAATCAACTAGGCTTTAGAATGTGAGGTTGATTCAACATATCCAAATCAATAAGTTGATTTATCACATAACAGAACTAAAAACAGAAAAACACATGATCATATCAATATATGCAGGAAAGGCTTTAGACAAAATTAAACATCTCTGTGTTTAAACCCTGAACAAAGTAGGCACTAAAGGAATATACTTTAAAACCGCAAGAGCTGTCTATGATAAACCCATAGACAATATCTTACTAAATGGACAAAAACTGGATGCATTCCCCTTGAAAACTGAAACAAGACAAGAAGGTCCTCTCTCCCCACTCCTACATATTACTGAAAGTCCTAGCCAGAGCAATCACGCAGTAGAAGGAAATAAATGGCATCCAGATAGAGTGAGAGAAAGTCAAACTATCCCTATTTGTATATGATACAATTCTATATCTAGAAAACCCCATTATCTCAGCCCAAAAGCTACTTCAACTGATAAAAAACATCAGCAAAGTTTCAGGATACAAAATCAATAAACAAAAATCACTACCATTCCTCTATAAAAACAATATCCCAGCAGAGGGCCAAATCAAGAACACAATCCCATTCACAATAGTTATACAAAGAATAAAATGCCTAAGAATACAGATAAGCAGGGAGATGAAAGATCTCTACAAGGGGAATTATCAAACACTGCTAAAAAAAAAATCAGAGATGACACAAACAAATGAAAAAACATTCCATGCTCATTGATAGGAAAAATTAATATTGTTAAAATGTCCATACTGCCCAAGACAATTTATAGATTTAATGTTGTTCATAAGAAACTACCAAAACCTTCTTCACAGAATTAGAAAAACTATTTTAAAGTTTATGTGGAGCAAAAAAGCCCAAATAGTCAAGGCATTCCTAAGCAAAAAGGACAAAGCTGAAGGCACCACATTACCCAACTTCAAATTATACTACAAGGCTACAGTAACCCAAACAGAATGGCACTAGTACCAAAAGAGACAGATAGACCCAAGGAACAGAATAGAGATCCCAGAAATAATGCTACATACCTATAAACATCTGATCTTCAACAAAGTTGACAAAAATAAGCAGTGGGAAAAGGACTGAAAAGGACTTCCTATTCAATAAATGGTGCTGGGATAACTGGATAGTCATATGTAGAAGATTGAAACTGGACCCCTTCCTTATACTATTTTAAAAAGTAAACTCAAGATGGATTAAAGAGTTAAATATAAAACTATAAAATCCTGAAAGATAACCTAGGAAATGCCATTCTGGACATAGGATCTTGCAAAGATTTCATAATGAAGGTGCCAAAAGCAATTGCAACAAAAACAAAAATTGACAAATGGGTTCTAATTAAACAAAAGAGTTTCTGAACAACAAAAGACATTATCGACAGAGTAAACAGACAACCTACAGAATGGGAGAAAACATTTGCAAACTATGCATCTGAAATAGTTTGGTCTAATATCCAGAATCTATAAAAATCTTAAGTTAGCAAGCAAAAACCGAACAACTGCATTAAAAAGTGTGCAAAGGACATAAACAGACACTTTTTGAAAGAAGTCATACACACAGCCAAGAAGCATATACAAAATGCTCAAAATCACTAATCATCAGATAAATGAAAATTAAAACCACAGTGAGATGCCATCTCACACCAGTCAGAATGGCTGTTTTTAAAAAGTCAAAAAAGAAAGATGCTAGTGAGGTTGCAGAGAAAAGGCTATGTTTATACACTTCTAGTGGGAATGTAAATTAGTTCAGTCACTGTGGAAAGAAGTTTGGAGATTTATCACATAACTTAAAACAGAACTACTCTTTGACCCAGCAATTCCATTGTGGGGCATATGCCAAAAGGAATATAAATCATTCTAACATAAAGATACATATGTATGTTCATTGCAGTGTTATTCACATAGCAAAGACATGGAATCAACCTAAATGTCCATCAACAGGAGGCTAAATAAAGCAAATGTGGTACATATACATAGTGGAATACTACATAACCATAAAAAAACAATAAAATCATGTTGTTTGCAGCAACATGGATGGAGCTGGAGGCCATGATTCTCAGCCAACTAACAGAGAAACAGAAAACCAAATACTGTATGTTATCACTTATAAGTGAGAGCTAAAGTTTGACTACAGATGGACACAAAGAAGAAAGAAACAAACACTGGAACCTACTTGAGGATGAGGGGTGAAAGGAGAGCAAGGACTGAAAAAGCATCTGTCAGATACACCAAACCACTGTGACATACAATTTACCTATATAACAAACTCGTACGTGTTTTCTTGAACCTGAAATAAAAGTTTTTTAAAAAAGAAAGAAAAAAATACTTATGAAAAACTTCCCATCACTGATGAGAAAAAGGAACATCTAAATCCATGAAGTAAACAAACACCAAATAGATTAAATATAAAGACATCTTCACTGAGACACATTATAATCAAATTCCCAAAAGTTAGGGATGAAAATAACATTTTGAATGCAGCAAAAGAAAAATAACATGCCATGTGTAAGCGAATGTCTATAAGATTATCAGTTGATTTTTCAGAAGGTACCTTTCAGGGCAGGAGAGAGTGGGATAATACATTCAACATACTCAATGAAAAAAAACAAAACAAAACAAAACCCTGCAAACCAAGAATACCATACCTGGCAATCCTATCCTTCAGAAACGACAAAAAGAGAGGACCTTTACCAGCAAACAAAAGCTGAGAGACTTCATTAACACTAGACCTTCTTTATGAAAAAGGCTAAAAGAATTTCTTCAAGATGAAAGATAAAAATGCTAGCTGATACCATAAAGACACAAGAAAGTATAAATTGACGATGTTAAGTACATAGTAAAATTTAGAATACTCTAACATTGTAATGGTGGTTGGTAAATCACTTAAATCTTTAGCATAGAAGACCAAACTATTAAAAATAACAATAACTACAATTGTTATGGAATATACAATACAGAAACTTGCAAATTGTGACATCAACAACAAGAATGTGTGAATAACAGCAAAAGTGTAAAATATTTTTATGTGATCAAAATTAAGTTGTCTGTTTAAAATAGTCTATAATAAATGTATTTTTTGTAAGCTTTATGGTGACCACAGGGCAAAGACCTATAATAGATAAATAATAGATAAGAAGCAAGCAACCAAAGTACACCACAAGAGAAAATTAGTCAAAAAGAAGAGAGAAAGGGGGGAAGAAAGGAAAAAAGGCCTACAAAACAACCAGGGAACAATGAACAAAATGGCAGTAGTAAATAATTCCTTATTAATAATTATTTGAAAAGTAAACGAGTAAAATTTTCTAGTCAAATAGTATAGAGCGGTTAAATGAATTAAAAAAAATTACCAAGACACAACTTAATGCTGCCTAGAAGAAACTCACTTTAGCTTTAAGAGTACACATAGACTGCATGTGAAATAATTAAGATATTTCTTGCAAATGATACCAAAATAAAACAGTGGTAGCTATAGTTATCTTACATAAAATAGATTTTAAGTTAAAAACTTTAAAGAGAGGCAAAGTCATTGTATAATAATAAAAAGGTCAATTCAGTAAGATGAGGTAATAATTTTAAATACATATGTACACATCATTGGAACCCATAAATATATAAAGCAAATATCAACAGATCTGAAGACAGAGAAAAATTGTAATACAATGTTTTATGGAGAATTCAGTCCCCACTTTCAACAATGGGCAGGTCATTCAGACAGAAAAAAAGTCAATGAACAATGGACTTGAACTACACTTTAGACAAACGGACCAGACAAACATACAGAACATTTCTTCCAACAGCAGCATAATAAACATTCTTCTCAAGTGCACATGGGATATGCTTCTGGAGAGATCACATATTTGGTCATAAACCTAGGCTCAACAAATTTTAAAGGATTGAAATCATATCAAGTGTAATTTTCACCCAAAAGAGTACAATGCTAGAAATCAATAAAAGGAGAAAGATTGGAAAATGTTCAAATATGTAGAAATTAAATGACGTTATCCTAAACAACCAGTGGGCCAGAGAAGAAATTAAAAGTGTAATTAGTGGTGAGATCCAGCAGTTCCACTACACAAAAAAAGATTATATATCAAAAAGACACCAGCATACGTATATGTTTATTGTAGCATAATTCACAATTGCAAAAATATGTGCTTATCAATCAAAGAGTGGATAAAGAAAACGTGGCATACATATATATACACATATACCATGGAATACTGGTAATCGACTATTTAGCCATAAAAAAAAATAATGTATTTTGCAGTAACTTGGATGGAACTGGAGGCCATCACTCTAAGTAAAGTAACTCAGGCATGAAAAACCAAATATTGTATGTTCTCACTTATAATTGGGAGCCAAGCTGTGGGAACCCAAAGGCACACAGAGTGATAAAATAAACATTGGAGACTCCAGGTGGGGAGGGGAATGAGTGATGAAAAACTACCCACTGAGTACACTACTCAAGGTACAGTACTTGAGTGACATGTGCATTAAAATCTCAGACTTCACCACTATACAATTCATCCACGTAAGCAAAAGCCAATTGTACCACTAAAGCTATTGAAATAAAAAATTAAATTAGTATTAAAAAATGTTTTGAGACAAATGAAAATGAATATACAACATACTAAAACTTACGGTATGCAGCAAAAGCAGTCCTAAGAGGGAATTTTATAGCAATAAATGCTTACATTAAAAATAAAGATTTCGGCCGGGCGCGGTGGCTCACGCCTGAAATCCCAGCACTTTAGGAGGCCGAAGTGGGCAGATCACAAGGTCAGGAGGTCGCGACCATCCTGGCTAACATACGGAAACGCTGTCTCTACTAAAAATAGAAAAATTTAGCCTTGTGTGATGGCGGGCGCCTGCAGTCCCAGCAGGAGAATGACGTGAACCCGGGAGGCGGAGCTTGCAGCGAGCCGAGATTGAGCCACTGCCCCCCAGCCTGGGTGACAGAGCAAGACACCATGTCAAAATAATAAATAAATAAATAAATAAATACAAATAAAGTTCTCAAATAAACAACTGCACTGTACACCTTGAGAAACTAGAAGAAAAAATAAGCCAATATTTTGTAGAAGTAAAGAAATAATAAAGATTAGAGCAGAAATAAATGAAATAAAGACCAGAAAAAGAATAGAAAAGATCGAGAGTGAGAGTTGTTTTTTTTTTTTTTTTTTTGAAAAGGTGAATTAAATTAACAACCTTTTAGCCAGACTAAGAAAGTAGAAGACCCAAATAAAATAAAGATGAGAAAGGAGACATTACAACTTAAACCATAGAAATTCAAAGGATCATTAAAGAATACGATAAGCATATAAGCAACCATGTATCAATAAATTGGAAAACCTAGAATAAATTCATAGATTTCTAGACACAGAACCAAACAAGATTGAACCGTGGAGAAATCTAAAATATACATAGATCAATTGCAAGTAATAAGATGTAATCGCTAATAAAAAGTCTTCCTTCAAAGAAAAGCCCAGAATTGGATGGCTTCAAGTCTAAATTCTATTTAAAGAATTAATACCAATCTTTCTCAAACTGTTCCAAAAAATTAAAGAGGAGGGAACACTTCTAAACTCATTTTATAAGACCAACATTATTATGACATCAAAACCAGAGAAAGACACTACAAGAAAATAAAACTAAAGATAAATGTCCCTGATGAAACAAGATGCAAAAATCCTCAACAAAATACTAGTAAACTATTTTCAACAGCACATTAAAATGACCAAGTGGGATTCATCCCTAGGATGCAAGAAGGTTCAACATACGTAAATCAATAAACGAGATACACCATATTACTAAAATGAGGGACAAAAAAGATTATCCCAATAGATGCAGAAAAAACAAGTGACAACATTCACCATCATTTTACGTTAAAAAAAAAAAGTCAGAAAATTAAATGCAAAAGGAATGTACCAGCAGGGCCCAGTGGCTCATGTCTGTAATCCCAGCACTTTGGGAGGCTGGGTAAATTTTTCTATTTTTAGTAGAGACAGCGTTTCTGTGTGTTAGCCAGGATGGTCGCGACCTCCTGACCTCGTGATCCGGTGTGTGGATCACCTGAGATCAGGGTTTGAGACCAGCCTGGCCAACATGGTGAAATCCTGTCTCTACTAAAAATACAAAAAATAGCTGGCCCTGGTGGCAGGTGCCTGTAATCTCAGTTACTTGGGAGGCTGAGGCAGGAGAATCAGTTGAACTTAGGAGGCGGAGGTTGCAGTGAGCTGAGATTGCGCCATTGCACTCCAACCTGGGTGACTAGAGTGAAACTCCGTCTTCAAAAAAAAGGAATGTACCTCAACGCAATAAAGACCATATACAACAAGCCTCCAGCTCTCAACATACTCAGTGGTGAAAAGTTAGTTTTCCCTCTAAAATCTGGAACAAGACAAGCATGCCCCCTCTCACCACTTCTCTTCAACATAGCACTCAGAGTCCTACCCAGAGCAATTAGGCAAGAGAAACAAGCAAAAGCATTGAAATTGGAAAGGAAGGAGTTACATTCTCTCTTTTTGTGAATGACATGATCTTACATTTAGAAAACCCTATAGACTACATACAAAAAAAAAAGACTATTAAAAGTAATAAAATAATTTGATAAGGTTTCAGGTTACTAAATAAACATAAAAAATTAGTAGCATTTTTACACTAACCATAAACTCTCTGAAAGGAAATCAAGAAAACAACCATATTTCCAGTAACTACAAAAATACTTAGGAATAAATGTAACCAAAGAAGTAAAAGATCAGTGCAATAAAAATAATAAAACTGTGATCAAAGAAATTGAATAAAACAAATAAATGAAACTTATCCCATCTTCATAGATTGGATAAGTTAATATTGTTAAAGTGTTCATACTACCCAAAGCAATCTACAATTTCAATGCAATTCCTATTCAGTTTCTAATAACATTTTTCACAAAAGTAGGAAAAATAATCTTAAAATTGAGATAGACCCCAGATATTCATAGCAATCTTGAGCCAAAAGAATAATACTGGAAACATCATACAACCTGATTTCAAAATATACTACAAAACTATATTAATCAAGACAGCATTCTAGTAGCATAAAAACAAATCCATAGACCAATGGAGCAAAATAGCCCAGAAATAAATCCACATATTTATAGTCAATGGAGTTTTTAAAGATGCCAAGAATAGATAATGTTGATGAACAGTTTCCTCAATAAATGGTGTTGTGAAAGCTTAATGTGCATACATAAAAGAATAAAATTAGACACTTATCTCATACCATATAGAAAAATAAACTCAAAATGGGTTAAAGACCTCAACATAAGACTGCAAACTCTAAGACTACTACAAGAAAACTTAAGGGAAAATGTCACAACATTGTCCATGTCATGACTGTATGACAAAATCAGCTGGAAAATCATTTTTTGGATATAATATAAAAAACACAGGGGTAAAAAAGCAGAAAGAGACAAATGGGATCATATCAAAATAAAAACTTTCTGCACAGGAAAGGGAACAAATATTAGAGTGAAGAGACTACCTACAGAATATGAGAAAATATTTGCAAAGCATACATATGATAAGGGGTTAATATTCAAACTATATAAGGAACTTAATAATTAGCAAACAAATACCCCAATTTAAAAAATGCTCAAAGGACCTGAACAAACTTTTCTCCAAAGAAGATACAAATATCTAGAGGTATATGAGGAAAACGGCTTAACATCAGTTATCACTAGGAAAATTCAAATTAAAACCGCAATGTCATCTCACCTCATACTGGTTACGATGGCTATAATTAAAAATAAAAGGTACAGTTGTTGGCAAGAATTCAGGGGAAAGGGGATATTTGTATAGTATTGGTGGTAATGTAAATTACAATAGCAATTATTTAAAACGCTGTGGAGTTTCCTCAAAAGATTAATAACGAATTACTGTATAATCCAGTGAATCCATTTCTGGGTATATATGCAAAAGAAATGACTTCAAATCCCAGCACTTTGGGAGGCTGAGGTGGGCGGATCACGAAAAGAGATTGAGACCATCCTGGCTAACATGGTGAAACCCCATCTCTACTAAAAGTACAAAAAATTAACCAGGTTTGGTGGTGGGTGCCTGTAGTCCCAGGTACTCGGGAGGCTGAGGCAGGAGAATGGCATGAACCCAGGAGGAGAAGCTTGCAGTGAGCCGAGATCATGCCACTGCACTCCAGCCTGGGCAACAGAGCAAGACTCCATCTCAAAAAAAAAAAAAAATAATAAAAGAAAGAAATGACATCCATATGTCAAAAGATATCTTCACTCCCATGTTCACTAAAACCTTACAATAGTTAAGATATGGAGTCAAATTCAGTGTCAATCAACAGATGACTATATAAAGAAAAGTATATACATACAAAATGGAATGCTATTCAGCCTTAAAAATAAAGGAAGTCCTGTCATTTGTGACAACATAGATGAACTTGGAGAATGTTATATTAAGTGAAATAATCCAAGCACAGAAAGACAAATACTGTGTGATCTCACCTCTATGTAAAATCCTGTGGTTACTATGGGCTGGAGTGGGGGTTATTGAGGAGGTATTTGTTGAAGGATACACAATTTCAATTAGACAGGAGGAATAAATGGAAGAGACCAATTGTATAACAAAGTAAATGGAAGAAACCAATTGTAAAACAAAGTGACTGTAGTTAATAACAACATATTAAATGTTCTTACAAAAAAATGTTAACTATGTGAGGTAATAAATCTGTTAACAACTTGATTTAGGCATTTCACAATGTATATATTTCAAAACATCATGTTGAACATCATAAATATATACAATTTTAATTTGTCAATTAAAAAATGAAAAGTAATTTTTTAACACACAGTCCTTCTGAAACTTTTAGAGGTGAAGTTTTTTTGTTTTTTAATTTTCAATCATCTATCATAAGATATATCTGTAAAATAAATTTAAAATAAATAAAAATCAAATTGAAAAACAGATCATCAAAATGCAAGCTTTTCTTTTTCTTTTTTTTTTTTTTTTAACCAATTTTGACAAACATGAATGTAATCTGTGAAGTTGTGACATTTTCTAGTATCTTTCTGCACTTACCTCACCATGATTGGCTAGCAAACTGACTATCAGCGCTGGTACATCACAGTATATGTTGTCCTGTCTCTGGAAGGCACTTGAAAGAAAAGACTCCAGTAGATTTTCTGTCTTTGGGCCATAAAACTTATTCTGGGGGTTGAGATGACCTTAATGTCCACCGGGATTTCTATTAATACCTACATGTTTCTAAGCAGAAAAAAATTTTACTCAACCACTTCTCTGACATGGAAAAGAAGTTATCACATGAGACCACTGACAATGTTACCCATATGTAACAGGAACACTATAACATTGTCCTAGAAAGGTATTCCTTCCCAAATAAATATATGCATTGAATAGGCAGTGCCAATTGTTAAAATCAATGTTACATTTCTTTTACTCTTTCCAAGATAGACTATCTTGAGTGAAAACCTATTTAGCATTTTTGGTGGAAACAGTTTTCTATCAGTTTAAAATAATTTGTGGGGGGCAGTTCTAAGATGGCTGAATAGGAACAGCTTCAGGCTACAGCTCCCAGTGTGAACGACACAGAAGATGGGTGATTTCTGCATTTCCAACTGAGGTACCAGGTTCTTCTCACTGGGGCGTGTTGGAAAGTGGGTACAGGACAGTGGTGCAGCCCACCCAGTGAGAGCCAAAGCAGGGCGAAGCATTGCCTCACCAGGGAAGCACAAGGGGTAAGGGAATTCCCTTTCCTAGCCAAGGGAAACCGTGACACACAGCACCTGGAAAATCAGGTCACTCCCACTCTAATACTGAGCTTTTCCAAGGGTCTAAGCAAACGGCACACCAGGAGATTATATCCTGTGCTTGGCTTGGAGGGTCTCACGCCCACAGGGCCTCCCTCATTACTAGCACGGCAGCCTGAGATCTAACTGCAAGGCAGCAGTGAGGCTGGGGGAGGGGTGTCCACCATTGCTGAGGCTTGAATAGGTAAACAAAGTGGCCAGGAAGCTCCAACTGGGTGGAGCCCACCACAGCTCAAGGAGGTCTGCCTGCCTCTATAGACTCCACTTCTGGGGACAGGGCATGGCCAAACAAAAGGCAACATAAACCTCTGCAGATTTAAATGTCCCTGTCTGACAGCTTTGAAGAGAGTAGTGGTTCTCCTAGCATGGAGCTGAGATCTGAGAACAGACAGACTGCCTCCTCAAGTGGGTCCCTGACCCCCGAGTGGCTTAACTGGGAGGCACCCCCCAGTAGGGACAGACTGACATCTCACGCGGCTGGGTACCCCTCTGAGACAAAGCTTCCAGAGGAATGATCAGGCAGCAACATTTGCCGTTCAGCAATATTCACTCTTCCACAGCCTCTGCTGCTGATACCCAGGCAAACAGGGTCTAGAGTGGACCTCCAGCAAACTCGAACAGACCTGCAGCTGAGGGTCCTGGCTGTGAGAAGGAAAACTAAGAAACAGAAAGGACATCCACACCAAAATCCCATCTGTATGTCACCATCATCAAAGACCAAAAGTAGATAAAACCACAAAGATGGGGAAAAAACAGAGCAGAAAAGCTGAAAATTCTAAAATCAGAGAATCTCTCCCCTTCCAAAGGAATGCAGCTCCTCGCCAGCAACAGAACAAAGCTGGATGGAGAATGACTTTGAAAAGTTGAGATAAAAAGGCTTCAGATGATCAAACTTCTCCGAGCTAAAGGAACAAGTTCAAACCCATGGCAAAGAAGCTAAAAACGTTGAAAAAAGATTAGATGAATGATTAACTAGAATAACCAGTGTAGAGAAGTCCTTAAATAACCTCATAGAGCTGAAAACCATGGCACGAGAACTATGTGACAAATGCACAAGCTTCAGTAACCAATTCGATCAACTGGAAGAAAGGGTATCAGTGATTGAAGATCACATGAATGAAATGAAGTGAGAAGAGAAGTTTAGAGAAAAAAGAGTGAAAAGAAATAAGCAAAGCCTCCACGAAATATGGGACTATGTGAAAAGACCAAATCTACATCTGATTGGTGTCCCTGAAAGTGATGGGGAGAATGGAACCAAGTTGGAAAACACTCTGCAGGATATTATCCAGGAGAATTTCCCCAACCTAGCAAGGCAGGCCAACATTCAAATTCAGGAAATACAGAGAACGCCACAAAGACACTCCTCAAGAAGAGCAACTCCAAGACACATAATTATCAAATTCACCAAAGTTGAAATGAAGGAAACAATGTTAAGGGCAGCCAAAGGGAAAGGTCAGGTTACCCACAAAGGGAAGCCCATCAGACTAACAGCAGATCTCTCAGCAGAAGCTCTCCAGCCAGAAGAGAGTGGGGGCCAATATTCGACATTCTTTAAGACAAGAATTTTCAACCCAGAATTTCATATCCAGTCAAACTAAGTTTCATAAGTGAAGGAGAAATAAAATCCTTTATAGACAAGAAAATGCTGAGAGATTTTATCACCACCAGGCCTGCCTTACAAGAGCTCCTGAAGGAAGCACTAAACATGGAAAGGAACAACTGGTAACAGCCACTGCAAAAACATGGCAAAAGGCAAAGACCATCAAGGCTAGGAAGAAACTGCATCAACTAATGTGCAAAATAACCAGCTAACATAATAGTAACAGGATCAAATTCACACCTAACAATATTAACCTTAAATGTAAATGGACTAAATGCTCCAATTAAAAGACACAGACTGGCAAATTGGATAAAGAGTCAAGACCCATCAGTGTGCTGTATTCAGGAGACCCATCTCACGTGCAGAGACACACATAGGCTCAAAATAAAAGGATGGAGGAAGATCTAACAAGCAAATGGAAAACAAAAAAAGGCAAGCGTTGCAATCCTAGTCTCTGATAAAACAGACTTTAAACCATCAAAGATCAAAAGAGACAAAGAAGGCCATTACAGACCAGTAAAGGGATCAATTCAACAGGAAGAGCTAACTATCCCAAATATATATGCACCCAATACAGGAGCACCCAGATTCATAAAGCAAGTCCTTAGAGATTTACAAAGAGACTTAGACTCCCACACAATAATAATGGGAGACTTTAACACCCTACTGTCAACATTAGGCAGATCAATGAGACAGAAAGTTAACAAGGATATCCAGGAATTGAACTCAGCTCTGCACCAAGTGGACCTAATAGACATCTACAGAACTCTCCACCCCAAATCAACAGAATGTACATTCTTCTCAGCAACACATCACACTTATTCCAAAATTGACCACATAATTGGAAGTAAAGTACTCCTCAGCAAATGTAAAAGAACAGAAATTATAACAAACTGTCTCTTAGATCACAGTGCAATCAAACTAGAACTCAGGATTAAGAAACTATCCTACGAATCAAAAAAGTCCAGGACCAGAGGGATTCACACCAAATTCTAGCAGAGATATAAGGAGGAGCTGGTACCATTCCTTCTGAAACTATTCCAATCAATAGAATAGTCTCTGCCAGACTTTGGTATCAGGATGACGTTGGCTTCATAAAATGAGTTAGGGAGGATTCCCTCTTTTTCTATAGATATATGTGTGTGTGTACACACACACAGTCTGTATTTGTCAATTAAATATTTTTTAAAATAAGAGCTTACCCAAGTACAATTGGTGTGGACTTTTCTAACCCATTTTATTGCTTTATCCAGGGCAGAAAATCAAGATTTGTGGCATCACCCAAAGAAAAATTCTTTTTTTTAAATTTATTTATTTTTTATTATACTTTAAGTTCTAGGGTACATGTGCACAACTTGCAGGTTTGTTACATATGTATCATTATGTCTGGCAGAGACACAACCAAAAAAAAAAAGAAAAAAAAGAAAATTTTAGACCAATATCCCTGATGAACATCGATGCAAAAATCCTCAATAAAACACTGGCAAACCAGATCCAGCAGCACATCAAAAAGCTTTTCCACCATGATCAAGCGGGCTTCATCCCTGGGTTGCAAGGCTGGTTCAACACACACAAATCAATAAACGTAGTCCAGCATATAAAAGAACCGAAGACAAAAACCACATGATTATGTCAACAGATTAAGAAAAGGCTTTGGGAGAATTCAACAGCCCTTCATGCTAAAAACTCTCAGTAAATTCGGTATCGATGCAACATATCTCAAAATAGTAAGAGCTTGTATTTCATTATTTGTGTTTAAAAATCTAATATAGTAGGTGTTCACCACAAACCCTCAACCAATTCTCAAAATCATATAAACATCTATACATAAACGGCAAAATATCATGCTGAAATGAAAAATTCTTTAAAAGTTAGCTCTCCTATTGGTAGATGAATAATGTGTTTCTTAAAAACCATTTTTTTGTATGAAATGTCGTGGTCCAATGCATCTCTTTTTACACCAGCAACATGTATGACACATGACCAGGACCCCTTTATTGACCATCAGTATTCTTTTCAAAGTATACATGATTCTGTTTCTTCATTCATTGTACTTGAAATGTAACTAGAGATTTAGCCCACTTATAATTGTATTAAAATACTTACATTGTTATTTGGAGATGCATATATAAAATATTTCTATATAAGCTTTGGCTGAAAAAAATGTTGCACTGAGGAACATAAACATTGTGTGGAGTTGAGGTATTTAGAAACCAAGAGGTATTCTATCAAGAAAATGTTAGCCAGAGATGCTGTCTGTAGAATGTGCATGTAATGTCTTAGGTGCTACTTGAAATTTATGATAGGGATGAGAAAAGTTTTCCAGTTGTATAATTCTTTTGCATTCCTTCTTCAATTCCATCATTTTAAAGATTTTCAAAAGCTTGTCTCTCTGCTGCCAACTTCCCACAGACCTTTCCTCAGACAATTAAATCCTTACCAATCATCTTTTGCTAAAAGTCATAGACTACTCTAAGTATAAAGAGCCCTCTTGTTTTATGAAGAGAGAAAATAATGTTCAGAGCAGAGTTGAGAGACTATTGTCTGTGTCTCTCTCATGTTTCTCCACTTCTTGCAAGCAGAGGCACTTACTGCCATTTTTTTCTAGACTACCTTTTCAAGAATGTTTGGCTAGTGAAAAACCTTTAAAAGTAGAAATCTTCCTCCAGAGCAAAGGGTAGGTTTGCTTATAGTCTTGAAAGTTTCCATTCATAGTGAAGACAGGCATACTTACTCCCAGGTACAATAAAGAAGTCTCCCTCTGAAGCAAAGGGTAGGCTTGCTTGTTTCCCATTAAAAGTGATTCAGGTTCTCTAAACTCTCATAATATAATTACAGGGGGTATTTCTCCCCTATAACATAACCCACTCAATGTGAAGGCATATGTCTGGCCCATCGATGTCACTTCTGTGAGACTTAGAGTAACAGGACCTAGGGTGAGTGTGCTGCTGCTTGTGCTGTTTACTGTACCATGAGTAACAAAAAGTCCTTTGTCTTTTGCCAGTATCAATCAAACTGTGGGAGTCTGCCTTACCTTGCAAGTAAGGTACAAATCTCAGAGCCTTTGTAATTCTTGACATGAAATTAAATGATTTTCACTTGAAGCTCATTGGAAGAAAAGAATCTCAGCTTTCTTTTCCTTTTCTTGAGACACAGTCTTGCTCTGTCACCCAGACTGGAGTGCAGTGGTGCATCTCCCCTCACTGCAACCTCTGCCTCCCAGATTGAAGCGATTCTCCTGTCTCAGCCTCCCAAGTAGCTGGGATTACAGGTGCCTGCCACTGTGCCTGGCTAATTTTTGTATTTTTAGTAGAGAGGGGTTTCGCCATGTTGACCAGGCTGGTCTTGAACTGCTGACCTCGTGATCTGCCCACCTCGGCCTCCCAAAGTCCTGGGATTAGAGGTGTGAGCCACTGCGCCTGGCCCAGGAACAGCTCAGCTTTCTAAGAATGTCTCCCCAAAGGAAACCTGAAGGTTAAACAAGTGTCCTACCAAAACATTTGCAAGTATCAAATACTATGGAGTTCAAGAGGGTCACAGATTCTAGAATCTTGTAAGAAAACAAGTGTGGAAGAAAATCAACCAGAGCATTACTAAAATTTGGGGTTATACAGTCGAAGTTTTTATTAGCCTATCCTCAATAATACTTAGGAAAATAAATTTTAGGATTCTTCCTTTTTTAAAATAATTTATCTATATTTGTAAATCCATCTTTGTAACAACTTTTAAAATGCTGACCATTAAATAGTTGGAATCTTTGAACATTTTGAGTATGAAGTGCCAGAGAATACAATTATGGATTATTTAACGATGGGGATATGTTCTAAAAAATGTGTCCTTAGGTGAATGCATTTTCACATGAACGTCAAAGACTGTACTTACACAAACCTAGATGGGATAGCCTACCAAACACTGGAGGAAAATCGAACAAAGCGTCAGTAGCATAAGACTTTATTTGAAAATGTTCTTGGCCTAAGAAGAGTCCCAAGGGCCATTCTGACTTGGGGCAGGAGGGTGAAATGTTTTATGGGGCTTTAGCAAGGGTACTTCGGCCACTATCAAGAATAGAGGGACTGTTCTTGAGGATTAGCAGTCATAAACTGAGTAATTTGAATTTACTCAAAAGATGTGAAGATAATATTTAAGGGGTTGAAGTATTATATAAGTGGGGATTAGTTGGAGGAGGGGGACGTTAGCTGAAAGGGCGGGGACATTAGCTGAAAGGGTATGAACATGAAAGTCCAGAGGAAATGTCTTAGGTATCAAGTCTTTTGGTTCTTTCACGTGGGAAATAGAGTAATTGTTCCCCTTACACGAGTTTCAGTGAGGTTCATCGCAGGGGAGCATGAATTATTTGCCATGCTGTGCTATGCAGAATTATGACCCCCATGACCCTTGATCTTATATATGTGTGCCCTATGAATGTGAGTAGAACCTGTAAATAGGATGAGATTGAAAAACCACAACTATGTTATATTATATGGCAAAAGGGATTCTTGAAGATACAATGGTTACTAATTCATTGGCTATGCATCAATAAGAAAGGAGATTTTGGGAGATTCCTGGAGGGGCCCAGTCTAATCACATGAGCCATTTGAAAGCAGATAATTTTCTCTGACTGGTAGCATAAGGGGAAGTCAAGAAATTCAAAGGTCAAAAAGAATTCACTGTCTTGTTGCTAGCTTAGAAGATGGAGGGGTTCTTGTGCCAAGGAATCTAGCTGAGACTGGCACCTAAGCTGATAGCCAGCAAGGAAGTGGGAACCTCAGTGCTACAACTCTACAACTACAAGGAACTGAATTCAGTCAATAACCTGAATGAGAGTGAAAATTTGTCACACAGCCAACTTAAACGAATAAACTGACTTTACAGGGGAAAAACATATATGGGGATTAGTCTGGAATCCTCTTGTGAGTTATAATTACCTTTTCCTAAGATCTAAGACCTGGTACCTCTAAAATTTCAATGAACAGATCTTAACCTATCTTCTGGTGTATTCTAAGGCTATTTTAATCTATGCTAAGGAGACGACGTGAAGGAGAATTCTTAGGTCTGGTCCTATTGTGTTCTTTAATTGACTAAGCAGAGAAAATGCCAATGTTGAAAAGAACCAATAGGAAATTCTACCAGATGGTAGGATCAGAAGGCAAGCCAGCAAATCCAATAAGGGAGATTCTTAGAAAGAACCTGGAGCCCCTTTTGCAAAAGATAGAGTGATCTTAATCCTCTTAAAAGTGTGCTCAACAGAGGAAGAAAAGTATGGGCTTTTCAGCCACTTGTGGGACAGTCAAAATTGAAATGCATGAATGGTTTGAGAAGTACATGAAGGTTATAACAGGGTGATGCAGGCAGTGGTCTTGTCAGGAAATGGACAGTACAGAAGGACTGACCATACATGGACTGACAGAACCTGCAAGTGGGAGGGTGCTCAGAGACCAAAATGAGCAAACAACAAAAACAAAACCAAAAACAAAACAGTATACTAGAATAAGAAGGAGAAAAAAACAAGAATTGAGTTTTAGCTCCATTTTCTTCCATAGTATGGTATTGGATAAGTCAATTAAGTTACCAATATTTTAAACTCTATTTGTCCCACTGCTCCCAACAGGGATGCTCCATAACCATTCAGCAGCTCCCTTGTCCTTGTGTCTCAAAGATGGCCCTGCTCTAGGTTCTCACTCTGTCTGCCTCTACTACTGCTGGCCTAGCCTGCATAACAGCTGCCAAGATTCCTGGAAGGTCTCAGCTGCTTGCTGGATCTTCAGGGCTACTGGATAGGACATCTGGTTTCTGCTGAGCAAGGGCAAAGTCTGCCTTGAACTTGGAAAGTTTTCCAGTTTGGGGGAAAGGACTTCATCTGTGGCCATTCCCAGGATATGCCAGGAAGAGCTCCTCTTGATGCCAGAATCTCTTACTGTCAATGCCCTGTGTAGGATCGCTGTCTCTCACTCCTTGCTCCACCCCTGGCTTAAATACTGTGGCTCTTCTCTCAGACCTTGTTATAAATCTCTATCATTACCTGGCCTGAAAAGCCACCTCAGATTCAGCCAACAGGTAAGTGGGCATTATAGGAGAAGAGCACCTTTCACCAGGGCTGTAATCTAAAATCTTGGGGAAGATACAGCATTATCTGTCCAAGAGGTGTCAGCAGTAACAAAGCCTCAGTAGGAGCCAAAGTTATTTTGGGTTACTGAGTTTGTATAGTTTCCAGATTCCTGGTATCTATCCTCACCCAGGCTGAGGTTACCTTTGTGGCTTTGCTGATTAAAGAGAGTGGTGCCAAGGATGGCAATGTCTGGATTGGCCTCTATGATTCCCACCGGGTCAGTCTGCTGCATCTTCTACCTCCTGATTATCAGGTTCCAGAGGGAAGATGGAGATCCGATGTCTGGTTCCTCAAGCACTAGTTTTTACCATATTATGATAAAAGCAACCTCTCTATAAATCCTATAATGTAAAGGATATTAAGTTTCAGTTTTCTATAGGTTCTTAGAGACAAGCTTAAGGCTGAATTTCCTGTGTGTTTCAGGCATTCACGTATATACTCATTCTGTCTACTTCTAGGGAGCATCTTTAAGTATCTATTATGTACCTCTTATCTATTGTGTTATCATCTGTGTTATAGAATAGACTTTTGTAGACCATATAGAAAAAGAGAATAGAGGAGGAGTATCTACTGCTGGCAATCGGGAACCGCAAGGTTGATATAAATAATATATCAACAACTAATGGCCATCTAATGCTATGCTGGGTATGAACTTTTGGGACCTCAGGAAAGAAAGACCAAGAACCAGTTTCAATAATGAGGTTTCATTGTTCTCTGTGGCAAATTTAGAACACTTCATGTTTGGCAGGACACAGAGAGGTAGGTGAACATTCCAGGAAAGAAGCAGCTTAGAGAAAATGTGGAGGAAATAATATGACACTTAGAGAAAAAGGAAGGTTTACTCTTGTCCTATAGTCTTGACCTGTTTCTGAGTGTGAACACAAACCGGGTGTTTCCATCTCTTTCTGAGTCATGTCTGCCCCTGTTCTGGCCCTTCCCCATCTAGAACTGCCATTGGCACTGGAGCAGTGGGTCCCTGGTCTCCTACAAATCCTGGGACACCGGAGCCCCAAGCTGTGTCAATACTGCCTACTGTGCTAGCCTGGCTCCAAGTTCAGGTGAGAGGCACAGAATCCACACACTTATTGCCATCTTTTCCTATTTATCTCTGAGGATCGACCTGGGGACTGGGATAGAGGAAGAGTGAGCTCTTCATTCAGGAAATGGAGGAGTGTTTCCTCTTTATTTTTGCTGAGTCCTGTAGCCAGGAGGGTAACACATTCTGGTCCCCTCAGCCTGAATCTTCTCATTGGCTTATAGGATTCAAGAAATGGAAGGAAGATTCTTGTAAGGAGAAGTTCTCCTTTTTTTGCAAGTTCAAATACTGGAGGCAATTGTAAAATGGATGTCTAGAATTGGTCTACGGGTTACTATGGAGTAAAAGAATTAAACTGAACCATCTCTCTCAAAATCAATCCGGACATCTCTTCTCTGCTGAATTTGCATCACTGACCTTTAGTATCTTTACCTACCTCAATCTCTGGAGCCCTAAACAGTAAAAATAAACATGTTTCCCCCATGGGGCTGTCTTGTATGTCCACTATCTCCCCACCTAATGCCTGGGTACTTGGGATGGGAGTGATTGTAGCACTCTAGAGTTTGCATTGGCCCATTCACTTTTAAAAACTTTGTCCACATATCACGCATGTTGGACTCAAGGGTTTATGAACATATGGTGGCCTGGCTTATGACAATGTTAAGAAGATAAGGATTTCACTCACCACCCACATAGTTCCATGGACCCAGTGTCAGAGAGACTATTACTGTTGATTTACAAGTGACTGGAGGGTTTGGTACTCTAAAGGGGTTCACATACCTGTGGTCTGAAGAGGGCACACCTGTGCTTTGTTATATAAGTTGAAGCTATGACTGAAGTGATAATTTGAGAATTGTCAGATCTACAGTGTTGAATGCATTGGTGTTGGAATGACTAGAGGCTTGGTGGCCAGCAATGTTGGTTAAATGGCACTCCTGGAATGAATGGCTAAATGAATAATAAATTAGATTAACAAAATATTCAGGCATACTTATTTTGTAATCCTATCTTCATATACTGTTAAATTCTGAAGTACTGATATTAGGACTTCAATGAATTAATTTTGTGGGAACACCATTCATTCCATTACACCAACAGCATCAATAATACCATTACCCATGATTTAATAAAACAATGCAATCAAAGGCACATATCGTCAGTGTGAATTAAAACAACAATAACAAAATCTATTTATAAATTATGAATAAATTGACTTAGATTCAAAGACACCATGGAGATGAAAGTGACTCCATCTTGGGTGCTGATCTGCCATGCTGACTTTTGATTAGCCCCAGTCCTGGGAATGCTTCCTAATTCCTACATTATTTACCATCCTTAGGGTAAGAACACATACTTACTAGAAATCTTGCCATTAGATAAAAACAACCTTGAGGTCTTTGCACAAATTATAGGCTATAGTGAACACAGCATTCTTGTCTGTTTGGAAGGGTTGCCTCTAACTGTCTCTATAGAGCATGCGCACTCTTTCCCTGTGGTACATAAACCTTGGGGCCAGGGAGTAACAGTGTGGAGATCTCCCTGTCCTGTGGCCGCCAAGACCATGCTTCTGTTTGTACGTTCCCTAGCAAATCACCCTGTACTGACGAACTGTACTTTTCCACCTCATTCTTTAGTTTCTTGGCTCCTTTTGTGTTTGGTGTTTGCTTTGCATATGTGGTCATTTATGAAACACCTGGGGAGTCAGTCAAGAGGGGTCCAAGAACCAAAGTATGGGCAAAAGGCAGGAAGCATGTGTGGAGGAAATCCTGGAGGGTCCCCCTCATCGACGTGAGGTGGTGTTGCCTACTTTCTAGATGCCTGTGGACCATCATGTGAGTACAGGGATGCCCTGAAAATGCTGGAGGGTCTAGAATGCTCGTTAGTAGAGAGTCTTACAGCTCGCTGGGATAAGAAGGTCCACCAGGTGGCTGAGACAGAGGGTTGGCCACTGTTACGGATTGTGGGGATGACCACAGAAGTATAGTTAGCAGCTGAGGTGAAGGTACGAAGACTAGAGGAAGAATTACAGTTAGAAAAGGATATGAGGACCTCCGTGTCCATGTTTGCATCTAGTCTGGCAGATAAGCTCAAAACTCAGGATATTCACCTGGCACCCTTAGCCTGCTGCTTTGTACAGTTAGGTGGGAAAGAGCTGTGTTGGACAAAAGTGCAAGCTTTTCTTCCTAAATTGGACTGGAATATTAAGACTTGTTGTCCTTAGAAACCAATTAGTGAGTGAGATGAAGACATACCTCAGGAGGAGGATAATTATCCTTCCCTTTTGAGAGCAAGACCTCTCATGCAATGGAAAACAAAAGCCCAACGCCTGCAGCCAGGCAGTAATGGACAACCTTTTCAGGAAAACTTCAATGTCCAAAATTACACCTTGGCAGAATTATTGAACATAGTGAAAACTTTCAAACAGCAGCCAATAGAAAGCTGAGCCACATAGATGATGCAGCTAAGAAACCTTAGTGTGGATGGCATCTTCTTAGCAGAAAGTGAAGCTGATAAAATGAGTACTGTAACCACTCAATCCCCTTTGAGATGATGTTGCATAGTGCTGGAACTGTTGAGAGAAAGCATAGTCTCATAGATCAGATTATCCTGGCTGTGACAGAGGCTTGGCCAAATGTAGGGGAATTTCTGGGTCAAACTCTGGCATGGTGAACTCTGGAGGAAACAAGGACAAATTCAAAGGTGTTGGGCATGCTCAGGCCATCTATGATCAGCAATTTGCAGGATCAGATAAGGCTGTGTTTACCATGGGCAAAAGAAATATATAATAATAAGAAGTTGTTGCAAGCTGCCTGGTCCCCACCACCCCTGGAACTGGTATGATTTTTTCCTATGCCTCTTAATCCCTCTTGTGGGACAAGATATATATTACATGAGGAAGCTGTAGCTAATCTTGGAGAAAATGAAAAGGAAAGAGATAAGGTCTGTCTGGTTACTAAAAAAAAAAAAGGTTTGTGGGGTGGGGGGTGGGGAGGGGGTGGAGAAGGAGAAGCCAAGTCTGCCAGACTAAAAATGGAAGGAATGAATGGGCTAGTTAGGATTACCAGGAAGCAGATATGGTATGATCTGATCTCAGCTGGAGAAGACAAAAAATAGATCAGAAACACAATACTGTACTAGGGGGCCTTTGGAAAAACCTGGCACCTGATCAACATGTTGGACTACTTCCTAGTCCCCCACCATAATAGGGAGAAGAAGAGGAAACTTCACATAAAAGAACCCCAATCTCTCAGCATTCCAGGGGCGACTCCTCCCCAGCCTAGAGACTGTTACCTCTACCTGCCAGCAATAGGGCGCAAACAGAGGCCCCACATGGATCTCACAATCTATTGAAGTTCAAAAAACAAGCAGAAAGGTTTAGCTTTAGTAGACACAGGTGAAAAATGCACCACAAGCAGAAAGGTTTAGCTTTAGTAGACACAGGTGAAAAATGCACCATAATCCATGGAAACCCAAAGAGAGACATCCTGGTAAGTGAGCAGCTGTGGATGGTTAAGGGGGGCGAACAATCTGAGTGAAACAAACTCCTTTCCTTCTTTGTATTGGGCAGAGTACCCCCACTTATTATATGTTTTTATCTCATTTATTCCAGAAAACATCTTCAGTCCACTTAGAATGCACTTTACAAATGTCTGTGAGGGAATTGGCCCATGAGTTTGGGTGATAAAAGCTATTTTAAGAGGGTAAGCAAAATGGGAACTGGTACACCTTCCTCCTCCACTGTGTTTATTAATGTGAAACAATACTATCTTCCTGGTGAGATAAAAGAAATGACAGATACCATGCAGGAGATGGCCAGAGTTAATGTTATATGGCCATTCCAGAGTCCTTTCTAGAGTCCCGTACGGCCAGTAAGAAAACCTGATGGCACCTGGATCATGAAAGTAGACTACCAGGAACTAAATAAGATGGTTCCAGAGATACACATCACTATGCCTAACATAATCTAAGTGATAGAGCAAATAATACCAAAATAGCGCTTTGCACCCTGACTCACAGAATCCACCTACTGTTAAACAGTTTCATTGTAACAATGATATCATGCCAACTTCTGAGGACTTGCTATTGCTACAACAGCACCTCCATGCATTGTGCACTCTTCTGCAGTCCAGAGGATGCGCCATCAACTCACAAACGGTACAAGGACCAGGATTGGCTGAGAAGTTCCTAGAGGTTACTTAGTTGGGTAAGACATACCTTATTCCATGTACAGTCATTGATAAAATGCAGTTTGCCATGCCAAAAGCAGTTAAACAGTTACAGAGTTCCTTAGGTCTTTTGGAATATTGGCAGGCTTCATTCCCCTTTTAGCACAGTGTTTTCATGCTCTATACTGACTAGTGAAGAAGGGATCTAGTTGTTGCTGGGATAAAGAACAAGAAGACGCATTTGAGAAGGCTAAAATATTAGTGACTCAGGCATAAGCCTCAGGTCCCCCCTTCCCAAGGTGCCAATGTCTTTGCATGCGAACATAAGGCCTGAGGGGATCAGTTGGATAGAAGAGTTGTGTCCCAGGCCTGTATCAGCTATTCTCCAAGCCTCACTTTACAAAAGTGGCATGTATCCCTGCAACAACATAGTGCCTTCCCCATGAGTCTCTTGGGAATGAACTACATGCCATCTTGGAGCCAGTGCTATCTATGGGACCAGTGCTGCCCTTATTGAGGAGCCCCCACAGGAGATGCCTCCAATAATGCACAAAGGCACAGCCCCCATTCTTGAAAATGCTTGGTGCTCCAATAGACAAAAGCTAACTCTTGTATATGGATTGCAGTAGCTGTACAACCATGGGCAGATACTATCTGGTTTGAGATAGGAATGCAGCAAAGCAGTCAGTGGGAAGAACTCTGAGGTGCATGGTTGGTTTGTACCCATCAGCCACTGTCTATAGTTCTCTGTACAGATAATTGGGCAATAGTTAAAGGTCTTACAATTGGCTTGCCCAGTGGGCCCAAGATGGCTGATATGTGCTTTGAAACTCTTATAGGGAGCTGCTATGTGGAAAGACATTTGGGAAAGGCTGCAAGAACTCACTCCGAGCTTAACTGTGTATCATGTTTCAACAACAGTCAGATTCACCTCCTGGAAACATGGAAGCTGATACTATAGCAAAAATTAGAACACTAGCTCCCTTGCAATTATCTGAACTAGCTGATTTGTCTATAAACACAGTGGGCATCACATTGCAGGAGAGTGCTGACAAATAGCAAAGGGAATAAGATTGCTCTCTACTCTGCAGTTTTAGTGGTGACAGTAATGAGCTGCCCCTGCCATATCCCACAAATGCATGGACAGAAACAAAGTGAATACACACACACACACACACACACACACACACACACATAGGACAGCTGCTCATGTAAAAACCTGACAGATAGACTACGTCAGACCCCTGTCAGGCATCTTGGAAAAAAAGCATGCACTAGCATGTGTTGATACTGCCAAGAGGTTGTTGCAGGCCATCCCCAGAAAAATGACAAACCAAACAACCATCATTAAGGGCTTGGAAAAATTCAGTGTCGTGTATGGATACCCTCCATGCATTGATAACAATGGAGACATATGTTTCACTGGATGGGATGTCCAAGATTGGGCATATGAAAAAGATATAGACTACAGATTTCACATGCCATATAATCACCAAGTAGCAGGGTTGATTGAAATGGAAAATGACATTTTGAAGATATAGCAGCAAGCACTCTCACATTCCAATACCTTGCAATTTCCAGGGAGTTGATTCACTGGATGCATAAGAAAATGAAAACTAATAAGCAAAAAGTAAAACATTCAATGCCTTGGTTATTGTAATACATTATAGTTTGAAAATAAAAGAGAGTGCTGGGGTGGAACTTAGGCTGGAGCAAGTTTTGATGTGGGCCTGTCTGAACTCACGCCACTAACCTCAAAGCTACCTGCATGCAAAAGGGAAGATTATTCCAGCACAAAAGAGACTACCTCTGACCAGTGGTTACCAAAAAGGTAATCGATATGGGAGAAGGAACAACCAGTAACTATTGAAACAAGAGGATACAGTGAGAAAGAATTGTTTCATGTTGCAGATCAGCATCATTAGCTTTTTGAGAAAACTTAATTGGATTCTGAGAGTAACTAATACAGGAGCAATATCTTTGGTTTCAAACACTTCAAAGTGAAATAGCAGGTTTGGGTTGATGCAGGACCCACAGCTCACTATTGAACAATTGCAAACGGGGATAAATGATCCAGACACACAGGAGGTCATTCCCAAGGGAACTACCAGCCTGGTGGACAGGATGAAAGCCATTGAGAGATCTGTTTATCCTGAGGAAAGGAGCTGTCCAGCTCTCCCTATAAATGCCAAGTAAAGCACTTTAGATGAAGAAGCTGATATACTTTCTATGAAAGCCACATGGGCCTGGCTTTATGATGACAGGGATATTTGCCACTGAGTATACCCATTACTTAGGTCAGGGTAAATGATGCGGTTAAGGTGACCCCTTTTACATGGGAACGTCATGTGACCTTACCTCTGCAGAGTTAAATATCAGTTCAAGAAGCCTTATCAAATCTGCTGTCTGAGCAAATGGGTCTCACAGATGTTAATAAAAATACCAAGTTTATTAACAAGAGAATGGGGAAAGGCAGGAGGGAGAGTGAATGGACTCATCTCAGAAAGGTGGAAAATTTTAAACAAATATTAAGAAACAAGGTGAATGAAGAAAACATTGATAAGGATGAAACTGAAAGGAAAAAGAAACGGGAGAGACATGGGACTCAGGCAGCAGGGCGAAAATCTTTAGATGATTTTTAAAAAATGGAAAGAATAAAATGGAAATTAGTGGGATTAAAACAAAGGTCTTCATACAACACGTTTGAAGGTTGAGTGGACCAAAGGGAGCCCCTCCTAGTCCCCCAACATTAAAGAGCCTAAGTCTCTGAACCCAAATCCTTTTTCCACAGAAAAAAGTAAAAGGGTCTGGGGATGGAGAAAAGAAGTTCCTGGGTCCTAGAATATAAAAATATAAAGGTTAATAGAATTAGAAAAGTTAAAATATGTAAATAGGCTTTATGTAAAGTAGTTGTGTCTCCTTCACCTAAATGTTTTATGAAATGTCTGACTGGGGAATGTTTCCTCTACCTTGTAGTGTAAAATGAAAGGCATGTTACTCTCTGCTTTTTCTGCAATAGATGTCCTAATGGCTGCACAAGGCGGGGACTCGTGCCATTATGAAGGTTGAATGCCGTGTATATATTCTTAATACTTTCATATTAATATTATATTATTATTTACTACTATATTATTATTTAATATGATGATAATTTTATAATATATAATAATAATATAATAACAAAATTCTTAATAATTCCAGCGATGTAACTTCAGTCCTACAGGACACGCATGAACAAATAACTGCCTTTTCTTTCTGACTCTACCTTTTCTCCCAAAGGCTCTCCTTTTTTTTTTTTTTTTTTTTTTTGGCTCCTGGAGAACATGGTGGCAAAAGGCATTATTAATTCAGTTTCTTATACGTAGCATAGGTATCATCACCTGTTGTTCATAGTACTGCTGTAGCCTCTGCTTACATGTAGAAAACAAATTGATGTAACGTGTTACCCACACCATCAAAATGACTGCAGTGCCCCCCATACTACCCTATCCCCAGCTCAGGGACCATTGTGGAACATGTGGGTGCGTGAAATTATAAGAGTCTGATTAGAGTTGTGGAGTATGGAGACAAAAGTGACTCCATCTTGGATGCTAATCTCCTATGTTGACTTCTGCTTAACCACAGTCCCAGGAATACCTCCTGATTCTTTATTTACTGTCTTTTTTTCTTTCTTTTTTTTTGAGACAGGGTCTCACTCCTGTCACTCAGGCTGGAGTGCAGTGGCATGATCACAGCTTGCTGCAGTCTCTGCTTCCCTAGGTTCAAGTGATCCTCCTGCCTCAGCCTCCTCAGTAGCTGGGATGACAGGCGTACCTTATGTCACCACATCCGGCTAATTTTTGTATCTTTAGTAGAGACAGGGTTTCACCATATTGCCCAGGTTAGTCTCAAACTTCTGTCTAAAGCAATCCATTTACCTTGGCTTCCCAGGCGAAAGGCTTACAGGTGTGAGCCACTGTGCTTGGCTTAATTGACTGTCTTTGGTGCAAGAATATGCAGTCACTCTAAATCTTTCCTTTAGAGCAAAACAACCTTGATATTATCATACAAATTACAAATTATGACACATACAGCATTTTTCCTTGTTCTGGAAAGTTGCCTTTAATTGTCCCTAAAAATCATGCACCCCCTTTCCCTATGGTGTATAAGCACTGGGCCTGGGAAGTTACGGTTCAGAGATCTGCCTGTCTTGCTGCCACCAAGACCACGCTTCTGTCGGTAAGTTCTTTAATAAATCACCCCTTACTGACAAATTGGATTTGTTTGCTTTGTTCTTTCTCTTCTCAACTCCTCCTTCATTTGCCAGTTGCTTCACATATATGGTCCTTTCATGAAACAGATACAGTAGTTTGAAAGTAAAAAATCAGGAAAAGATATGTCATACAAACAGCAACCATAAGAACACTGGAATGTCTGCTCTAACGACAGGCATGTTAGACATTAAAGCAAAAAATGTTACTAGACATGTTAGACATTAAAGCAGAAAATGTTACTAAAGGGAAGGAGGAGCATTGTATAATGACAAAGTGGTTAGTCTTTCAGAAAGATGTAATAATTGTAGACCCCTGTACAAATAAGAACAGAGTCCCAAAATGCATAAAGCAAAATCTGGGAGGAGTGAAGGGAGAAAGAGGTGATTGAACAGTAGTAGTTTGAGTCTTCAATGCAGCACTTTTAGTAATCGGTAGATTACACTTAGAAGATCAACAAGGAAGTGGAACACTTTAAATATATTCTAAATTCACTAAACCATACAAACACATATAGAGTGAATGCTTCACCTAATGTCAGCAAAATACACATCATTCTCGAGCACACAAGATATATTCTCTAGGAAAAACCACATGGTAGGAATAAACAATTTAAAATAATATCAAGAAAACATTTTCATTATAATAATATCAAAACAAATAACATTTTAAGAAAAAATTTTAAAAGAAGTACAAATCTTGTACACTAGAAACTACAAAACATTGTTAAGTGAAAGTAGAGAAGACCTAAATAAGTGAAAAGAGAGTTTGTGTTCATGGAACAGGGACTAAATATTAAGGTAAAAGTACCCTCTAAATTGACCTATAGACTTGTCTTAATCCTCATCAAAGTCCCAGCTTCCTCTTGCAGAAATTGTCAAGTTGACTGATATTCGTATGGAAATTCAGAACAGCCAAAACAATATTGGTCAAGAATAGACAAAACGATTTTGATAAAGAACACAAGTTTTTACAGTTACAGTTTCAGATTTTAGAACTTATTACAAAGCTAAAGTAATAAAGATTGTGTAGAATTGTCATAATGACAAACATGAATTATCACTGGTATAGAATGCAGATTTCAGAAATAAACTTTTAAGCTTATAGTTAGTTGTTTGTTGCCAACTGTATCACGGAAATTCAAGAGGGAAGAATACTCTTTAGCAAATGGTGCTGGAACAAGTGAATAGCTATATGCTAAGGAATGCATTTGGTTCTATCTCTTACACTGTATATAGAGATTGATTCAAAATGAAATGTAGATTTATATTTAAGAGACAAAATTATCAAACACTTGAAAGAAAACATTTAGTAACTCTGTAAATTTAAGCCAGGTTTCCTATAGATACCACATAATTGAATCTTGATTTTGTTATTGTGGTGGTTGTTTTAATAGAACAACCTGTGTTTTTGGATTGAATTGTTTTATCAAATCACATGTATGGTATTATTGATATGGATGGTGTTATGATTTGAATTGAGTCTTCACAAAATTAATTTGTTAATCTCTTTAGACTCCAAACTTCAGAATTTGGCTGTATCTGGAGATATAATCTTCAAGAAGGTAACTAAGTATGTCTGGATATTTTAACTATTTATTGATTTACTATGTATTCAAGGAGAGCCATGTAACAACTGTTGCTGGATTCCAAGTCCCTAGGTCATTCCACTATGCATTCAGCACTCTAGATCTGAAACTTTCTTAAATTACCATTTCCGTTGTGGCTTCAATTTGCATATGGAGCAAAGATGCGACATCCTCAGACCATAACTACACAAATATCTCATGAATATCAAATACTCCAGCCATCTGTAGACCATCAACAATCTCTTCTGGAACTTGAACTGGGTTTATGTGAACACAAGCATACCTCATTTTATTGTGCTTGATAGATACTGTACCTTTGGTTTTTGTTTTAATGGAAGGTTTGTAACAACTCTACATTGAACAAGTCTATCAGTGCCGTTCTCCAATATCACGTACTCACCTCAAGTCTTTGGGTCACATTTTGGTAATTTTGCGGTATTTAAAACTTTACTATTATTATTACATCCGTTATGGTGATCTGTGATCAGTGATCTTTGATGTTACTATTATCACTGTTTTGGGCTTCGATGAAACATTACAATTATGAACTTAATCAATAAATGTGTGTGTTCTGACTGCTCACTGGTCACTTCCCCAGCTCTCTCCCTTTTCTCTGGCCTCCCTATTCCCAGAGACACAATTATATTGAAATTAGGCCAATTAATAACTTTCCCATGGCCTCTAATTCTTCAAGTGAAAGGAAGAATTGCCCATCATTTGAGTTAAATTAAGAGCTAGAAATGATTGGTCTTAGTGAGGAAGGCATGTTCAAAACTGAGATAGGCTAAAAATGAGGTCTCTTGTCCCAAACAGCCAAGTTGTGAACAAAAAGGAAAAGTTCTTGAAGAAAGTTAAAAGTGTTATTCCAGTGAACACACAAATAATTTTTAAAAGCACATCCTTATTGCTGACTTGGAGAAAGTCAGCAACATTCTATGAAGGCTGAGAGAGTTGAGGAAACTGCCTAAGAAAAGTCTGAAGCTAGCAGAGGCTGGTTCATGAGGTTGCAGGACAGAAGTTGTCTCCATAACATCAAAGCTCAAGGTAAAGCAGCAAGTGTTGATGGAGAAGCTTTAGGAAGTTATCCAGAGGATCTAGCTAAGATAATAAAGATAGTGACACTAAAGCCTGGATGAGAGCATCTGTTTATAGCATAGTTTATTGAATATTTGAATTCTACTTGTTGAGACCTGTATATCGGAAAAAAGATTTTTCAAAAATATTATTGCACCTTGATGATGCACCTTGTCGCCTAGGAACACAGATCTATGCAAGAAGATTTATGATTTTTTCATGCCTGCTTCTAACATAAAATCTGTTTTGCAGCCTAGGGATCAAAAAGTAATTTCACCTTTCAATTTTTATTATTTAACAAATACATGTTACAAGGCTATAGTTGCCATACATAGTGATTCCTCCAATGGATCTGGGCAAAGTAAATTGAAAACCATCTGGAAAGAATACACTATTCTAGATGCTATTAAGAACATTTTTGATTTAAGGGAGGAAGTCAATATATCATTATTCACAGGAGTTCGGAAGAAGCTGATTCCAATCTTCACGAATAACTTTGAAAGGATCAAGATTTCTGTGAAGGAAGTAACTGTGAATGTAGTGGAAATATCAAGAGAACTAAAATTAGAAATGCAGCATGAAGAGGTGACTGAATCGCTGCAATCTTATGATAAAACTTGAAAGGATGAGGAGCAGCTTCTTATGGATGAGCAGAGAAAGTGGTTTCCTGATATGGAATCTACTCTTGACAAAGGTGCTGTGAACATTGTTAAAATGACAACACAGGGTTTAGAACAACATATAAACTTAGTTGATCAAGAAGCAGCAGGGTTTGGAGAGGCCGATTCCAATTTAAAAGAAGTTCTACTGTGGGAAAAATGCTATCAAATAATATGACATGCTATAAAGAAATCATTCATGAAGAAAGAGTCAAATCAATGTGGCCAACTTCATTGTAGTCTTATTTTAAGAAACTTCCACAGCCACTCTAACCTTCAGCAACCACTGCACTGCTCAGGCAGCAGCCATCAACATTGAGGGAAGACCATTCACCAGCAAAAGAATACTACTTGCTGAAGGCTCAGATGATTGTTAGCATTTTTTAGCAATTAAGTACTATTTCATTAAAGTATGTATATTTCTTTTTCAGACATAATGTTATTGCTCATATAATAGATTACAGTATAGTGTAAAGAAAACATTTCTATACATTAGGAAGCAAAAAAACAAACAACAACAACAACAAAAACAAAAACAAAAAACCACCTGTGTAACTTGCTTTTCTGTGATATTACCCTTATTACAGTGGTCTGGAACTGAATGCAAAATATCTTTGAGATATGCCAGCATGTGAATTTTTGGTCAATCTCCATCTTGTTAGCATTGTCATAAGCAAAGCCACATATGTTCATAAATACTGAATTCCAATATGCATGGTATGTGGATGGACTTTTTAAAAGTGGATAGGCCAGAGCAAGCTTTGTTGTAATCACTCTCATCTCAACCACCCAGGCATCAGCTGTGGAAATAGCAGACACAGCAAGACAGCACAATAGTGCAAACATGTTTATTTTTTATTATTTAGGGTTCCAGAGACTGGGGTAGGTAAAAGTACTGAAGATTAACAAGGCAAACTCAGCAGAGAAGAGAGTGTCCAGGTTGAGTTGAGTTGGAGAGATGGTCCGGTTTAATTTTTGACTCCGTAGTAATTGCTGGATCAGTTCTAGACATCTATTTTCCAACAGCCTCTAGTTTTTGAACTTGCAGACAAAGGAGAACTTGTCTTCACAAGGCACATCCTTCCATTTCCGGAATCCTATAAGTCAATGAGAAGAGTTAGAATTGGGAGACCAGAAAGAGTATGACCCTCCTGGCTTTAGGACTCAGGACAAAAACCAAACACCCATTTCCTTAATGAGGAGTTCACCTTTCCTCTATCCCAGTCCCAGTTCCATCCCTAGAGCTAAGCAGGAGAGAACAGAAACAGGTGGATGGATTCTCTTTCTCTCACCTGAACTTGAGGTCAGGCTCACACAGTAGCCAGGATTAGCACTGCTTGGGGCTCCAATGTCCCAGGATTTGTAGGAGACCAGGGACCCACTGCTCCAGTGCCAGCGGCGGTTCTAGATGGGGAAGGGCCAGAACAGAGGCAGTGATCACTCAAAAATTCATGGAATCACTGGGCCTGTGTGCACACTCAGAAACATACTAAGACACAAGGGAAGAATAAACCTTGCTAAATATTGTTTCCTTTCCTTTGCTATTGCTCTAAACTTCTTTCCTGAAATGTCCAACTCATTAACCATGTTTCACCAAGAAATAAGTGTTATGAATTTGACATAGAGACCCAAAGTAGCTCACTTAAAAAGTAGTTCCTAATTTTTTGTCTTTGTGGCCTAGGACCCTCATATCCAGCATAGCATTGGCTGACCATTAGTTTTTGATATATTATATTATTTAGTGTACTACCAGGTTCCCAAATGCCAGTAGTACAGCAGTAGATTCTTTACCACAAGTCTCCTTTTCTGTATAGTCAGCAATCTAGTCTCTCTTATGACGCTGACAGTAACAAAATAGGTAAGAAGTTGGTTCATATAGATGCTTTGTTGACTGTAAACAGAGTAAGTTTATTTATGAATGACCAGGACACCTAGGAAATTCAGCTTTCCACTTATATCTCTAATCACCTACAGTGCACCTTGCTACACCGGACATTATAGGATCTGTAAACAGCTTGAGTTCTGGAAAGTGACAAAAGCTGGTACTTAGGAGACCAGAACGTGAACCTC
Source organism: Rhinopithecus roxellana (assembly GCF_007565055.1). Classification (NCBI taxonomy): domain Eukaryota; kingdom Metazoa; phylum Chordata; class Mammalia; order Primates; family Cercopithecidae; genus Rhinopithecus; species Rhinopithecus roxellana. The sequence continues at coordinate 31,412,574 of NC_044565.1, forward strand.
CTTCTTACTTCTCAAACCTGATCATTAGGAGATAAAGAAGGCTGCAGCCTACCTTTTTGGGGTCATGGAGGCCAGTCCAGACGTTGAAGTCATCAGTGCCACTCTCCTTAATCAGTGAGGCCACGAAGGCACCCTCTGCCTGGGTGAGCACAGACACCAGGTTGCCCGAATTCATGTCCTGGCAGTAGAGCTGTTGGGGAAGAAAATGGAGCACGCAGTGGAGGAGGAGGGTGTGAGGGATATACTGAGTCCTCCAAGAAGATGGGTCATAAAAAGGACAGCACAGTAATGTCCCTGATGATGCTGTCACTGACCACGAGGTTCTTTGTGTTGGGAATGTGCTGAATAATGGGATAAAGTAGACTGGAAAGTTTGGGGCTGATGATAGTACAGTGAGGGGTTCAGTCTCGTCTCATTGCAGCCACTGAACACACTGGAGAGTGGCAGCTTCCCCTCCCTTCATGAGCCTCCCTTCCCACACTGCTCTCCTCACTCACATCTGCATCAACCCAGGTCTCACGGTCTTCATTAAAATAGTAGCAATAGGAGAGATAGGCATTGGTGCCTTCTGGGCAGCTGATCCGGGCCTGGGGCAAGTCTGTCTGGGCCTCTTGGCCTGAAAAAGAACAGACAATTAAAGAAGGCTCTCGGGGTAAGGAAAAGGCTTGAAGATGAGGTAGGAGCTTCTGGGGTTCCTTTATAGAAACAGAATAATCTAGTCTATTATGGAATGACTGCTCACTCTTGCTCCTGCATCCTACATCTTCTCTCTTTGGTTTATTTGATCAGGGCAAAAAAATCCCAGAATGAATTGGCTAAAGAAACATGTCTCCGGTTTCCCTTTTATGTCTGGAGCTCAGGCTCTTCTGCCTTTAAGAACTAAGTCTTCTGCTTTCTCAAGCCTGTCTTGGTTTCCCTGAACACAAGGCTCTCCTCAGTTCTACACCCCATTAGTGACTCTCTACACACAGACATCCCCAAATCCACCATCATGTATATAAATCTAATCAGATTAACTCATCCCAACTGCAGCAGTAGCTTATAAGGGGTCATTTTAAATTCTAGCTCAAACTCCTTAATGAGGTGTGGATGTATATAAATGTGAAGAGATCAGCAATAAAGATCACTAAACACCACAAAACAACCCTTAATGGTTACTCTTTTTTTTTTTTTTTTTTTTTTTTTTTTTTCAAGTAGACCCGTATGCTTGGGGATAGAGTGAAGTCTTCAGGGCTAGACTTGGTTGGTGGAATAAAGATCTTACCTTGGCTCTGAGACAGGAACATCAGGCAGGAGATCAGCATGAAGTATGAGCCCGTCTGAGCCATGCTGAGCTGCAATGAATCTCTTGCTTAAGAGGCAAATCAACAATCTCTATAGGAGAACACGGAGACGGGGGTTCTGAGAGATGGAGAGCAAAGCACCTATTACCTTCCTTAAAACCTCCTCTTAGAATTTCTGAGACCAGAAAGGTCCTCTGAGACACCCATACCTTTAAAAGGTTCTCTTGAGAGTTTGAGGATTATAGACTCAGTAACCGAAAAACAGCTTTGGATCCCACTGAGGTTTCATTATGGCTAAAACCTCCTGGACAGAAACTCATGCTGTATCTTCCCCAAGATTTTAGATTTACAGTGCATGTTAGAGGTGCCCTCCTCCTGTAATGCCCACTTACCTGTTGGCTGAGTCTGAGTTGGCTTCTCAGGCCAGGTAGCTGTAGGAGCTTTATATCGGGATCTGAGATAAGAACCACGTCATTTAAGCAAAAGGGGTGAGGGCAAGGGGTGAGTTTTGGGGGCCTAGGTAGGGCATTGACAGTAAGAGCTTCTGGCACCAGTAGGAGCCTTTTCCTGGCACACCCTGGGAGTGCTCACAAATCAGGTCCCTCCCGGCAAACAACTTGGCAAGCTGTCTAAGTCCAAGGTGGACTTGGCTGTTGCTCAGCAGAAAACAACTGAGGGTTCCTATGTCCCCTAACAACCCAGAGAGGAGCAGAGAAGAGTAGATTTCCTTCTACTCCCTGTAAATTTAGAGGCTCCCCTTTGGTGTCAGGCACGGCTAGGAGATGGGGAGGAATTAACTGATTCCAAATAATTTAGAACAATGTGCTTGTGGCATTAAGTGGTTCCTCCATGTCTTTTTAGGCTCACAAACCTCTCAAGACCTATCTCAAGAGGTAGGTTAAATTTATATTTCTAAACATTTAACATGTCCAGCAAGGTTTGAGTTAGCAAAATACAGATATTCTCAATGTGAGAATTGTAGAGAGCTGATGCCCAAGGAAGCTTAAAGGAACTAGATATGAAGTCAGGCTTCATTGAAATTGTCCATGTGAAGTCAACTGTTTGTTAGTATGAAGTCAAAGATTGTGTGGTGAAATTGAATATTTAGCAGAATCATCATAGAATAGTCATTTATAATTCAGGGAATAAAAGCCAATTGGAATGCAAAATTTGGAAGAAGAAACTAACCTGAATGCTCACAGAAAGAGAGATAAGTATATGAATTGGGACAAATGGATTAACAAAATACAATAAAATACTAAACAATTTAAATCGAATAAAGTAGATATCTATATTTCAACTTGGATTAGTATCAAAGCCATAACATTGAATACAAAAATTCAGTCGCAAGAAGTTATAAGCTACTTGATAAACTTTATATATGGTTTTAAAAGACAGATTAATACTAAATTTTATTTATTAATCAATTCTCATACAGTTTAAAAAATAAAAAATCTGAAATGTAAGAATATATATTACAATTTGTTATAGTATTTGCCTAACAAGTCTAAGGTTTTCTCCTTTATATAAAAACTAATGATGGGCCTGGTGTGGTGGTTCAAGTCTATAATCCCAGCACTTTGGGAGGCTGAGATGAGAGGATCACTTGAGCCCAGGAATTTGAGACCAGCCTGGGCAACATAGTGAGACCCCATCTCTATAAAAAAAGTGTATGTGTATGTGTATGTGTGTGAATACATATATATATCCAGATATGGTGGCACATGTCGTAGTCTCAGCTACTTAGGAGGCTGAGGTGGGGGATTGTTTGAGCTTGGGAAGTTGAGATTACAGTGAGTTGTGGTTGTGCCACTCCACTCCAGCCTGGGTGACAGAACAAGAAACTGTCTCAAAAAATAAAAACAAAAACAAAAACTAATGATATTAAACAAAGATGACAAATGTTAATATTGTTTATTCTCACTGTCTGGTTCCTATGTGTTTGTTAAATTAATCCAATTTTTTTCTGCTTTTACAAAAAGTAGTTATGCCTTTTAAAATGATTAAAACCAGATAATGAGTCCTAGTTTTTCTCTAAATAAGAGATTCAGACATATTCTTTCATTAACAAAGGAATAGTAGGGAAGAGTCCAGTATACTTGGTACCATGACATATTTATCTGGTGAAAATTAAACAAGCAATTAATTTTTTTATCTTAATTTTTAAAAAATTAAGATAAAAATACTTCATGGCATAATATTTTCTTTTCTCAACTTTAATTTTAAGTTAAGTGGTACAAGTGCAAGTTTGTTACAGAGGTAAACTTGTGTAATGGGGCTTTGTTGTACAGAGTATTTCATCACCCAGGTATTAAGCCTAGTATCCCTTAGTTATTTTTGCTGACCCTCTCCCTCCTCTCATGTTCCACTCTCCAAAAGGTCCCAGTGTGTGTTGTTCCCTTCTATTTGTTCAACTGTTCTCATCACTTAGCTCCCACTTATAAGTGAGAACATGTAGTATTTGGTTTTCTGTTCCTGTGTAAGTTTGCTAAGGATAATGGCTTCCAGCTCCATTTGCGTCGCTGAAAAGGACATTATCTCATTCTTTTGAATGGCTGCATAGTATTCCATGGTGTATATGTACCACATTTTCTTTATCCAGTTTATCATTGATGGGCATGTAGGTGGATTCTATGTCTTTGCTCTAGTGAACAATATTGCAATGAACATATGTATGCATATGTCTTTATAATAAATATTTTTAAAATACGAGATTTTTTCTTAATTTAACGTAACTTCAAACAAGAAATGACTGTCCAGGTGTAAAAGATCTAGTACTCTAAAATACACAATGACAGATGTTACAACTAGGAAGACATAAAACAGACAGAGATTCAAAATAAGTAACAATTGACAGAGTATGCCCATAAAAATCTTTATTGTCCTCAGTAGTGGTAAATCCATTGAGAAGTTGCACTTGTTGCTTACATAGGTGACTGGCCAAATTCCACATGCAAGATAATAAAATTTAGGACATAAATTGGTAGCAGCCATGGTCCCAAAGAAATTCCTTTTTCAGGAAAGCCATACATTCAATCCCTTTAATATTTACCTTATTTTTCTGAGGATCCTCAAGGACCGTTGACCTAGTTTTACAAGATTCCCAGAAGCTCATTTCAGGCCTTTCCTATCTATCCCTTATGTTAGTTTTCTCAGAGATAGAAACAAGTATCATGGACGTTAAGGTTAATATGTGCCCAAGTGGGGCAATTTCTTGATAAGACTCAATATGGCTTAGAACGTTTCAAGGCTGTGGATGATAGATGGTGCTACTGGCCATCATCCAGTAGCTATTTTCTGCTTTTGATGCTTGGAATAGAGATTTTAGACTTACTGTTGAGAAATAACTTTCCTCTTGTTTAAATACTTAGCAGGCATGTGAATAGAAGCCTGTCTGCAAGCCTTAGACTGGAGAGGAAAGGAGCTCAAGAAATGCAAGATGCATTTGGGATTTTCCCTGGTCTGCTGTGTTCTACAGACATAAAGAAACTTACTTATAACTTAGTCTTTTCTGCTTCACAGGAAACCTCTATTGTATTTAACACAAATTTCCTTTTTCTTTCTTACTTTTTTTTTTTTTTGAGACGGATCCTCACTCTGTCATCCAGGCTATAGCACAGTGGTGCCATCTTGGCTCACTGCAACCTCCGCCTCTCAGGCTCAAATGATTCTCCTGCCTCACCCTTACAAGTAGCTGGGATTACAAGCATAAGCCACCATGCCTGGATAATTTTTGTATTTTTTGTAGACACAGGGTTTCACTAGGTTGGCCAGGCTGGTCTTGAACTCCTAACCTCAGGTGATCCACCCACTTCGGACTCCCAAAGTGCTAGGAATAGAGGCATGAGCCACTGCGTCTGGCCATTTAACACAAACCTTCATTGCATGCTCTCTGTGCCAGGGACTATTCTAAATGCTGACTAAGAGGAACCTACTTAATCCACATGACATCCTAATAATATAGGTGCTATGAAGAGCCATATTTAACAAATGAAGAGACAGAGGGTCAGAGAAGAACTAAGTAACTAAACCAATTCAAATGGCAAATATTTATTGGAACTATATTCAACACAAGCAGTTTTGCTTTAGGGTCATTTTATTATTCCAACTACCTTTCTGAGTTTCTTTTATTAGGTAATTTCCATGTTCAACCCATCTAGGCTTCTGAGGACTGATTTAACAACCACAAACTCATGATGGCCATGGCCAGGGACAACATAAGAAGAGCTTAAAATGTGAATAAATATAAGACATCAAGCACCCATATCTACCCCATAATTTATTTATTTATTTATTTTTAACATATATTAACAACACAGATAGGTGTGTGTGTGTCTGTATGTTTGTGTTTGAAAAAGGAGGAGCCATTCAAGATGGTATGCTATCATCTTCGCATACATATGAGCAATTCTGACCTGAAGTCACAAACCAATGTGGTCAAATAACTTGAAATATTGGAGGAGCCTTGGAAGAACAGAAACTTAGGGGCCCCAACTCACCCTTTCTCATGTCTCAGCACTTGTTCAGAGAAGGGAAAGACACAAAAAGATTCAGGAAAATACCAGGCACAGAAAGACAAATACTACATGTTCTAGTTCATATGTGGAAGCTAACGATTTAGATCTCATAGCAGTAGAGAGTGAAATAGTGGTTACTACAGGCACTGAAAGGGACAGAGAAGAGAGCCAAAGCTTGGTTAAGGAATACAAAAGTACAGCCACATCTGAGGAATGGATTCTAATGTCCTATAGCACTACAGGGCAGCTATAATTTATAACAATTTTGTGTAAATTTTTGGATAGCTAGATGAGTGAGTTTTGAATATTCCCACCAAAAGAAATGATGCATATTTGAAGGGATAGATATGCTAATTACCCTGGCTGGTTTATTACACCTAGTATACATGTACTGAAATATCACGGTGAACCTGAAAAATATGTACGATTATTATGGGCCAATTAAAACACTGAAAAGAAAAAAGGAAAAAGAAAAGAAAAAGCTATTACGTAAAATTATCCAGGACATCTTCCTACTCTAAATCTTACATCACTGAACAGTCAGAAACACCTACTCTATCAAGCCCCCCAGTTATTTAATGTATTTATTTGAGTATAGAGTTTCCAGAGAAGTTGTAAGTTCCTCAAATCCACAACAGAAGCTGTTTTTCCATGGATCCCTCCTACTGTAAAGAGAGCTTTGAATTTGAATTCCAAGCAGAGGGCAAGGGTAGAAGCTCAGAGGCCTTACAGATGGCTCCAACACAAGGGAATTCTGGCATCGGGGGAACTCTTCTTGGCATACCCCGGGAGTGGTCATGTATAAAGTTCTCTTTCACAAACAACTTGGCAAATTGTGCAAGTCAAAGATGCTGCAAAGTCAGCAGCAACCAAATGCCCAGTTCTCATGGCCCTGAGCAGCCCAGGAAGGAGCAGAGAGCTTCCAGGAATAGTGATGATGGTTGTGAAGGGAGGACTCTGGGAGGAGGGGCAGTGAGTGTGTGAGTCTGGAGCAGGACCATTTGTGGGACAAGGGACAAGGGCAGCAGCAGGACAAGATGAGGACCATCCTGATTGGGACAGTGGGGAAAGGGAGAGACAGAAGTTCGTGGAATGCTAACGTCATTTACCACGGAGGCCTCCTCTACTGACTAGGCGTGTCCTGAAAGGATCCTGTGGAAAGAGAAACTCCCATGGAAGAAGCTGAAGGTTTCTGGGGATGACACCTTACACCTCACTTTCTCAAAGTAATAAATCAACTCTAATGCCTCTTCAGAACTGTTGTCAGATACATTGAGGAGAAAGAGGAGGAAGAGAGTGATGATGGTGACAATGCATTCAGCAAAGGCACTCTTAACACTGTTGGCTTTCTGCTAAGCACATAACAGTGATGATTAAAGCTGAAACTATAATTCTCTATGTACCTTCATAATACCTTCAAACACACCCTTTCATATAATAGTTTAGAATATTTCTGTTATATTATTCCATTTGCACAAACATGTATATTACAATTTTCATGTTCTGAGAAATATTTTTACATGTGTAAAATATGTTAACTTTTAAAAAATATTCCTACATATTGGGAGGCTAAGGTGGGGGGATCACGAGGTCAAGAGATCCAGATTGTCCTGGCCAACATGGTGAAACCCCGTCTCTACTAAAAATTCAAAAAGTAGCTGGATATGGTGGCACACACCTGTAGTCCCAGCTTCTTGGGAGACTGAGGCAGCAGAATCGCTTGAGCCTGGGAGGCAGAGGTTGCAGTGAGCCGAGATAGCACCACTGCACTCCAGCCTGGTGACAGAGCGAGACTCTGTCTCAAGAAAAAAAAAAAAAAAAAAAAAAAAAAAAAACCCTACATAGAAGACAGTTACCTTAGTAAATAAATAAATAAATAAATAAATTTTTAAAAAGCCTTATCCACAGAAAGGTGGATTAACTTGCCCAAGGCCACACAGTAACCACAATATGTGGCATAGCTAGCATTCAGACCCAATGAACCTGACACCAGGGTCTGTGCTGTCTATTTCTCTGCTCTATCGCAGAGAACCCTGCAAAAGTTCTAAAATTTTGACACAACTGGCAAGAATGGAAAGTTATTGGTAGATGGGATCACATATTGTTCCACTCCCTCTCATAAGGACACAGGTATTTAGAGAATTTTATTGTCTAGTTCAGACACTAAAATTGGATCCCTCCTCTCTAAAGAGAACCACTGTCCAATAGTGATCAAATAAAATGCTGAAACTCCAATCTACTTTCCAGTCTGCTATTCCTTCCACCACTTTGCCCCTCCTTTCCCTGCGGGCTCCAGCAGTTATTTTACTTTGTGGTTATTTTGTAAAAGTTTCCCATCCACAACCTCATCTCCACAAGAAAGCTGGAGTTATACCATATCCTCCTCTGACTTCCATTTTTACACTTCACAGACACACAAAGTCAAACTCAGTTTTGTGAATACATTGTCTCTACTTCCCAGTCTCTGGACCAGTTAACTTGTTGCCGTTGGGGTTTAACTTATTTTTGTGAGACTTCCAAGGAGGAATCACTCTGTCAAGGACTGTTGTCAATTGTCCATTATAAGCCTATAGGCTGAAGGGCCAAATTTGGTTTAGGGAAGGCTCCAAAGACTCTGATCCTCAATTTCTTTAGTGAATTATTTTTTGCGGGAGTAATGGATCCCTGAACCCTAAAACATGAAAAGCTAAGCATATAGCCATGTTCAGAGCCATCTTCTGCCAAACAACGTTGGGCTTTTAAAACACACATTGATATCAGCCACAGACTAGCACAAACATAAGCTGCCTTAAAATCTGAGATTCAAGAATAGAGGTGGAGTTTGGGAGCTCAGAATTTATTTTCACTCACGTGAAAAAATTCTTTCTTCAGAGGAACAATGGCCTGCCTCAAAGACATGGTAAATCCACACATTTAAACTGAACTCATAATGGATGTCTTGCTATGGAATTAGAGAAAATGTAAAAGAGGAAGCCAGATAACCCTTTTAAAAATACCATTATGTTAATTAAGATGAATATTAACTGGGGTCCAGACGAATTAAAAAGGTAAGAAAATCAAAGAAGGTTATAATATCTGTTCCCTCCAAAATTTTTGTTGAAATTTAACTGCTATTGCAATACTACTAAATAATGTTACCTTAAAGAATTAATGGAGCTATGAGGCTTCTGTTCTCATAGGTGGGATTAACGCCGTTATAAGATGGCTCCTTTCATTTCCTTTTGCCTTTTTGTCATTCAACCTTTTACTATAACACTGTAAGAAAGCCATTGCCAAGTGCAAGCACCATGATATTGAACTTAGTATCCAGAGCTGTGAGAAAATAAATTTCTGTCAATTATAAATTCCCCTCTCTCAGGTATTTTGTTCTAGCAGCACAAAAAAGACTAAGATAGAAATTGGTATTGGTACCAGAAGTGATATTCTTACCACAACAAATACCTAAAAATGTGTGTCAGCTTTGGAACTGGGTAATGAGCAGAGGCTGTATCGGTTTGAAAGAAGAGGCTAGCAAAAGTCTATATTGCCATTAACAGAGAGTCAAGGGCTTTTCTGATGAGGGCTCAGAAGGAGAGCTAACAGCCACGCCTAAATCATCTCTAAGATTACTAAGTAAATGTAAACAGAATATTGTTAGCAACATAGACACTGGAAGTAATTCTGATAAGGTCTTAGATGGAAATGAGGAGCATGGTATTGCACAATGGAGGAAGGGCCATCCTTTATATAAACTGGTAAAGAACTTGGCTGACTTATCTTTGTGTCCCAGCAATTTGCGAAGGCAGACTTTAAGAACCATGAGCTAGGATATTTGTTAAAAGAAATATCTCAGCAGCAAATTGTTGAGGATGCTGCATGGCTTCTTTGACCTAATAGTAGTAAAATTCAGGAAGAAAGAAGCAACTTAAAGGTTATGGATGCTGGGCTTAATACCTAGGTGATGGGTTGATCTGTGCATTGAATCACCATGGCACACGTTTACCTATGTAACAAACCTGCATATTCTGCACATGTACCCTGGCACTTAAAATAAAAGTTGATGAAAAAAGAAGATATAATTATGTGAAATGATAAACAAAATGTAAATATTTGAAAAATATTACAGGGTTGCTTTTTTTTTTTTTTAAGAAAGAAAAGGCAAGGTAACAAGAGAAAACCAAAAATACAGCCAAGTAACTATTTGATAAAGAGATTAATTAGTATGAATGGAAGAAGCCAGCTGCTTCTTCATCAAGACTATTCATCAAGACAATGGAAGAATGAGCCCAATGGCATCTTGAAGATTACTGGTGCTGCTTCTCCCATCACAAGTCCAGAATGCCAATATCTAGGGGATAGAATTATACTAAAAGCTGGACCTTGGAAGCCCTTGAGACCTTGATGCTCAATGCCCAGGGCTACTTCAAGTCTCTGATGCCTACATTCCTGAGTAGCAATCCTTACTATTTCAGAAATGGTTTAAAGGAGCTCACATGTGGCTACATCCACCGTTCCAGAAGGTGCAGGATATAAATCTTGGCAGTGCCCACTGGTTGCTAATTTTGTAGGCTTGCCTATTATAGATTTCAAAAGATGCCTCAGAGAGGTGCAGGGCTCAAATAATTGACCCAAGGACAGGGACACCACAGAGTTTGTCCAGTAGGGCAATTTCTAGTAGAACTTTGGGGGATGGGTTTCCTTCAAAACCCTAACTGTAGATCCAGCAGTGTAAGATGCCACCTGTTGAGGGCTGCATACAAGATACTCTAACCTGTGATAGCTACTTCCCGGGATACACCCTGCAAAATCATGGGGGGACCAAACCTCGCCTCAATGTGTAGAGAAGGTTTGACTTGGTGCCAAAGTCAAATCTCAAGATTTAATGTTGTTTGCTTTGGTGGGAATTGGACTCATTACAGATTTATTATTTCTTTTTATGTTCTGTTTCTCCCTTTTGGAATGGGGCTGTCCATCCTGTGCCTGTCCCACCACTATATTGTGGAAGTACATAACTTACTTGATTTTACAGCTGGAGAAGAATGTGCCTCAGAATGAATCATACTTGAGTTTCACACCTATCTGATTTTGATTATATTTAGATGAGAATCTGGACCTTAGACTTTTAAGCGGGTACTGTAATGAGCTAAGACTTTTGGGGCTTTTGGGATGAAATGAAATATTTTGTACCAGAGAAATACATGATTTTTAGGTTGCTAGAATGTTTCAGTTTGAATGTTTGTCTTCTCCAAAGTTCATGTTGAAATTTAATTACCAAAGGAACAGTGTTAAAAGGTGGGACTTTTATGTGGTGACCAGGCCACCATGAGGGTTCTAAAGAACAATTCCTCCTTTCTGGAACACACACACACACACACACACACACACACACAGGTTTGTGGTACTAGTGTGTGTGTAAAAGACAAATTAAATTGCAGGTTAAGAATTGAGTGCTTAATGTCTTACATTTATTCACTTTTTAAGCTCTTCTTGTGGAGCCTCTGTCCTTGACCATAATCGATGGGTGGTTATGTGTTGAAATCAGTCAGGATCCAGATAGCTGGATGAGTTGCATGTGGAAATAAGTAGACGAAAATCAGTGTTTTAGGAGCTCAGGGAATGGCCCTGAAGCTAAACTGCATGTGTCTGAATCTAGTGCCAACACATAGTAGCTGTTTGTTTTTTAGAATTTTATTTTAGGTTCAGGGGTACATGTGCAGGTTTGTTACATGGGCAAATTGTGTATTGCAGGAGTTTGGTGTATGGATTGTTTCATCACCCAGGTAATATGCATAGTATCTGACAGGTAGATTTTCAAACCTTACTTGCCTTCCACCTTCTATCCTCAAGTAGGCCCTGTGTCTGTTTCTCCTTTGTTTGTGTCCATACGTACTTGATGTTTGGCTCACACTTATAAATGAGATCACACAATACTTGGTTTTCTATTCCTGTGTTAGTCGCTGTTTTCATTTTGCAGAAGTTACCTAGCCCTTTTCTTGCCTTCAGTTTTTTTACGTGTCAAATATGGTTCCTAGCAGCACCTATATATTATTAGGTTTTCATGGGGATTAAATGGTTTCTAATTAGGCAAGCATTTAGAATTGTGCCTGGCATAGAGAGCATGTGACAAAAATTAATGTTTAAAAATCAGAGGTTTCTTGTGACGCAGAACAGGCTAACTTGTAAGTAGGTTTCCTTACACCTGCAGAACACAGCAGACTATGGAGAGTCTTTGGTGCATTTGGTACTTGTTCAGCTCCTTTCTTTTCCAGTCTAAAGTTTGCAAACAGGCTATTATTTACATGCTTGCCAAGGATATAAACAAGTGGGAGATTATCTCTCTCTTACATGTCTAAAATCTCAATTACAAGGGTGGAAAGCAGAGAATACCTCTTGGAAAATGGCAAACAGTATGAAGAATCAGCCATAGCTTGCAACTTCGTTGGCATTGTTGGAGGCTTATCAGAAAGTTTCCCCACTTAACAACATACTAAAACTAGATTTCCAGGAGACTGCTTTCCATATACAAGAAGACTGCTAGAGGGAATATGATGGGAAAGACCCGAAATGAGCTTCTTGGAATCTTGTAAAACTATGTCACAGGAAGGGCCTTGTTATCTGGAGGACAATGAGATAAACCTTGAACAGATAGGAAATACAGTTTGTATGAAAAAGGCATCACTTTGAAACAAAGTAGTTGCCAGATAAAGTTATCAGTTTTATTACCTTGCATGGGGAATTTGGCCAGCCACATGTGCAAGCAATAAAGTTAATGACGTCTCAATGTGTTTTTGGATACTGGCAGCAATAAAGATTTTTATGAGAATGCTGTGTCAATTGTTGATACAGTATTGAACTGAATCTCTCTCTTTTTTATATCATGCTAGTTACAGTGTATTTCATTATGTATTTTAAAGTATTAGATCTTTTATATCTGGAACGTTTTTGCTTGCTTAAATCTTCTTGAAGTAAAGAACAACTTTCATACTTAAAAAAAATTATGCCACAAAGAATTTTTTGTTTTAATTTTAAACTGTTAATTACTTGTTCTTTTTTTTTTTTTTTTGTAAAATACACTTATTATGGTACCAAGTATACTGGACTCCTACCTACTGTATCTTTTATTAAGTCTGAAGAATATAATTGACTTTCTTATTTATAAGAAAAAAGGTATCTTAACCTGGCTATAAGCTTTTAAGATAGCATAAATATTTTTACTAAATACAGAAATAAGTTGGATTAACATAATAAACACCTATGAACCTGCTAAGTAGAATAAATAACGCCAACATTTGTCATCTTTGTTTAATATTATTAGTTTTACTTAAAAAGTTATAAATTCTCCAGGCAAATACTATGATACATTTTTCTGTATATTCTGTGTATATGCAACACTGTAGCAAAAGTTGTCTCACCAAAACCTGACAACTTGATCTTGGACTTCCCAGTCTCAAAAGATTAGAAAACTAAATTTGTGCTCATTAAAAATTACTGAGTCGGGCTTTCGCGCGCCCAGGCGTCTCTGAGGGTCGCGCCCCGATACCCTCCTCCACCCCAAGGCTTCTTCTCCCAAAGGGCCCGGCCGGTGGCCCAGGAGTGCCACAGCCCCCGTGGGCCCTGGAAATCTCAGTTTCGTCATAGCTAAGCCCGCCGCGCTCAGCTTTTCCCACCACCTGAAGGATCCACTCTCTGCGTCCTTCCCGACTTCAGGCTGCAGAGAAAACTTGGGGGCGGGGATCGAGGAAGCCGCGCCCCGGGGCTCCCAGCGCAGCCCCGGGACAGCAGGAGCAGCTGGGCCTGCCGCGAGCCTCCGCGACCAGTCTGAGAATATCCTGGATGTTATTTCAATTTAAAAAAAATGTATTGAGGCGGAGCAAGATGGCCGAATAGGAACAGCTCCAGTCTCCAACTCCCAGCGCGAGCGACACAGAAGACCGGTGATTTCTGCATTTTCAACTGAGGTACTGGGGTCATCTCACTAGGGAGTGCCGGACAATCGGTGCTGGCTGGTCAGCTGCTGCAGCCTGACCAGCGAGAGCTGAAGCAGGGCGAGGCATCGCCTCACCTGGAAGCGCAAGGGGGAAGGGGATCCGTTTTCCTAGCCAGGGGAACTGAGACACACAACACCTGGAAAATCGGGTAACTCCCACCCCAATACTGCGCTGTAAGCATACAGGCACACCAGGAGAACATATCCCACACCTGGCCGGGAGGGTCCCACGCCCACGAAGCCTCCCTCACTCCTAACACAGCAGTCTGCCGCGATGTATCCGCAAGGCAGCAGCGAGGCTGGGGGAGGGGCGCCCGCCATTGCTGAGGCTTAAGTAGGTAAACAAAGCCGCTGGGAAGCTCGAACTGGGTGGAGCTCACAGCAGCTCAAGGAAGCCTGCCTGTCTCTGTAGTCTCCACCTCTGGGGACAGCGCACAGCTGAAGACCAACAGGGGAAGTAGCGGGAGCCGGTGCAGACGCGAACGACTCTGTCTGACAGCTTTGGGGAGAGCCGTGAATCTCCCAACGCAGAGGTTGAGATCTGAGAACGGACAGACTGCCTGCTCAGGTGTGTCCCTGACCCCTGAGTAGCCTAGCTGGGAGAAATCCCCCACTAGGGGCAGTCTGACACCCCACACCTCACAGGGTGGAGTACACCCCTGAGAGGAAACTTCCAAAGGAAGAATCAGACAGGTACACTCGCTGTTCAGCAATATTCTATCTTCTGCAACCTCTGCTGCTGATACCCAGGCAAACAGGGTCTGGAGGGGACCTCAAGCAATCTCCAACAGACCAACAGACAGTTCTTCTGACTGTCAGAAGGAAAACTATCAAACAGGAAGGACACCTATACCAAAACCCCATCAGTACGTCACCACCATCAAAGACCAGAGACAGATAAAACCACAAAGATGGGGAAGAAGGAGGGCAGAAAAGCTGGAAATTCAAAAAATAAGAGCGCATCTCCCCCTGCAAAGGAGCTCAGCCCATTGCCAGCAACGGATCAAAGCTGGTCAGAGAATGACTTGGACGAGAGGAGAGAAGAAGGCTTCAGTCCATCAAACTTATCAGAGCTAAAGGAGGAATTACGTACCCAGCGCAAAGAATCTAAAAATCTTGAAAGAAGAGTGGAAGAATTGACAGCTAGACTAATTAATGCAGAGAAGATCATAAACGAAATGACAGAGATGAAAACCATGACACGAGAAATACGTGACAAATGCACAAGCTTCAGTAACCGACTCGATCAACCGGAAGAAAGAGTATCAGTGATTGAAGATCAAATGAATGAAATGAAGCGAGAAGAGAAACCAAAAGAAAAAAGAAGAAAAAGAAATGAGCAAAGCCTGCAAGAAGTATGGGATTACGTAAAAAGACCAAATCTACGTCTGATTGGGGTGCCTGAAAGTGAGGGGGAAAAGGGAACCAAGTTGGAAAACACTCTTCAGGATATCATGCAGGAGAACTTCCCCAACCTAGTAGGGCAGGCCAACATTCAAATTCAGGAAATACAGAGAACGCCACAAAGATACTCCTCCAGAAGAGCAACTCCAAGACACATAATTGCCAGATTCACCAAAGTTGAAATGAAGGAAAAAATCTTAAGGGCAGCCAGAGAGAAAGGTCGGGTTACCCACAAAGGGAAGCCCATCAGACTAACAGCAGATCTCTCAGCAGAAACTCTACAAGCCAGAAGAGAGTGGGGGCCAATATTCAACGTTCTTAAAGAAAAGAATTTTAAACCCAGAATTTCATATCCAGCCAAACTAAGTTTCATAAGTGAAGGAGAAATAAAATCCTTTACAGATAAGCAAATGCTTAGAGATTTTGTCACCACCAGGCCTGCCTTACAAGAGACCCTGAAGGAAGCCCTAAACATGGAAAGGAACAACCGGTACCAGCCATCGCAAAAACATGCCAAAATGTAAAGACCATCGAGGCTAGGAAGAAACTGCATCAACTAACGAGCAAAATAACCAGTTAATATCATAATGGCAGGATCAAGTTCACACATAACAATATTAACCTTAAATGTTAATGGACTAAATGCTCCAATTAAAAGACACAGACTGGCAAACTGAATAAAGAGTCAAGACCCATCAGTCTGCTGTATTCAGGAGACCCATCTCACATGCAGAGACATACATAGGCTCAAAATAAAGGGATGGAGGAAGATCTACCAAGCAAATGGAGAACAAAAAAAAGCAGGGGTTGCAATCCTTGTCTCTTATAAAACAGACTTTAAACCATCAAAGATCAAAAGAGACAAAGAAGGCCATTACATAATGGTAAAGGGATCAATTCAACAGGAAGAGCTAACTCTCCTAAATATATATGCACCCAATACAGGAGCACCCAGATTCATAAAGCAAGTCCTTAGAGACTTACAAAGAGACTTAGACTCCCATACAATAATAATGGGAGACTTCAACACTCCGCTGTCAACATTAGACAGATCAAAGAGACAGAAAGTTAACAAGGATATCCAGGAATTGAACTCATCTCTGCACCAAGCGGACCTAATAGACATCTATAGAACTCTCCACCCCAAATCAACAGAATATACATTCTTCTCAGCACCACATCGCACTTATTCCAAAATTGACCACATAATTGGAAGTAAAGCACTCCTCAGCAAATGTAAAAGAACAGAAATTATAACAAACTGTCTCTCAGACCACAGTGCACTCAAACTAGAACTCAGGACTAAGAAACTCAATCAAAACCACTCAACTACATGGAAACTGAACAACCTGCTCCTGAATGACTACTGGGTACATAACGAAATGAAAGCGGAAATAAAGATGTTCTTTGAAACCAATGAGAACAAAGATACAACATACCAGAATCTCTGGGACACATTTAAAGCAGTGTGTAGAGGGAAATTTATAGCACTAAATGCCCACAAGAGAAAGCAGGAAAGATCTAAAATTGACACTCTAACATCACAATTAAAAGAACTAGAGAGGCAAGAGCAAACACATTCAAAAGCTAGCAGAAGGCAAGAAATAACTAAGATCAGAGCCGAACTGAAGGAGATAGAGACACAAAAAACCCTCCAAAAAATCAATGAATCCAGGAGTTGGTTTTTTGAAAAGATCAACAAAATTGACAGACCGCTAGCAAGGCTAATAAAGAAGAAAAGAGAGAGGAATCAAATAGATGCAATAAAAAATGATAAAGGGGATATCACCACTGATCCCACAGAAATACAAACTACCATCAGAGAATACTATAAACGCCTCTACGCAAATCAACTAGAAAATCTAGAAGAAATGGATAATTTCCTGGACACTTACACTCTCCCAAGGCTAAACCAGGAAGAACTTGAATCCCTGAATAGACCAATAGTAGGCTCTGAAATTGAGGCAACAATTAATAGCCTACCCACCAAAAAAAGTCCAGGACCAGATGGATTCACAGCTGAATTCTACCAGAGGTACAAGGAGGAGCTGGTACTATTCCTTCTGAAACTATTCCAATCAATAGAAAAAGAGGGAATCCTCCCTAACTCATTTTATGAGGCCAACATCATCCTGATACCAAAGCCTGGCAGAGACACAAGAAAAAAAGAGAATTTTAGACCAATATCCCTGATGAACATTGATGCAAAAATTCTCAATAAAATACTGGCAAACCGGATTCAGCAGCACATCCAAAAGCTTATCCACCATGATCAAGTGGGCTTCATCCCTGGGATGCAAGGCTGGTTCAACATTCGCAAATCAATAAACATAATCCAGCATATAAACAGAACCAAAGACAAGAACCACATGATTATCTCAATAGATGCAGAAAAGCCTTTTGACAAAATTCAACAGCCCTTCATGCTAAAAACGCTCAATAAATTCGGTATTGATGGAACGTACCTCAAAATAATAAGAGCTATTTATGACAAACCCACAGCTAATATCATACTGAATGGGCAAAAACTGGAAAAATTCCCTTTGAAAACTGGCACAAGACAGGGATGCCCTCTCTCACCACTCCTATTCAACATAGTGTTGGAAGTTCTGGCTAGGGCAATCAGGCAAGAGAAAGAAATCAAGGGTATCCAGTTAGGAAAAGAAGAATTCAAATTGTCCCTGTTTGCAGATGACATGATTGTATATTTAGAAAACCCCATCGTCTCAGCCCAAAATCTCCTTAAGCTGATAAGCAACTTCAGCAAAGTCTCAGGATACAAAATTAATGTGCAAAAATCACAAGCATTCTTATACACCAGTAACAGACAAGCAGAGAGCCAAATCAGGAATGAACTTCCATTCACAATTGCTTCAAAGAGAATAAAATACCTAGGAATCCAGCTTACAAGGGATGTAAAGGACCTCTTCAAGGAGAACTACAAACCACTGCTCAGTGAAATCAAAGAGGACACAAACAAATGGAAGAACATACCATGCTCATGGATAGGAAGAATCAATATCGTGAAAATGGCCATACTCCCCAAGGTTATTTATAGATTCAATGCCATCCCCATCAAGCTACCAATGAGTTTCTTCACAGAATTGGAAAAAACTGCTTTAAAGTTCATATGGAACCAAAAAAGAGCCCGCATTGCCAAGACAATCCTAAGTTAAAAGGACAAAGCTGGAGGTGTCACGCTACCTGACTTCAAACTATACTACAAGGCTACAGTAACCAAAACAGCATGGTACTGGTACCAAAACAGAGATATAGACCAATGGAACAGAACAGAGTCCTCAGAAATAATACCGCACATCTACAGCCATCTGATCTTTGACAAACCTGAGAGAAACAAGAAATGGGGAAAGGATTCCCTATTTAATAAATGGTGCTGGGAAAATTGGCTAGCCATAAGTAGAAAGCTGAAACTGGATCCTTTCCTTACCCCTTATACGAAGATTAATTCAAGATGGATTAGAGACTTAAATGTTAGACCTAATACCATAAAAACCCTAGAAGAAAATCTAGGTAGTACCATTCAGGACATAGGCATGGGCAAGGACTTCATGTCTAAAACACCAAAAGCAACGGCAGCAAAAGCCAAAATTGACAAATGGGATCTAATTAAACTAAAGAGCTTTTGCACAGCAAAAGAAACTACCATCAGAGTGAACAGGCAACCTACAGAATGGGAGAAAATTTTTGCAACCTACTCATCTGACAAAGGGCTAATATCCAGAATCTACAAAGAACTCAAACAAATATACGAGAAAAAAACAAACAACCCCATCAAAAAGTGGGGAAAGGATATGAACAGACATTTCTCAAAAGAAGATATTCATACAGCCAACAGACACATGAAAAAATGCTCATCGTCACTGGCCATCAGAGAAATGCAAATCAAAACCACAATGAGATACCATCTCACACCAGTTAGAATGGCAATCATTAAGAAGTCAGGAAACAACAGGTGTTGGAGAGGATGTGGAGAAATAGGAACACTTTTACACTGTTGGTGGGATTGTAAACTAGTTCAACCATTATGGAAAACAGTATGGCAATTCCTCAAGGATCTAGAACTAGATGTACCATATGACCCAGCCATCCCACTACTGGGTATATACCCAAAGGATTATAAATTATTCTACTACAAAGACACATGTACACGTATGTTTATTGCGGCACTATTCACAATAGCAAAGACTTGGAATCAACCCAAATGTCCATCTGTGACAGACTGGATTAAGAAAATGTGGCACATATACACCATGGAACACTATGCAGCCATAAAAAAGGATGAGTTTGCGTCCTTTGTAGGGACATGGATGCAGCTGGAAACCATCATTCTTAGCAAACTATCACAAGAACAGAAAACCAAACACCGCATGTTCTCACTCATAGGTGGGAACTGAACAATGAGATCACTTGGACTCGGGAAGGGGAACATCACGCACTGGGGCCTATCATGGGGAGGGGGGAGGGGGGAGGAGGGAGGGATTGCATTGGGGAGTTATACATGATATAAATGATGAATTGATGGGTGCTGACGAGTTGATGGGTGCAGCACACCAACATGGCATAAGTATACATATGTAACAAACCTGCACGTTATGCACATGTACCCTAGAACTTAAAGTATAATAAAAAAAAAAAATTACTGAGTCTCAGGTATTTCATTCTGTTATAGCACACAAAATGAACTAAGACTAGAAGAATGCCTACTGGTATCCATCTCCTCTTCCTCACTAATGACATAAGCAAGAATTTACATGATGTGTCAATGTATCACAACAAAGAACATTCTTTTTAAGGTCTTATGCATCAGAGTACTTAATGTAATTACATTTTTATGAATGAGATATGTGTATCTGAGCCTTTGTGGAATGAAAACGTTTCTTTTAAAAGAGAGTTAAAAACTGTGATGGGGCCATTTTGTTTTTCTTCTATTCCTCTTGTCAGATGCCTGTAGGAGTGGAGCACTGGCAGCCTTCTTAGAACATGAAAGAAGTTTGTAGGGATTATTTACATGGAAAAGATAATGGTTTAGAAGGACTAGGATAGCTGATAATTGTGAAACTTTCACAGCAAGCTTATACATCTTTTAACATGACATAAATACATTTCAATCTTATTTAGCCATTTTAAATTTTAATTTTATAATATTTGTAGCTGAATCATATTCATAGCTGAACTAGGTGGACCTTGATGGAAAGGACTTTATCTGCAAGGCTCTGTCTATAGGAGCCTGCTCACTGACAAGTCATTAGGGGGATTTCTTTAAGTTCTGAGAAGTCAAAAGTTGCCTTCCCCATCAGCAGTTTTCCTTAAGAGAATATTTTTTAAAAAACACTAAGCATATATGTTTTCGAAAAATTTGGACTCAAGGGCTACCTGTGCAGGTTAGTTACATGGTTATACCGCACGATGCCGAGATTTGGGCTTCTATCCACCCCATCACCCAGATAGTAATCATAGTACCTGTGATAGCTACTTCCCGGGATACACCCTGCAAAATCATGGGGGACCAAACCTCGCCTCAATGTGTAGAGAAGGTTTGACTTGGTGCCAAAGTCAAATCTCAAGATTTAATGTTGTTTGCTTTGGTGGGAATTGGACTCATTACAGATTTATTATTTCTTTTTATGTTCTGTTTCTCCCTTTTGGAATGGGGCTGTCCATCCTGTGCCTGTCCCACCACTATATTGTGGAAGTACATAACTTACTTGATTTTACAGCTGGAGAAGAATGTGCCTCAGAATGAATCATACTTGAGTTTCACACCTATCTGATTTTGATTATATTTAGATGAGAATCTGGACCTTAGACTTTTAAGCGGGTACTGTAATGAGCTAAGACTTTTGGGGCTTTTGGGATGAAATGAAATATTTTGTACCTGAGAAATACATGATTTTTAGGTTGCTAGAGTGTTGCAGTTTGAATGTTTGTCTTCTCCAAAGTTCAACCCAGAATTTCATATCCAGCCAAACTAAGTTTCATCAGTGAAGGAGAAATAAAATCCTTTACAGATAAGCAAATGCTTAGCGATTTTGTCACCACCAGGCCTGCCTTACAAGAGACCCTGAAGGAAGCACTAAACATGGAAAGGAACAACCGGTACCAGCCATTGCAAAAACATGCCAAAATGTAAAGACCATCGAGGCTAGGAAGAACTGCATCAACTAACGAGCAAAATAACCAGTTAATATCATAATGGCAGGATCAAGTTCACACATAACAATATTAACCTTAAATGTAAATGGACTAAATGCTCCAATTAAAAGACACAGACTGGCAAACTGGATAAAGAGTCAGGACACATCAGTTTGCTGTATTCAGGAGACCCATCTCACATGCAGAGACATACATAGGCTCAAAATAAAGGGATGGAGGAAGATCTACCAAGCAAATGGAGAACAAAAAAAAGCAGGGGTTGCAATCCTAGTCTCTGACAAAACAGACTTTAAACCATCAAAGATCAAAAGAGACAAAGAAGGCCATTACATAATGGTAAAGGGATCAATTCAACAGGAAGAGCTAACTCTCCTAAATATATATGCACCCAATACAGGAGCACCCAGATTCATAAAGCAAGTCCTTAGAGACTTACAAAGAGACTTAGACTCCCATACAATAATAATGGGAGACTTCAACACCCCACTGTCAGTATTAGACAGATCAACGAGACAGAAAGTTAACAAGGATATCCAGGAATTCAACTCATCTCTGCAGCAAGCAGACCTAATAGACATCTATAGAACTCTCCACCCCAAATCAACAGAATGTACATTCTTTTCAGCAACACATCACACTAATTCCAAAATTGACCACATAATTGGAAGTAACGCACTCCTTAGCAAATGTAAAAGAACAGAAATTATAACAAACTGTCTCTCAGACCACAGTGCAATCAAACTAGAACTCAGAACTAAGAAACTCAATCAAAACTGCTCAACTACATGGAAACTGAATAATCTGCTCCTGAATGACTACTGGGTACATAACGAAATGAAGGCAGAAATAAAGATGTTCTTTGAAACCAATGAGAACAAAGATACAACATACCAGAATCTCTGGGACACATTTAAAGCAGTGTGTAGAGGGAAATTTATAGCACTAAATGCCCACAAGAGAAAGCTGGAAAGATCTAAAATTGACACTCTAACATCACAATTAAAAGAACTAGAGAAGCAAGAGCAAACACATTCAAAAGCTAGCAGAAGGCAAGAAATAACTAAGATCAGAGCAGAACTGAAGGAGATAGAGACACAAAAAAACCCTCCAAAAAATCAATGAATCCAGGAGTTGGTTTTTTGAAAAGATCAACAAAATTCATAGACCGCAAGCAAGACTAATAAAGAAGAAAAGAGAGAAGAATCAAATAGACGCAATAAAAAATGATAAAGGGGATATCACCATCGACCCCACAGAAATACAAACTACCATCAGAGAATACTATAAACACCTCTACGCAAATCAACTAGAAAATCTAGAAGAAATGGATAATTTCCTGACACTTACACTCTCCCAAGACTAAACCAGGAAGAAGCTGAATGCCTGAATAGACCAATAGCAGGCTCTGAAATTGAGGCAACAATTAATAGCCTACCAACCAAAAAAAGTCCAGGACCAGATGGATTCACAGCTGAATTCTACCAGAGGTACAAGGAGGAGCTGGTACTATTCCTTCTGAAACTATTCCAATCAATAGAAAAACAGGTAATCCTCCCTAACTCATTTTATGAGGCCAACATCATCTTGATATCAAAGCCTGTCAGAGACACAACAAAAAAAGAGAATTTTAGACCAATATCCCTGATGAACGTTGATGCAAAATCCTCAATAAAATACTGGCAAACCGGATCCAGGAGCACATCAAAAAGCTTATCCACCGTGATCAAGTGGGCTTCATCTCTGGGATGCAAGGCTGGTTCAACATATGCAAATCAATAAACATAATCCCGCATATAAACAGAACCAAAGAGAAAAACCACATGATTATCTCAATAGATGCAGAAAAGGCCTTTGGCAAAATTCAACAGCCCTTCATGCTAAAAACGCTCAATAAATTCGGTATTGATGGAACATATCTCAAAATAATAAAAGCTATTTATGATAAACCCACTGCCAATATCATACTAAATGGGCAAAAACTGGAAAAATTCCCTTTGAAAACTGGCACAAGACAGGGATGCCCTCTCTCACCACTCCTATTCAACATAGTGCTTGGAAGTTCTCGCTAGGGCAAGCAGGACAAGAGAAAGAAATAAAGAGTATCCAGTTAGAAAAGAAGAAGTCAAATTGTCCCTGTTTGCAGATGACATGACTGTATATTTAGAAAACCCCATTGTCTCAGCCCAAAATCTCCTTAAGCTGATAAGCAACTTCAGCAAAGTCTCAGGATATAAAATTAATGTGCCAAAATCACAAGCATTCTTATACACCAGTAACAGACAAACAGAAAGCCAAATCATGAATGAACTTCCATTCACAATTGCTTCAAAGAGAATAAAATATCTAGGAATCCAACTTACAAGGGATGTAAAGGACCTCTTCAAGGAGAACTACAAACCACTGCTCAGTGAAATCAAAGAGGACACAAACAAATGGAAGAGCATACCATGCTCATGGATAGGAAGAATCAATATCATGAAAATGGCCATACTGCCCAAGGTTATTTATAGATTCAATGCCATCCCCATCAAGCTACCAATGAGTTTCTTCACAGAATTGGAAAAAACTGCTTTAAAGTTCATATGGAACCAAAAAAGAGCCCGCATTGCCAAGACAATCCTAAGTCAAAAGAACAAAGCTGGAGGCATCATGCTACCTGACTTCAAACTATACTACAAGGCTACAGTAACCAAAACAGCATGGTGCTGGTACCAAAACAGAGATATAGACCAATGGAATAGAACAGAGTCCTCAGAAATAATACCACACATCTACAGCCATCTGATCTTTGACCAACCTGACAAAAACAAGAAATGAGGAAAGGATTCTCTATTTAATAAATGATGCTGGGAAAATTGGCTAGCCATAAGTAGAAAGCTGAAACTGGATCCTTTCCTTACTCCTTATACGAAAATTAATTCAAGATGGATTAGAGACTTAAATGTTAGACCTAATACCATAAAAACCCTAGAAGAAAACCTAGGTAATACCACTCAGGACATAGGCATGGGCAAGGACTTCATGTCTAAAACACCAAAAGCAACGGCAACAAAAGCCAAAATTGACAAATGGGATCTAATTAAACTAAAGAGCTTCTGCATAGCAAAAGAAACTACCATCAGAGTGAACAGGCAACCTACAGAATGGAGAAAATTTTTGCAATCTACTCATCTGACAAAGGGCTAATATCCAGAACCTACAAAGAACTCAATCAAATTTACAAGAAAAAAACAAACAACCCCATCAAAAAGTGGGCAAAGGATATGAACAGACATTTCTCAAAAGAAGACATTCATACAGCCAACAGACACATGAAAAAATGCTCATCATCACTGGCCATCAGAGAAATGCAAATCAAAACCACAATGAGATACCATCTCACACCAGTTAGAATGGCAATCATTAAAAAGTCAGGAAACAACAGGTGCTGGAGAGGACGTGCAGAAATAGGGACACTTTTGCACTGTTGGTGGGATTGTAAACTAGTTCAACCATTATGGAAAACAGTATGGCGATTCCTCAAGGATCTAGAACTAGAAGTACCATATGACCCAGCCATCCCATTACTGGGTATATACCCAAAGGATTATAAATCATGCTGCTATAAAGACACATGCACACGTATGTTTATTGCGGCACCATTCACAATAGCAACGACTTGGAATCAACCGAAATGTCCATCAGTGACAGACTGGATTAAGAAAATGTGGCACATACACACCATGGAATACTATGCAGCCATTAAAAAGGATGAGTTTGTGTCCTTTGTCGGGACATGGATGCAGCTGGAAACCATCATTCTCAGCAAACTATTGCAAGAACAGAAAACCAAGCACCGCATGTTCTCACTCATAGGTGGGAACTGAACAATGAGATCACTTGGACTCGGGAAGGGGAAAATCACACACTGGGGCCTATCATGGGGAGGGGGGAGGGGGGAGGGATTGCTCTGGGAGTTATACCTGATGTAAATGACTAGTTGATGGGTGCTGACGAGTTGATGGGTGCAGCAGACCAACATGGCACAAGTATACATATGTAACAAACCTGCACGTTATACACATGTACCCTAGAACTTAAAGTATAATAATAATAATAATAAAAGAAATAAAAAAACTCAAGATATAAATGAAAAATTTACAAAAGAGGTAGATATTATAGAAAGCAACCAAACAAAAATTCTGGAACAGAATAACTCATTGAATTAAAAAACAAATTACATGCAAAATTTTAATAATAGACTACTAGGTCAAGCAGAATTAAGAATTTCAGAACTTAAAGACAAGTCTTTTCAAATCAAGCCAAAATAAAGAAAAAGGAATATAAAAGAGTGAGCAAAGCCTAGGTAATGTATGGGACACCACAGAGTGATCAAATATTCAAAATGTTGATGTCTCAGAAGTTGAAGAGAAAATGAAAGAGTTGGAAAAGCAATATAATGATATAAAAGATTAAAACTTCCCAAGTCTAGCAAGATATTTAGACATCTAAATACAAGAAGCTCAGAGATCCCCAAATGGACACAGTTTATGGCACATTATAGTCAAACTGTCAAAAGACATAGACAAAGAATTCTGAAAACAGCCAGATAAAAACACTTAGTCACTTATAAAGTCATCCTTTCTATACTAACAGTGGATGTCTTAGAAGAAATCTTTAGTCAGAAGAGAACAGGATGGTATATTCCAAGTGCTGAAAGGAAAAACAAAACAAAACAAAAAAAAAGCTGCCTGCCAAGGATCCTATATTTAGCAAAGTTACCCTACATAAATGAAGGAGAAAGAATGCCTTTCTCACACAGACCAAAGGTAAAGGGATTCACATCACTATACCGGTCCTACAAGAAATGCTTTAGGGAGTCCTGTACCCAAAAGTGAATGAACAACATCTACTATCATGAAAACATAACAATATCAAAACCACTGATAAGCAAACACACAAACAAGGAAGAGAAAAGACTCAAAAGTTATCACTACAGAAAGCCCCCAAACCACAATGATAAACAATGAAGAGGAAAAAAAGAAAGACGTACAAAACAATCAGAAATCAATTAACAAAATGAGAGGAATAAGTGTTCAAATATCAATAAAAACTTTGAATGTAAATAGGTTATACTTTCCACTTAAAAACCTGACTGAATGGATTTTTAGAAAAATAACTCCACTGTATCCTATCTTTAATAAATTCATCTCACCTGTAAAAATGCTGAAAGTAAAGAAATAGAAAATGATATTCCATGCAAATGGACACCGAAAGCAAGTAGGAATAGCTATACTTATATCAGGTGGAACAGACTTTAAATCTAAAATACTGAAAAGGCACAAAGATGTTAATTATAAAATGATAAGGGGATCAATTCAGCAAGAGAATATAATAATTCTAAACATAAATGCACCCAACAGGAAAGTACCAAAATACATAAAGCAAATAATATTAGATTTAAAGGGACAGAGAGAGATTCCAATGGAATAAAAGTCAGGGACTTCCATACCCCTTTCTATTAGATACTATGGAATTAGTATCTAATTCCATACTCTCAGAATTAGATAGATCACTAGAAAGAAAATTTACAAAGAAAGTTTGGATTTAAACTGCATGCTCAACCAAATGGACCTACCACACGTACAAAACATTTGATCTAACAGAGAATACACACTCTCTCATAAACAAATGGAACATTCTTCACAATAGATCATATGTTAGGATATAAAACTAAGTTTTGATGATTGTTAAAAAATCAAAATCCTATCAAGTATTTTCTCAGACCACAGTGAAATTCAACTAGAAGTCAATAACAAGAATTGAAAACTTTGCTTTGGAAACTGTACAAACACATGGGAATTAAAGAGCATGCTCCTGAATGACCACAGAGTCGAGAAATAAATTAATAAGAAAATCAAAAAATATCTTGAAACAAGTGAAAACTAAAACACAACATACCAAAACCTATGGAATACAACAAAAGCCATGCTAAAAGGGAAGTTTGTAGCAATAAATGCCTATATCAAACAAATAGAACAATTGTAAATAAACAATCTAATGATGCACCTTAAGGGACTAGAAAAATAAGAACAAATCAAACCCCAAATTAGCAGAAGAAAATATATAATAAGGATCAGAGCATAAATAAATACAATGGTGACTACAAACATACAAGGAACCAAAAAAAAAAAAAAAAAAAAAAAACCCAAAAAGTTGTTTTTTTAAAAGGATAAAAATAAATAAAATATTTTCTCTCTTTTATTCTTGATTATTCTAAAGTAACCAAGAATATGAGAGAAAATACAAATAAACAAAATCAGAATGAAAACGACATTAAAACTGATACCACACAAGTTAAGAAAGATCACCAGGGACTATTATGAACAAATATACACTAACAAACTGGAATATCTAAAGGAAGTAGACAAATTCCTATATACACACAACCTACCAAAATTGAATCAGGATGAATTGGAAAACCTGAATAAACCAGTGATGAGTAATAAAATTGAATCAGTAATAAATAGTTTCCCAACAAAGAAAAGTTCAGGAGCATTCCAAAAAATCGAAGAGGAGAGAATTATCTCTGACTTGTTCTATGAGGCCAGCAGTGACGACTCCTCCAAGGACTGAGAAGTGACTGTTGCACACACCTGCAATGATATCATTTTGGACAAAGGTGTCAAGTACATACACTGGGTAAAAGGCAGTCTCTTCAATAAATGGTGCTGGGAAAATAGGATATCCATATTCAGAAGAATGAAACTAGACCCCTGTTTCTGGCCATATACAAAAATTAAAAGGATTGAAGACTTAAATATAAGACCTCAAACTATGAAACTACGACAAAAACGAATGAAAAGCAAACAAACATTGAGGAAAATCTACAGGACATAGGTCTGGGCAAAAATTTCTTGAGTTATATCCCACAAGCTCAGGCAACCAAAGAAAAATGGCAAAATGGGATCACATCAAGTTCAAAAGCTTTTGCACAGCAAAGGAAACAATTTACTTCAGGGTGGCAAGGTTCCCCAAGCCCTGGGCAGGTCCAGATGTGCTGTCCAGTAGCAGGGACAAGCATTAGAAACGTTAGAAGTTTACCTGATACTCTATTGTACTTTGGCTAAACTGGCACTCAAACCACAAAACAAGGTCTTTTCCATTCTTCTTTGCTCTTTCCAAAGGCAGAGGAGCCTCCCTGTGTAGCCACTGCCACCACAGGCCACGGGGAGTATTGCATTCTACCTAATGTTCCCTTAAGTCCCAAGGGCTCTTAAGTCAGTTGTGGTGAAATTTGCCTGGCCTGGGACTTACCCTTCAGGGAAGTGGGCTACTTTCTGACCCAGAGTAGGTTCAGACATGCTGTCCAAGAGTCAAATCCTGGAATCGAGGAACCTAACAGCTCACTCGGTGCTCTACCCTGCTGGGGCTGTGCTAGTACCTAAGATGCAAGACAAAGTCCACTTTACTTTTCCTTGTGTTCTTCTCAAGCAAAAGGAATTTCACCTGATAGCCACCATAGCCAGTAATGTGTTGAGTCTCCCGTGAAGTGAGCAATTCAGCACTAGGACTCGCCTATGAGCTGCAGTCCTTGTGGCCTAGACTGCCTTTCAACATTTTTAGAGCACAGAGCACTTTAGCCTGCAGTGATGAGGTGTGCAGAAATTAAAGTTCCAACCACTGGGATTGGAAATTCCCCTCTGACTGGGGCTGCTTTAAATCCTCCATGTGTGGGAAAATTTCAGCAGAGTGTGAACCAACAATAAAATTCTAAGCCCTCCAACCATCTGAATGGACTCCTCATCTAGGTAAGGGCATTCCAGGGCTAACCTGAGGGACTGGTTCAGGACATGATAGTGGGCAGCATTCAGACATGCCTCATGATACCCTATCTCTTTTGGAATTACTGATAGAATGGATTCTTTAAGTTTGATATCAAACATTGACAGTCTGTTCTCTCTGAAGCCTGATGCCTGGAGGCTTCATTTGCATGCTAAAACTTTGTTTTCCACAACCTCTTTTCACCATAACCCAGACATTACTTTCTATTGATTCCAGGTCTTTAGATAATAACTTAACTCTTTCAACCAATTTCCAATCAGAAAAATTGTACATCTGCCTATGACTTGGAAGCACCATCCCCCTTACTTTACCCCCAGCTTCCAGTATTTGATTGATGTCTCGTGTCTCCCTAATATGTGTAAATTAAGCTGTACTCCAACCACCTTGGGCACATGTTCTCAGGATCTCCTGAGGGCTGTGTCACAGGCTGTTGGCCACTCATATTTGGCTCAGAATAAATCTCTTCAAATATTCTAAAGAGTTTGACTCTTTTCATCCACATGATTTTGGTCTGGTTTTCCTTTAGGCTCTCATAGGACAGTGCTGAGTTCAATGCCTCACAATTGCTATACTTTCCCTCTGTCAGTGCTCAGCGATGCTCTCTGCACCACACTAGTGTTGCTGTGGATGGGTGAGGGCTGGCATCAGCCATTCAAGACTGTTTTTTCTATCTTTTCAGTGCCTCTTTCAGTAATTCAGCCCTCCCAGAGGATGTGTCAGCTCTCTCAGAGGATGTGTCACCATTACCATTCAGTTATTCAGAGTTAAATCCAGGTACTAAGAGGGCTCATCTAACTTTTGGTTTATATGAAGGTGTTTTTTTCTGAATAGTTGTTAAATTGGTGTCCCTGCAGCAGGGGGACAATTGGCAGAGTCTTCTATTCTACCATCTTGCTCTGCCTCTCAGAAAAATTCCTACAAAATTAATCTGTGGAAGTCCTAAAACTCAGTATTTCAGAATTTAATGTATTTGGAGATAGGATCTTTAATGAGGGAATTAATATGCTTGTAGATTTTTATTTATCTAATTTATCATTTACTTATTTATTTATTGAAGTAGCACCATTTAACAAACCTTCCTGGTCTTCCAACCTCTAGTTATTCTACCACCAATGAAGTCCTCTCTCTATACCTGACAATTCTTCTTGAATTATCACTTCAGTCATGAAATCAACCTGCGTATTTGAGAATAGATGTGGACTCCTTAGACCCTAATTATGTAAATCCTTTCATGGTACCAAATATTCCAGCCATCTCTAGATTTGCAATGCAGTTATTTCTTTAACACAAACTAGGTCCATGGTAACATGTAGGATATGGCTGAAATCTTTATCTGCTTAACTTGTCATAAGAAAGGCCATTACATGTTTGTAAGTGCAACAGGCATGATATGTAAATGAGGCTTTAAAAAATATCCAGGAAAAAGCAAGCTCTGAAATGTTGTAATCATTCCAACCCCAACCATTCAGACATAGACTGTGGAATGAACAAATGCAGAAGACAGCACAGTGGGGAAAACATGTTATTTTTATTATTTCAGGCCCTGGAGACTGGGGGTGGGTAAAGTACTAAAGGTCACCGATGCAAATTCAGTAGAGAAAAGAGGGTTTGAACTGAGTTGGAGATGTGTTCCAGTTTAATTTTTGATTCTGTAGTAATTGCAGGATCACTTCTATACGTCCATTTCCCAGTGCCTCTAGTTTTTGAACTTGCAGACAAAGGAAAACTTTTCTTCACAAGACACATCCTTCCATCCCTTGAATCCTAAGACACAATGAGAAGAGTCAGAATAAGGGGTTTGAAAGGAGTGTGGCCCCTCTCTGAATCTAGGACTCGGGACAAGAAACAAGATAAAACACTTCACCATTTCCTGGATAAGGATCTCACCTCATCTCTACCTCAGTTCCTACATTCATCCCCAGAACTAAGCAGGAGGGAATGGTAAACAAATGGATGGATTCTCTGCCTTTTACCTGAGCTTGAAGTCAGGTTCACACAGTAGCCAGGATTGATACTGCTTGGGGATCCAATGACCCAGGATTTATAGGAGACCAGGGACCCACTGCTCCAGTGCCAACAGAGATTCTAGTTGGAGAAAGGCCAGAAGAGGGAAAGAGGTGACTTGGAAAGAGAAATACCTGGCCTGTGTGTACACTCAGTAACAGGCCAAACATAAGGTAAGAATAAACCTTATTGTTCCCATGAATAAAACATTTTTTCCTCTGCTTTTGCTTTAAGCTTCTCCTTTCCTGGAATGTCCAATTCTCTCCCACTCTCACACAAAATGACAAATGTTCTGAAGTTGGTACAAAATAAATAAATAAATAAAAGCTCATTATAGAATGTGGTTTCTTATTTTTCTCTCCTGAGACCCATGACCCTCATATTCACCATGCCACCGGTTGCCCATTAGTTGTTGGTATATTGTTTAGTATAACACCAGGCTCCCAAATGCCATAAGTAGGTTGTCTCCACTAGTATCTTTTTGTATATAGTCTACAAAAGGATATTGTTCAAGAAAGACAATAATAAAATGGGTAAGAGGTGGTATATAAAGATGCTTTCCTAGAAGTAGATAGAGTTTATGCATTAATGAATGCCCAGGACACTTAGAATATCCAGTTTCCACTCATCTCTCCTACTACCTACACTGAATCTCACTACCTCATACATCATAGGATCTCTAAAGAAGTCCCTTTTATTAAAAATAAGAAAGGATAAAAGCTGGTTCTAGACTTCCCAAAGCTTAGACTTCCCTCTTTCTTCTCAAAATTGATAATCAAGAGATAAAAGAGGCTGCAGACTGACCTTTTTGGGGTCATAGAGGCCAATCCAGACATTGCCATCATCAGTGCTAGTTTCCTTAATCAGTGAGGCCACAAAGGCACCCTCTGCCTCGGTGAACACAGACACCAGGTTGCCTGAATTCATATTCTGGCAGTAGAGCTATTGAAGAAGCAAATGGAACACTCAGTGGAGGAGGAAAGTGTGGGGGATATACTGAGCCTTGCCAGAGGATCTGTCAGTAAAAGGACAGCACAGAAATGTCCCTGATGATACTGTCACTGACCACCAGCATCTCTGTGCTGAATGATGGGATAAAGTAGATTGGAAAGTTTTGGGCTGATGATCAGATAGGGAGGGGACTAGTCTCATCTCATATCGGCCACTGAACACACTGGAGAGTGGCAGCTTCCCCTCCCTTCATGAGCCTCTCTTCCCACACTGCTCTCCTCACTCACATCTGCATCAACCCAGGTCTCAAGGTCTTCATTAAAGTAGTAGCAGTAGGAGCCATAGGCATTGGTGCCTTCTGGGCAGCTGATCCGGGCCTTGGGCGAGTCTGTCTGGACCTCTTGGCCTGGAAAAGAGAGACAATTAAGAAAGACCCTCAGAGCACGGCAAAGGCTGGATGGTGAGGTAGGAGCTTCTGAGGATTCTTTATAGGAATAGAAGGATGCTATAGGTCATGAAGTGATTGGTCACTACTGCCCTCCTGAATCTTACCTATAGTCTCTCAAGATGTCTTTGCTCAAGACAAGAGCACACAATGAATAGGCTCATGAAATGTGTCCCCATTGTCCCTTTTACATGTGGGGCTCAGGTTTTTCTGTCTCGAAGTACTCAGGCTTCTGCCTGTCTCAAGCTTGTCTGGTTTCTCTACACACAAATCTCCCCTCAGTTCACCATTCCACTAATGACTGTCTACATACAGACATCCCCAAAACCCCCATCATGAGTAGTGTTACTATGATAAACCAATGCCAACTGCAGTGCTCACTGATAAAGGGTCATTCTAAGTTCCATCTCTAACTCCCTAATGAGGTGAGGATGTTTTTGAATGGGATGAAATCAGCAATAAAGGTCACTGAACAACAGAAAATAACCCTTGATGTTGACTCTGCTTTTTCTCATGTGAGCCCATATGCATGAGGATGGAGTGAAGGCTTCATGGCTGGGGTTGTGGGAGGTCTGGGGGAAAAATCTCACCTTGGCTCAGAGACAGAAACATCAGGCAGGAGATCAGAATGAAGCATGAGTTGGGCTGAGCCATGCTGAGCAGCAGTGAATCTCGCTTAAGGGGTAAATCAGTGATCTCTATAGAAGAACACAGGGAAGAGGGTTTGAGCAGTGAAGAGCAGAACATGATTAACTTCCTTACAACTTCCTCTCTCTGGTTTCCTGATGGCAGCAAGGCCATCTGAGATACTCACACCCTCAACATTTCTCTATACAGGTGGGGATTATACAGATCCTGTAACCCAGAAACACGTTTGTCTCGTGCTTAGGCTTCATTACTGTGGAGACCTTTTGGTTAGAAAATTATCCTGAATCTTCCCCAAGATGAAAGAGGAAGAACCCATGTTAGAGTTTCCCTCCTCCTGTAATGTCCACTTACCCGTTTGCTGGATCTGAAGTGGCTTGTTGGGCCAGGCACTGGTTGGAGGTGTATTACAAGGTCTGAGAATAGAGCTGCATAAATTAAGGAAGAGGCGGGGCAAGGAGTGAGGATCAGAGGGCCTACTTATGGCACTGAGACAGAGAGATTGTGGCATCCAAACCAGCTTCTTCCTGGCACTCACTGGGAATGACTACAAATGACATCAACTTACCACAAACAGATTGGCAAACTGTCCAAGTGCAAGTCAGGCTTTGCGTTTCCTCAGCAGCAACCAGGTGTCCAGTGCCTATGATCTTTAGCAGTTCTAGAAAGAGGAAAGGAGTAGATTTCCTTGTCCTTTCTGTAAATATGGAGTCCCTTCTTTTATATTAAGTATAGGTAGCAGTAGAGGAAGAGTTGGCTGAGTCCACATGATTAAGCACAACTTGCTGGTTGCTTGGGTTGTTCCTCTATTTCTTTTCTTTTCTTTTTCTTTCTTTCTCTTCTTTTCTTTTTTTTTTTTTTTTTTTTGAGAAAGAA